>NC_087549.1:151090111-151430111 GCF_036250125.1 Pseudopipra pipra | reverse complement strand
TTTGCTCTGTCCTTGGAGGAATCTAAAGTAGGATTCCTGTGGGACAAGCTGACACAGCTGAGAATGAAGCCAGGATTTGCATTTTGCTAGGGCTGCAGGTGAATGTTTTCATTTGAAACTCCTTCCAGCAGGGATATTTTTCCTCTTCTTTCTTTTTTTTTTTTTAACTTTTTTTTTTTTTGTCAGAAACCTTGCATCTCAGCAATTTGCAATTTCAGGAGAAATGACACATCTCAGATTTTCGATCAGCCCGAGGATTTTGGCAATGTCTGTAGCTGGGTCCAAGCAAGCTGATGGGAGAGACACAGGGTTATTTCCCTCTACTTCCTGCAACCCATGTTTGACCCATGTCTTGCCCAACACCCACAGTCAGAGACACAAATCTACAGCTGGGCTGTAGATGAGCTCTTTCTTCTGCCCAAAATGCCAGGAAAAAACTCAGCCTCCACTTCCCACAGGGTCTTTCTTGGTATTCCTGATGACCCTGCTATCTGCAACCCATCTGTCTTTCCAGCAATGGGAGTGAACGTTTCCAATAGAATTTTAGTGATTCACTGTGAATCACTAAAACTTTGGCCAGCAGAACTTCTCTGATGGACCGTAAATTGTCCTGGCCACAGAATGATTAGCAGGGACTGAATTCCAGCCACAAGCATGCTAAATGCTGAAAACCAGAGCATCCCTTTGGGCTGGTGGGCTTTTATTCCCCTGGTGCTTTGGGAAGTGGGATGAGGAACAGTTGCTGGGATGTTCCACTTCCCAGCACAAGAACAGGCAGCTGGACAGGAGCTGCTGGCCTGGAGTCAGAGGTCAGCACTGGCATGGTGAGGAAGGGATGCAGCCTATGGAGGTGTCCCAGCCTCTGCAAAAGCCAAAGCTGACCTCTCCTTGCTCTCTCCTCCCGCTGCAGTTCTATCTCTCCGATGCCGATTTCCACGATATCTTTGGGAAGTCCAAGGAGGAGTTCTACCAGATGCCCAAATGGAAGCAGCAGAACGAGAAGAAACAGTGTGGACTCTTCTGAGACCACAGGGGCCATCCAGCATCCAGTGACTCTGGGACCAACCCTCGCCCTCTTAGGAGCTGCAGGGAAGAAGTGCAGGCATTTGCTCAGCGAACCCAACCCAACGTCCCAACCAGGCCCAGCTCCAAGGCAGTTATCCCAGCAGCCACTGCTCAGGGGATGGCTCCTTCCTGCAAACCCAGAATCCCAGGAGGCGAAACCTTTTGCTGGAACAGCTTGGCAGGATGTTTTTGCCTCTTCCTGGCACTTTATTGCTGATAGCCACGAAGACAAGTGTGTGCCACACAACTGTATTGTAGCCTCTTCTTTCGTTTCCCTTTTGCAAATCGCCACGTGCACAAGGTCATGATATCCCTTCGTTTGTAGAAGTTTAAAATTAGGCAAGACAAAGGCCATTTGCAGCTGCTGTGTAAATGCTGGGTGGGGAAAGGAGGGGGAAGCCCTAAGAGGATAGAGGGGGGAGCCTCGAGGCTGGGAAAAAGGTAATGGAGTAGCCAGATGTCCAATGGAGTAGTCCATGGAGTGACACCAGACAGTTCTTCCCCTTCTCACCTTGTAGAAAAACTACCCACCAAAGAACAGCAAGAATCAGTTGTAGACTAACAAGCGTAGATACCCCAGGGCAGGTAAAACACATGGGAACCTGGTTTGGAAAAAAAAGCACTTATTACAAATATATTTATTAGCTGATCTATTTCAAGGGCTAGGCACAAATGCTGATTTTGTCTGCCATGCAAGACTCTATCTACTTTTTCCTCATTCAGACAGCATCTGCAATCTCACCTGGCCTCCCTGAGCACAGCCAGGTGAATGTGAGAGTCCACCTGCCCAAAGACCAGAGGCTTGAGGAAGCCAGGAGGGTTTTGGGTACATCCTGAGGCAGAGCATGTCCTGCTCAAGGTTTTATCAGGGCTCCATCCCTGTGATGCCCGTGGGGCTGAGGGGTGCCTGGTCCACACTGTGGTCTCTGACTAGGGAGGGCGACAGGAAATGTGAGAGTGATCAGTGATTAAGGGATACAACTGTAACCTAAAGGAAGAAACACCTGTTTAAAAACTCAGACAGTGTGGTTTTGCAGCTTTACTCCATTTCCAGCCTGACCAGTGATTCCAAATAAACATCCAGCAGCAGCACTTTTAAGTGTCCTTGATCAGCGTGTGGGGTAGGATGGCAGTAGATAAAAGCTCTGCAGTGCTACAGATCCTTCAGACACCTGATCATCAATGGAATTCTGGATTTTTTTGAAAAGAAAAGAACTGAGGAAGTGTGGCCCCTTCTGTTCCCAGACACCACACCCAGGACAGTTTGTCTCCCCATGCCCGTGCCTTCTCCTGAAGCCTCCCGTTGCCCATGAGCAGCAGTGCCTGACTGCCCACCCCTGCTGCGGGGGTGTGGGGATGGAGCTGAGGAGCTGCAGGCTCCTCATTGAGGAGGAGCAAAGAGCTCTTAAAACCCAGGACCATTGCACTGAAGTGTCACCATCTGGTTGGGCTGGAGCCGGAACCTCCAGGTGATGGGGTCTTCTGGACAGACCTCTGTGTTTAAGAATTGGCAGTTACTTCATATAAGCCCCAACCCCATCATTACCTCTGTGTTCCTGCCACCACTTTTGCCCATTTCTGCTTGAGGGTTCTGCCCAAAACCCATTGAAACTGCCTGTGCAGAGTAAGTTAAGCACCAAGCAGAGACACAAATCAGCCGAATTACCTGTGTGGTTGCTCCTGTTGTGCTCACATGAGGTGCAATCAGTGCACATTATCCATGTTTCAGCCTCCACTGCCACTGCTGGAAGCAGCAATATTTGCCTCACCCCGCTGTGCCACGCTCCTGCCAGCTCCTAAATTAAGGAATTGCATGTGCTCCTCAATAAGTTGCAGGAGTGCCACCTACCAGCCCCGACTGTGGGCCTAACGAGCTTCACACAATCAAATGAAGAGCAGCCAAAATATAGTCAGATTAGGGAGATTAGGTCAGTGTGCTACAAATTGCTTTAATTCCTGCAGCCACAATGCCCACCAACACGAGCGGAGCGCTCCTGCCAGCAGTAGGAAACCTGCATGGGATTTTACAGATCATAGATCCATCTGACACTTGGGCCTGATGGAAACTACTGCTGTTCTTCTCTTCTCATGGCAGAGTGGTTTTTACTCTCTGCCTCTGATTTCTAAAGGAAAGATTCTCACCCACATCCTCCTTTTCACACCGTTTGCTGCTTTTGCTGTGGCATCTGGTGGGCCATGACCTGTTTCTGCTGCTCTTTTCCTCAAAGCTCCCTACAGTGGGGCTCCAACACTTTCTAATATGCTCAGAGATGAGGTTCCTTGATAATGACATGGACCACATCCCTTCCTTTTGGGAAGGAGACCTCATAGAATTGTCCATCGTGCTCTGCTCCATCCCATCTTCATCTCAGCTACGTTCCCGTCTGGTTCCAGTATTTTCCCCCAACTGTTCCTACCTGATGAGGGATGTTTTCTCTTCCCATGGATCTTGCCTGACTTCATTTAAGTGTGCAACAGGCAGAGGAAAACCTAGTCTCTCTGTGATCCACCTAAGCCCACCCAGGCCCTGGATGGTGTGGTCCTGCCCCCACACCTCTCCCAACACCCTCTCCCCCACTTTCCTATTGCTGGCCACAGCAGGCAAGTGAGGGCTTTAACTCAAATAATCCAACTGAAATCTAATCCTGCAACCCAAAAAATGCAAATAATGTGTTTGCAGCCAACCCAGTGGGTTGATATGACTTCACAGAGTAACAATCACAGAATGGTTTGGGTTGGGAGGGACCTTAAAGATCATCCAGTTCCAACCCCCCTGCCATGGGCAGGGACACCTTCCACTATCCCAGTTTGCTCCAAGCCCCATCCACCCCAGCCTTGAACATTTCCAGGGATGGGGCATCCACAACTCCTCTGGGAAACCTGTACAAGTCCCTTGCCATCCTCACAGGGAAGAATCTCTTTCTAACCTGCCCCACGAGAGCTGGTGCTGACACAAGGGAGGGGGGCAGGAACATTTCTGACCACGCCTGCTCTCCCACTGCATGGTGCAAGCTCCCTGAGTGGCACAGGGCAGTCCTGGGTGTCCTTTGTCCATGCTTTTTATCCCACTGCTCCTTAAAACGAAATGCTGAGAGCACACTGAGAGCAGGGACTGTGAACACCGTCTGTCCCTGGGCAGGAGTCAAGGCCTGGCTCCAGCCCTGGCCTTCAAATGTGCCTCCAACAACATGCCCCCATCCCAGAGGTGAGTTGAGAGAGCCCATGTCCCTGCAGGACACTCTGCTCTGCCTCTCTGGCCTCTCCACTCCTGGACTCTCCCACCCACTGGCTGTTAACGCAATACGAGCCTTTGAGGTGTGGATATAATTCACATTTAATTTGGCAACAGTTTACAACATCTCACAATATTGTAGTGAAGAGGAAAAATCAATGTGTCCAGCAATGATTACTGAAGCATAACAAACTCCACAGAGGAGTAAAAGAAACCCAGCTTCACAGCAGGCCCAAGGATCACTAAATCCAGGCTATTTTGGACTCAAAAAATAAGTTGACTGGAGTAGGTTTAAAAAGACATTAACATTTTTGGTATCAGCCCGTCCTCTCCACCACCAGGGACTGAAAACCCCAGAAAGCCTGATAACTTAAGAAATTAAGCAGATCTATCTCCAAATTCATGTGTGCTGCATTCAAGTAGGACAAAGAGGCAAATAGTGACAACTAACTGGACTCTTCCAGAATTTTTTTAAACTTTTAATAGTCTAACACATTGTTAGTAACATAGCTGGCATTTCAAAATATATATTATTTCATTTCAACAATATTCCCTTAGCTCTGTAGTTCTACTGGAAGAAAAAAAAAAATCACTCGTTGCCATAAATACTGAGTTGCTGTTCAAAACACCTCTGTGTGTTTGTGCTGGGTTACCTCTACAGTGCAACTGGGACCGGATAACATTTACAGCATCCACTGCCACTTCCTCTGTGTTTAAAAAATGACATTTTTCTATAAAAACACACAGTTTTATTGCATTAAAAAAAAAAAATCCCTACTGTCAGTCGAGTGTGTTTCTACGTGTCACAGGCAAAGGTGTTCTCTGAGGTCCCTTTTGAGTGGGGTTTCACTTTGGGTTAGAGGGAAATCTGCCACTCAGCAGCTCCTTTCTCCTTCACAGGGTGAGAGCCAGGCTTTGAATGCAAAGCAGCCTGGCTGGGAGCCAGGCACACAGGCAGGGTAGTGTTCATGTATTTTTCATTACAACACAAAAGGAAAGCCGAGTTACATAACACGGGCCTTTGTAGTGCAGCTTTCTTTTTTAATCTGTAACAGGGAAGGGGGGAATCGTGTCCCCATTTAAGACTTCATATGGTGAAAGATGGCTGACACCTGCAGCTGCAAGAAGTCACCTGGCGCCTGTCCACTGATTGCAGTGCCAATGGTGGACTTTTCTTCTGGCACAGATGTTGGGTGTTTTGTCCAGATGTCTGACTGAACCCAACCCAAGAGCTGTACTTCACTAAAAAGGAGTCTCTATCCTCTCGCTAAAAGCAACATTAAAAAAATCTAAATAAAGTGAACTAAAAACACAGCTGGGTTGGTCGAACAGGTACAAAAGGATTCATCTCAACAGCAGCAGTGGGATGTTTCCAGCACGCAGAAGGGAGAAGGTCGATGGCTGTTTCACATCGGGGTCCTACAGAGCACCGTGTGCTGCTCCAGGGAAGGTGCTGGGGATTGGCAGGACCCTGACATTGGCAGAGTTCACACACTGAATTCCTTCCAGGTCTGTAACGAGGTTCACTGTGCCCTGAAGGAGCCGAGCTGCTAATCACAGTCCTGGATATTGATGTACACAAAGAGGGTGGAGGAGGAGTACGGGTCTCCGTTCTTGGTTAGAAGATGGATGTGGCGATAACCTGGAAGCAGAGGCACAGATGGAAAGTGGCCTTTTGTCCAGCTGGAAAAACATTTGCTGACATTTGCCAGGACCCTGCAAAAACATCTCCCTTTCTCAGAGTGTTTTGCTCCCAGTATCCCACAGAACAGGCAGATCCAAGAGGCTTTGATATGCCCAAAGCCACTGGGGACAAGGGGCCCCTTCCCTAGAGACAGTGTTATCAGCTGCCCAAACAATCTGTTCTGACCTGAGGTATGATGAATCTGGAACACTCAGGACACTGGAACTTCCCGAAGGGTTCAGTGGTGGTGAGGAACAGGGAGCAGGGCCTTACCTTGCTTCAGGCTCGTGAAGGGAAGGGTGTACTGCCCGATGAAGTCGTTCTTGGTCGACATGTCAAAGTCTTCCACCACAAACCGGACCAGGGCGAGTGCAGGGATCTCTATGTCAAATGTAAACTCTTCGTCCCATTTCGGGTTAAAGCCTGGACAACACAGACAAGGATATCAGAGATGCTGGCAGGTAAGGATGGTGGTCAGAGGTGTTGCAAATCAGTGGAGACTCTGCCTGAAAGCCAACCTAATCTGACCCAGGCCAGGGGTCTTAGGAGGTGCCAAGAGCCTTGTTCCCAGCTCCAATACTCATTTGCTCCCTGGTATTAATAAATCCTTCAGCTCAGGCTGCTTGCTGCAGACCTCAGCACCATTGTCCCAGAAGGCAGTGAGGAGCAGGAGGGAGGGGAACTCAGCTCTGCTCCATATACCATCGGGTACATGGATGTCTTTGCTTGCCATTGGACCAATTGTATATTTTTACAGCCCTAAACCAGGGGAAAGCAGAGAGGAGAGCTCTGTCTTTGTGTTGTGACAGACTCCTGAGGCCTTAAGCCTCTCCAGCTTCTTGAGATACACCCATCTAACCACCACCCCGTGCCTCATTTCCCCTGTCTGCAAGAAAGGTTAAAGAGGAGTGTCTGATTACAGAAACCATCATCAAGTCTGATAAGGATCATGTGGTCCAGACTCAAAGCAAACAAAACCAAGACCATCTCATCAGATAAGAGGTGGAGAGCAAGCTCAGTGCTCTCTCTCCAGGTCACAGGAGGTGCAGTTCCAACAAACCACTCCCCAGAAGCAAACAGGAGGAGAGGACATTCTGTGGACAACCTGCTGCCATCAGGCAGAGCCTGTGCAGAGCAGAGACCAAGGACAGCAAAACATCCCTGCTGGTCATGAAGGGTTTGTGGGGGATTCAGTAGGAGACAGGGATCTTTCAGCTGGCCCTGGAGGTGCTGAGAGGGGCCTGGGGACTGTGCCATAGCACAATACCTGTGCTGCATTGGTGTACTTTATTTGGACCCTTCTATGATTAAATCAACTGGACTGTTCACACAAAACACATCTGCTCCAGACTCTTCATCCTTGGGGAAAAAAAACTGTTGCTGAACAAAGTGTTGCTCATCCCATGGGAGCAGAAATCATGAAAGCTGAGGGAGAGTCACTGGCCCCGGGACAGTAGGCTTCACTCTAGTGGAATCTGTGGGGGATTCTCAACCCATCTCAGAGCCACAGTAAGATAGAGATGCTGAGCCAGCAGGTTCCTACAGCCTCTTGAGCTCCATGGTCTGTGTCCTGATCATGCTGTGTCCCGATCTGTCCCACAGCCCCTGCTTCAGTCCCAACAACACAGAATAATAGAATCATTCAGGTTGGAAAAGACCTTTAAGACCATCGAGTCCAGCTGTAAACATCAAACCAGGTGAGCTGTTGAAGTGTGATCACACATCTGAAACCTCAGCCTATGAAATGCAAACCCCTCTCTGCAGCTGCCTCTTTCCAACATGGATGTTTTCATTGTTTGACTCACTTTCCACTGGGCAACACTCCCTCCAGTATCACTCCACCATCATTCCAGTATTACTCCAGCCAGCCAAGGGCTGGTCACAGGACTGGGAATGCTGAGCAGCCCTGAGGAAAAGGCCTGGCAGTTCTGAAATGTTCCCTACACAACTTTCACTTGACAGGCTATAAGAATTATTGTAGGTGACGGAAATGGCCGTGAGCTTTAGGAGCCAGGCCAGATTTACTCAAACAGGAAAAAGGAAAAGGGAAACATTGTTTGCAGGGAGGAAAATCTGCATCAGCTTTCTAGCATTTGGCTCTTACTCCAGGCAGAAAATCAGAATGTGTGTGTGTGTGTGTTAGTGCAGGAGGCCATAATGTTCAGACCCTCCCTGCACAGAGGGAAGTCACAGCCACACTTGAAATGGTCCTCCATCTTTTGAGATATTCAAAATTCATCCAGGCAATATCCTGAGCAACTTGAGTAAACTTTGAGTATGGTCCTGCTTTAGGCAGGGGCTGGAACAGACACATCCAAAGTCCCATGCAACCTCAATCTTTCATGACGTTGTGACACTTTCAGGATAAAATCAGCCCCACAAGAAGTCTTCTCTGGGAATATCGTGGTGGGACCCCCTGCAGCCCAGGTCAAACCCAACTCTGTGGAGGTAAAGAGCACTTCCAAAGCTCTAGCTCTGCAAACCTGGCACCCAGCCTCAAACAACTCAATATGGCTGATGTCGTTTTACAGGGAATTTCTGTCTCCAAATGTCTTAGAGAGAGAAGAGAGGGAAGAACCTCTCAAAGTCCAACAGCACCTCATGTATCTGCTTAGTGTGGGCTGGCTTGCATGCAACCTGGGCAGATCTGGTCACAGGGCAGCAGCCTTGGCAAGGAACACTCTGCTACATGACATGGAAGAGTTACTATCCATGGGAGCACAGCTCGGAAGAAAACCCCTTACCATTGTTTTCAATGACTTTGGTCTGTTTCTTGTTGTTATCCTGTTGGACACCATGGATCTCTATCGTCACCTTGGGATCAACAATGGAGTTTTTGCTTTTGTTCACCTTGGGCAGCTGCTGACCAGAGATGATCTGAGGAGGAAACAGAGAAAGAGGTTAGGAACTCATCAGGAGAGGGGGCTCCCTGGAAATTTCCCTCTCCTTCTCCGGGAGCACAGGATCTGCTGTGACAAGCTGGTGCTGCTCTTTCAGAGCCGGTGCTGCTTTTTCAGAGCCGGTGCTGTGACATCCTTCAGAGGAAGCTGTCATGAGCCAAAGCACCTAAGGAACACTGCTCCAGCCCAGCCAGCTGGCTGGGGGACAGGCAGCTTTTCTAACTGTCCCCACAGTGATCAGGTGACACTTGGGAACAGCAGAGGTGACTGTTGATTGCACGTCTGCCTGTACGTCTCTGTAACGACAGTAAATATTGTCATTAACCTCTTCTACTGCCCAACACTAAACACATGAGTGGGTCCCTGGAGGATCAAAGTCCATGAGAGACCCCAGAGGTGGGAAATCAGTAGGGTTACGACAACATTGCCCAGGTGGGACCAGAAGAAGGAGAAGGTACAGCCTACACGCCCCCCCGAAGGTGGATGCTACTGAGACGATTCCCGACTTCTATTCTTACTTTAAGCAGGAGCTTCTTCTTTGTCCCCCATGTTCCTTCTGTGATGGATTTTGGATTGAATTTGGTTTGCTCATCCCGGAGGAATTCCGGCTTTAAGACATACCCAGAAAACCCATTGTCCTGGAACCGACCCTGGTAGACATCCATTTCTGTGCCTGCTGTCTGGAAATTCAGGGCAACTGCAACATAAATAAATAAATTCAGCGACTCTCAGACAAATCAATGGGAAACTTTTCATACTAATTCTGTTCACATGAAGTTGCACTTCATGGACATAAACATTGGATTTTCCACGCTTCAAAGAGCAGGGATAAACTTTCACCCTCACAGCCTGCTGCCCCTGAGGATTTCTTGCATTCAGAGATGATAGAGAGGAGAGGAGCCATTACAGCCATTCTGCTTTCTGCAGGATCAAAAAGTGTCCTGCATGGAATTTATGCCACCTAGTTGAGCAACTGCATCTTTTAGATAAACCTCCTCATTTCTATGCTGAAGGAGTTCTCTCCTGCAGTGAAGCCAGAAAATCCTTCTCGGATCATTTCTCTGGCTACTCAGCCTCATTATAAAACCTCCTTTCCAGCCCAGATCTGCCTATTTTCATTTGCCATCCTGAGGGGCATTGATGCCTCTGTTGGTTAGACCAGAGAGCTCCTCACACTCTGAACTCCTCAGGTAGGAGTACAGCAGCCGCGATTAAATCACCTCTTTATTGTCTCCTACCCAAAATAGATCAAGCCTCACTGGTGTCCTAACACCGGGCAGATTTCTTGTATTCTTCCCCAATTTGTCGATATCTTTTTTAAAAGCATTGATGTCAAATCTGGAACAGTCTCTGTGAACAGTCTCACTAACACCACACAGACCCCAGCAGCTCCTCAGTGCTCTGTTGATTTCTCAAGGATGATTTTAACTTCTTTAGTGACATCTAAGACATCTCTTAAGACACAGCAATTTATCCTGGTGCTGGGTCCTTCACACCCTGTCATACCTGAAGGCCAAAAGCATTTTAAGGCACTCCTTTATTTTTCCACCTGCAGCAAGACTTTGGTAACTACAGTGTACTGGTTTTACTGGAAGCTGCAAGTACTCAGGTCTTCTGAAAAATCTAATTTAGAGTGCCCAAATACTGCATTCAGGTCAGATAAGGCATGCAGGTCTGGCCTTACTGTACCCCAAGGGAACTGATGCTGCCTCTCAAAGACTCTCCTGAAGGTCAGATGGGCCAATGGGTGCCATCTGTGCCCCCATGGGGCCTGCAGGACCCACCAAGTTCAAATGCTGCCAGGCACATCCAGTCCATGTGGGTCTACACAGCTGGAGGCCAGGGTGCCCTACACCTGCAGCTTCTCTTGTCTGGATGGGCCACAACTGGGACACCTCCAACATCCAAGAGAGCCAAGCATGCCATCACCAGCCTGCCCATTTACCACTGCACCAGGTTTCCTGGGTGAGAGCTACAACAGAATTCACTTGACAGGCACTGGGTCTTTCATTTTCATCGAATCTCTAAGTTATAAACACACTGTCAGAGGCCTCAGCCCCCTGGGAGTATTTATGATGAGCTGCTCTGACTACAGGGAACAGCTCAGGACATGGCTTGGCCCTTATGGTTACAGCCTTGCTGAAGGGCTCAAGAGAGCTGAGTTTGGTTTACAGCTCTGCCAGAGATTTTCAGCACATCTTCCAGCAAGTGACTCTTCACTCCTGGCTCCCTCTTCCTTTGTGAAATGGCAGCAACTCCACTAACAGTGAAATTGCAGGGACATGCACACTAATGTGCAGGAAAGACTCTCCTAATGGACTTGTGGTGAGCCAGAAAATGTCTATGGAAAGTCACTGAGCAATGGCTGCAAAAGGCTTGAGATTGCACATCCACCTCAACTGAAGCCCCTCCACAGACAGTTCATCTGTGACTTAGTCAGCCTGACCCTCTCCAACCTCCCAGCTGCACCCACCAATCTGGCAGCCAACATTCCACAAGTCCACGGGGTTGTAGTTGGAAGAGTCTGTCCTCCAGCCTGCAGGGTAGATCCGGCTCAGGTGCCTGATGTTGTGATGAACAAAACTGGTTCCTATAGAAAAAAAAAAAAAAAAAGAAGAAAACGGACCTTTCAGTGATGGGGGCTACTTTTATCTCTTCTTGATGCTGCTGTGTATCCTCCTCCTCTGCCTATCAAGTCTGGCTGAATGGGAACTACCTGTATAAATGCCTTTCTTGGTAACAGCCTCCATGATAGTAAGTTTTTCCCTCTGTTTCTCAGTGACATGATGACCAAAGAGATCATAACCCATGTCTTCCAGAACACCATTTCCTCATGCTTAACCACCACTAGCTGTCCTTTTCTGGGGGACTGGGACAGAGGATGGCCTTTTGTCAGGGCAGAACACACATACCAGACTCCTGGGCCAGTTTCAGAGCTTTGCTCTCTGAGAATGATGACATCTCGTAGAAAGCCCGAGGATGGCTCGGGTCATCAAAGCCTTCAAAATGGACACTCTTGCAGTAGACAACTGTGTCTGACAGCTCCTTGGCCAGCTTCAAAGTATCACTCTGAAAAACAGGAGAGCAAGAGGTTTGCAGGGAGTTTCTGCAGCCAAAAGTAATAGTTGTGTTTTCTCTAGGACCCCTGGGGCTTCCCTTCTCCACTGTCTTCACAGGGAAAGGATGCACACTTCCAACACTCAGTGGCGTCCCTATGGAGAGAGGGGGTGGAAAAGGATTCTCTCTTTGTTGGTGTGATACCCTCCCTGCTGCTCTCTGCATGATCACTTGTATTTCAGCACCAATGTCTGTCTCCAGGTGCTAAACTTTGTAACAGAGCCCTAGCAATGCCTTTTCTGTACTGTCCTGGTCCCAAGCATTCAAACCTAGGAATAAGGGGAAGAGAAGGATGTTTTGGCCTCCACAGAGCTTGGGCTTTTTTTTCCCCTCTCAAACGAGAAAGTTCTCACAGTGCTTTGATGCCTCCTACTCCACAGCCACATTCATTAGTGTAAGGATGAAGTGAGAACCACCAGCTCCCATCAGAGGCAAGAAAAGAAAGGGACAGACTTCAAAATCATGCACATTATTTTACACAGTTCAGAGAAAGAAGTAAGACCCTTGAAGAGGGAGCAAATCAGCCAGGGGAAGCACAGACCAGACCAGACCCAGAGCCAGCTTTGCCATCAGTGGAGACTGTGTCACCTCTGAGCCTGCTCCCCAAGGGATATGGCCTTCACAAGGACCTGCAGTCTGGAAACTGAATGTCCTCACACGAGGGAGCAAAACACTGGTGTAAAGGCCAGCATTTTCTCCCCAGAAATAGTCATACAAATTGCTGTAGGAACTGGCCACCCCTTCCCCACAAATCCATAGCTCTTCCCTCCCTCCCTCCTCCAGGTCAGAAACACACAGACCATGAGGGTGCAGGTACATCCCAAAATGTGACTAGAAAGGCACCAAACGAAGTCACGACGGTCCCATAACAAACAGATTTCTGGAAATCAGGCAGACAGATTGAACATGTGCCCTTCCACTGCCTCCATAAATGCTACATGGTCTGTACCAGCTGCAGGGTCCTCTGGCCTCATTTTAGAGGAAGAAGCCAACCTTCGTGCTTGGCTGGCTCTGCAATCTCTGTTTGTGCCTGGGACAGAGATCATTAAGCTGAGCAAGCACCAGGATCCTCAGCTCCAGCAATTTCAACAATTCACACGTACAAATCCCCAGCTGAGCAGCTGAAACCACACTGAGAACTGTCTTAGCTGGGAACATATTAGAAGTATATTTCAATGGCTTTTCCTTTTTTATTTCTTTAGGCACAGTACAAAATCCACCTAAAAAGTGGCTTCCCAGCATGAGTCATGGGACAGGCTAACAAGATGGGATTTCCTGATAAAGGACTTCAGAGCCCTCTGCAATAGGCAAAGGTTTAAAGCTTTTCTGTCTCTCCAGATCTGCCCCTTTCCAGCATTGTTACTTCTCTTACTTACCTTCCCCTTCTGCTGTACTTCAGTCTTCACAGATTCATCTTCAATTTCAGCTGCTTCATCTTCATCAGAGACATCCTCAGCCTCCAGGTTGTTGTTCCCATTTGTGGGGTCCTCCTGCCTGCTCAGCTTCTTGCCTTTCACAAGGATCTTCCCTTTCAATTGCTGCACAAGGAAAAGGGGAAAAAATAGCTGGTGAGTAGAAAAGGTTCTAGTCCACCCTGAAGAAGCTCCTCAGCTGCAACCAGGACCTTTTAGAGCTGCATCAGTCAGTGGTTATTATCCATAGATACAGGTAAAAATAAGTCTGTTTCTTCACTGAGGCTCTGCCCAGCCTCTGAGACCTCAAGCCATGAGTCTGAATACCCCAGAATGCCCACTCTGAAATAGAGCTGACCATCCCCTCAACTAGACAACTAAAACAGTTGTGCAGTTAAAGGCAATCAAAATATACTTTTTTTTTTTCCAAGACTGAATGTGGCTCAGCAAACAGGGTCAAGCTTGGAGGTCAGGGCTCATGGGAGCTCTTTGTGGCACTGTTTCTGCCCCTCTGTATGGCCTGCTATTTAATCTACCCCATAGTCAGCAATGTATGGTTATAAACACAATGTATGTTTACAAGCACAGTCTGGGAAACTTTATGAGATCCAAGCAGGGACTGAAGCAGTTCAGCCCTCTGTTCCAGCAGATATTTTAATGGGGAGAGAGGTCCGTTAAGTTCTGGACAGGTGTTTCATGCACAGCAGACATGGAATTTTAATAGGTAAGGATTTTGCAGGTGAAGCCTTAGGATGCTGACAGCCTAAGGAAGAGTTCCCAGACCCTTTCCAATGACACCTCCTCTTCTGCAAACAGCTTCTCCTGTGACTGCTGCCACAGTACAACACTGATCACAACCAGCAGCACGTGCCAGTGTAACACAGCTGGCTGCTGAGTGAATCCAAGGAGCACATCCCTTGTGCTGATCAATTCTCTCCAGCCTCTTTCAAGGTTCACATAAAACCCTCAGGTGAATGAACACACCAGCAGGTCATAGTCACTCCCAGACCACCACACCACTGAAGTATCTCTTGTGGGAAGAAGGCTGGAGGCTGGAGAGGGATGAATTTGAGCCCAAACCAGACAGCAGCAATGCTGGCAGCAGGGAGAAGTACTGAGAAGGGTGTCTGAGGGCAATCTCTAAGTGAGCAGGTTATGCCTTAAAATCAGGAGCACCATGAGACCCTGCAGCTCCCAGAGAAGTCAGCAGGAGATTTGCTGCCACCTGGATGTGTTTGATACTCCTGGCTTTGGAGTGTGCTAGTTATTCCAGAAAAAATCAATCTTGGAATTAGCCAATACAGTCCCTCAGTCTGTGTAGCACATTCCCCTTTCCTCAACAAGACCCTGTATTTGTCTTTTCCACAACAGCAAAAGCAGCAAACATCACCACACTCAAATGACAGGACTTTGGAAAACCAAGGACCTTTTATAAAGCAACACAGGCATTTTCAAAGGACACAATTTCCCCCCCTTTGCACCCTTTGTGGGTGCAAGAAAATCGCACCACATCTTTATAGAGACCAGCCCAACTCCTCACCACCCAGTGAAGCCATGGATGAAGCTTGGTTGGAGCAGAAATTTGACACTGACATCTGAGGCAGCAGCCAAGAGCATTTTTATTCAGCTACCACAAATGTTCTGTTTACACTGGGGTACTTTCCCTGTCACTCAAAAGCTACACTCAAAAGCAGATGGAAGGAATGTACCAGTTATTTGGAATAAAAGGTCCAAAGGAGCAGTCAGAGCATGGCAGTATTGTCCTTCCCATCCCCAGACCATCCTCCCAGCTCTCATCCCTCTTCCAGGCAGAGCTGTGACCTGCTTCTTTACATCCATGGCTGGGAGATGAGTCGGCTCATCTTCAGACTCTCACTTCAGTCTGCTGCTCCCATGACTCTTCCCACCCTCCTGCCTCAACATCCAGCTTTACACTCTTCTTCCACAACAAAATCCAGTTCTGTGTCAGTTTTTAGGCTCTAGTCAACACTTGGAATGGATAATTCTGGAAGGATTGCACTGGGGACAGTAAGGAGGGTCTGAGGGCAGTCCCTCTCGTCCTTTGCAGGCTGCAGGTACTATCCTGATACTTCATACATATTATTTGCCTTTGCTTTCTAATGACCCATAAGAAACATTACCACCTTATGTCACGACTAGTAGAGAACAAGGATAAGGAATTCGGGGCAGATATCTTGATTCTTAATTATCAGTAGGTAATCAAGCTTTTTAAGCTTATGCCATTCAGGACAGCAAATGGGAGGTGTGATTTCTGGTACAGACTCATCCTACAAGGCTGAATAACATCAGCAGCAAAGGCAGAGGAACACAGCCTCCACCATCCTCAACACACCCTGTGCCAGGGCTGCTGTTATCCTGTCTAGCCTGTGGTTATTCTGGGAAACCTTGGATATGCTGCAGATGCTCCCCATGGGCACAGGGACACTGGTTCCTCCCCACTGTATCCCCCTAGGCAGGTAATTCCCACTGTGCCTACAGGGGAGAGCAGCCCATGTGCCACCTAACTCAGAGGAGATGTATTTGCTTATTGGTCCACAACAGGAGGTGAGATTCACCCCAAAACAGAGTATTTTCATTCCCATTCCATGAAAAAGGTGCTATTTTATAGTAGCACTGCACTGAATCCATCCTGCAGAAGCTGCCAGTCTTCCTTCAATTAATATGGGTGCTATGAAGCAAAGTCCCAAATCTGAGTTTATCTTCTTTAATAAGGTTTTAAATAAGCTGACGCACACAGACACAAACACACACATGCCTTTGCTTCATTTCTCTTGGTTCCCCTCCATGTAATATTAAGTATTTCTAGCCTGAGGCAAAAGACACTCAGCTCATCAGTTCAGCTCTGTTGAGCAGATCCCTTGTCTTAGGAGGAAGCATTAGCTGAAATACTCAATAAATATTCTCCAAGTAGACCATAAAGCTATTCCAACTGTGTCTGGCAAGCCCAAGGTTGAGTACAACCTAAGAAAAGGGTACAAGGACACTGGATTCCACTGAGAACGTGCAGTGGAGTGGTTGCTGGAATAAATGCAACTCTTGCCCTTTTTCACATTCCCTGTAAATGGCACTGTCTTATTTCTCCACGGGTGGAGCTCCCCTGCTCTCCCACCTTTTCACTGCATGCTGAACAAGCTCAGCTCTGCAAGTGAAATGGTTCTGACTCATGGCCTTGCTTCCTTTTGGGAGTCTGTGGATTGGCACATGGCAGCCAAGGAAGCACTGCTGATTTTATCAGCAGCAGCAGAGCTATAATGAGCATAGAATTCTAAAAGATATGCATACACATGTTTATCCCACCTGAAAGTTCCCTACCCCCCAATAGCAACCTGAAAGTCAGAGCAAGGTCTGAGTTCAGTTTTCATCTCAGTGGGAATGGAGGATTTGTAAGGTGATCCACCTCATCAAACTTTCTGGGCTTTCAACACCTCCTTCAGAGTCAACAGAGAGAACCAAACACTCCCAGGGTGTGATTCTTCTCATCTATTTGGACAAACACTTGCGAGGAGGTGGACCACACCTCCAGCTCCCTCTGACTGTATTAACTGTTTCTCAAAGGAGCCCTAAGCAAAGTGCTCACACATATGAATATGCAGGGTCTGAGCATTGCTACCTTACATCCCATTCTCAGGGTGAGGATACCCATCTCTCCAGACTTCTGAGAAGCTGTGAGGAATAACATGTTCACATTCATGAGGAGACACACCTGATACACTGAAGAGCTGCCTGCAGCACTGGGAGCTGTTTTACTCTCGTTCCAGGACTGGGGCTTTGCAGCATTTCTAGCTGGGATGCAGGGATAAGGGGAAGGGGCCGGGCAGAGCCCTGTGCAGATCAGGGACGGGGCAGAAGGGCAACAAGGAACACAGACTGGATCAGCTCCTCCCTACAACCCTGGCACTGCCTGGAGCTTTCATGTGGCTTTTGGCCTTTCATCCTATAGCCTTTAATTTACTATTGGGACCTAAAGACAGCAGCTCGAGGGAGATATTTAGACAGGCTGTGTAGCCCAACGCTGTTCCTGAATGGAGCCTAATAAATCAGATTCCTGCCTCGGGCTGTGGAATGAATCGTTAGCACAAATCCAAACTGTGTCGATCTTCCTTTAATTACTGACATTGCCCTGCTAACACAATCGGCAGCAATCCTTCCACTGTTTGTATTTACAGCCTTTCAGCCCTCTTCCCAGTGACAGATCCCACCCTTTTTCTGATATAAAAAGTACCATGTTGTCCCCGGCTTCCTCACATCAACTTCTTTCATGAGGGAGTGGAAAAGCCAAGAGGTTTCTGGTTTATTGGTTCAGGTTTTTGTTCCTAATGTTTCAGTTTCAATGTATTTTTCACCAAAAAAATCAGCATTTCAGCCCTTTGCACTCTCTTAGTTCACACAGCAAGAAGGCAGAGGAAAAGTATCAGAGAGAAAAGGACAGGTCTTGATACATTGGCAATTTTTCTCCAATTAAAACTAAATGGATCAATCCCTCCAATGGAGCATATTGGCCCAAATCCATTCACTAAGGTAGATCTGGGCCATTGTGTTCCAGCTGGGGCCACGTGTCTGTTTGGGCAATCAAAGCAGAAGGTTGGATGAACATAGGAATGGGAAAAACATCTTTGGGAAGCTGGGGTCGTCCCCTTACACACACAAATCACACTTTTCTTTCCCAGGTGTTTCTCCTTTCTTTTATCACATCATTGCCCTGGTCATAAGGCAAGAGTTGTGAAAAGCCATCAGCAGCTATCCTGATTCTGCACCAGGATAAATAGCAAGTCAGGAGGGGACAATGAAGACACTTATTTTTCCAAGTCAGTAACAGCCTGCAGAGACCTGTCTCCATGCTGGGTGTACCTCACCTGGCAGTCACTTCTCTCAATGGAGTCACCTTGTCTGTGCCAGAGTTGAGGTCCTGCTGAAGCAGCAGCATTAAAAATCATGATTCATCCTAATTTATTGCCCTGGTGCTTAGGGACCAGCCCAGATCAGCTTCCCTCTGTGCTGGGCATTGTATCAAATGAGGCATGACACTCCCACACAAAAGGGGAAAGTTGGAAAAGGAAAACAGATAAAGGAAGATGGAGAACAAATAGAAGATATTTTGGGTGGATGGTTTTCCTCTCCTTTCTCCCCTGATGACTGCCAGCTTTATCCCACCCACAAACTCCTTCCAGCTCTGGGTAGGCAAGCTCATCCAACTTTTGGCAAATTATTTCTTTAGCAAAGAAATGCAATTTAAAGGGAACTGCAGCTACCCACACAAACTTTGCCTGTTTCTGCAAGGTGCTCGAGAGAAAAGGAGGAAAGGAGGAAGGAAAGAAGGAAACGAAGAAACAAAGTAACAAGGGAAGAAAACACAAACGAAAGGGCAGATGAATATTTCATTTGGCTTCTGTTTTGGAAACTTTTTTTTCCATATCAAGATTTCATTTTCATTTCTCCCTAATTATCAGCTAACGATTTTAAAGTGGTGGCCCACTGTTGAGGGCTGTGTATCTCCTTCCCCTTGCAAGGTCAGAGCTCAGCTCCCAGCTTGACAGCTGCCCTGATTCATGGGAATCAAAGGGGCATTCCTAGGCAGCCTCCTGCTTTCCCTTGTCCTTCATGGACATCTCCATCCCCACCACCCCAGGCCGCTCTCAGTGGGAGGGCACTTTGTGCTTGATACAGTTTTAAGCTACTTTTACTGGTTTTCCCCTTGAGTTTTGAGCTTTGCACTCAGCAAGAACACAAACTTCCTTCTTGTCCCACCTTCAGAAGGCAGTGCTAGAGTGGCCTTGCTTACCTCTGGGGAGGGGAACTGGGATTTGTTTCCATCCACTGGGGCAACCAAGAGCATGTCCTGGAAGATTGTTGTCATGTGCTGAGCCATGACCTTCTGCTGGTCGACACTGCAGTGGTTCTCCAGGGAGATGATGACAGGGTATGGTGAGGTCTAGGACAAGACAGCAACACACACCATCAGTGAACTCTGCAATACCACCAGTCTGTAGCAATTGGTGTAAACCTTAGCGCTGTTTTCTCAGGAAATGAATGTCAACTGTAGGGTCTAAATTCTGCTAAAATGAAGATTTGTTAAAAATGGACAAATTTAACAACGCAGTAGCTACTCAGATCTCTGCTGATGCCTTCCAGAGATGATGATCCAATGGAAAGGGCACCAGGGCAGGTCAGGATGCCTCCCACAGACTTTCTGGGGCACTTTGGTGAAGCTCCCTTTGCCTCCATTCTCCACTTGCACTGTGAGTCCGAGCCCCTTCCTACCTCAGAGGAAAGACTGGGGAAGGGGGCTTTGAAATCACGGGGTTTGCTCAAATCCTGAGGTGACATGAATCCTTCCTCCATTCCTGCATAGGCCTGATCTGGTTCCCTGTGCTCCCCAAGGCATTCTGTGTGCTGAAGGCATTGGCATTATTGTCACTGTCACTCCTTTATAGCCCCAAAGGAAACTTGCTGCCAGCTCCCAAGTGCACTGAAGGAAAATAGCAGAAAGCCCAGCGATTCTGTACAGACCCAAGGTTTTTCTGAGGGCTGCTGACCCAGCACTGCCATACAAGACTCCAGACCTGCTCATTCCTTTTAAAGCAGAGTAGAAGCAATCCTTCACATCTAAAGTGTGAATTCCCCTAAACTAGAAACAGACCCTAAGACATCAAAGCCACATAAATTATGGGCTTGTTTGCCTTTCCCACCAGGTAGGGTCAAGATACTGGGTATCACTTTCATTGCAGTGGGGTCCAGGATACAGCTGTGCTGGCACACATTCAAATTCATCCTTGGATGTGCTCTGCCTGACCAGCAACTCCCAGGGATGGATCTCTGCAGGAAGCAGAGCATGGATGCCCGGACAGGACACATCTTGTCCCCATGAGAAATAAGGTGAAGCCTTCCTTGTTTCTGCTCTCTGCTGGGAGGGCAGAGATCTACTGTCAGTCCTGGACTATGCAGCATGAGAAATCTTAGAGGGTGCCTCGTCCTTACTTTGAAAGCATAGTTCTTGATGGCCTTAATGACATCACTGAAGAGGATCTTGGAGGTGAGGGTGTAGCCGTGATAAATGACGGGCTCTGAGTTGGGGCCATCCCAGCAATCCAGCTCCACACAGCGGCAGCCTTTGGTGAGGGCTCTGGAAACAAAGAAGGGACCTGGTTGGGTTCTAAACCTTCTGCTCCGTCTCAAAATGAGGGTACATCAGGCACAGGTACTGCCTGGGAAGACTGACAGGAAGTTTGGGGAGCAAGGGAGAAAAAAGGAGCTTGGAAAAACAGGAAAGCAGAGAGAGAAAGGATGGGATCAGAAGAGCTCAGTGTCAGCAAAGATAGCTCGAGGTCAGCAAGGAAAGCACAGTAGGATCTGAGAAAGGAGGCAGTGGAAGTCCAAGCTAGAAATATCCAAAAGGCAAGACAAAGCGAGTGCCAGATGAGAAAGGACACTCATGACTGTGCCCCAAGTCTTTCCCCAAAGATGGTGAAGAGAAGAGAAAACCAAGAGTGGCTGCATTGGAAGAATGACAGTAAGACAGTCAGCCTTAGAAGCCAGGTCACAAAGCCTGGATGATGTGAGTTCTTCATCTAGATCTGATACAACATGAGAGATGAATCCTCAGAGCTGTGAGGGAGTGAGCTGTGGGAACTCCACCGTAGCTGGGAAGACTGCTGAGGACCAGTTTCCCAAGCTGAGTCTACAGATCGAATTTCCACTTGAAATTCCCACCTCTACATATCCATACTTTCATTTTAATTCACTTTCAAATGCAGGTTCCCCCCTTACCTGTCTAGGAGGTGATGTCATCTCTTTTACAGTAACTCCCTAAGCATTTCAGATTACACAACTCATTTCACTCTTTGCAATAGAATCATAGAATACTAGAATGGTTTGGGTTAGGAGAGGTCTCATCTCATTTCAACTCTCTGTCACAAACAGGGACACCTTCCACTGAAACAGGTTGCTCAGAGCCCCATCCAACCTGGGCTTGAACACTTCCAGGGATGGGGCATTCACAGCTTCTCTGGGAAACCAGTTCCAGAATAACGGAATTTTTATTTATTTTTTTTTTTTTACAACCAAAACATACATCTATAATTTTAAGATACTGTAAGAGGAATTCAAACAGCTATTGGAAAGCAACTTTTTCCAGATTTCACTCTATACAGTTTTGGCCTCATGAGTCTAGACAGTCATTGCTCCTGAGAATCAGGTAAGTCATAAACAAAGA
This sequence comes from Pseudopipra pipra, assembly GCF_036250125.1. Classification (NCBI taxonomy): domain Eukaryota; kingdom Metazoa; phylum Chordata; class Aves; order Passeriformes; family Pipridae; genus Pseudopipra; species Pseudopipra pipra. The sequence continues at coordinate 151,408,471 of NC_087549.1, read as the reverse complement.
CAGAATTGCAGTAATTGAGTTACTCATAAGGAAACACTGTCTCACCTGATAAAAGCACAGGTCACAGCAGATGTAAGGTGGTTGTGCAGGTTAGTAAAGGTCACTGCACTCATCAGGCCATGAGACATCTGATAACAGACGTTGTTAAAGGCAGAAAGAGACAACACCTAATGTTCTGTCCAGGGATGCTGTGGGAACATCTGAGATGCTAGAGAGGGACCAGGCATAAGTTTCCTGGCTCCTTCCAGTCCCTACACAGACCTGCAGTTCTATGCCAGAAATGTTTGCACCCTGTAAGTTCCTTGCAATCTCTTGTGCCGTATTCTGGGGAATGCAACATACCCCCTCAGCACCATGCTTTGAAAACACTGTGCCAGAGGGCTGCAATCCAGCCTCCACATGGCTGCAGATATTTTAAACTCCCCTCAAAATGTAGTAATTACACATCTTACAGTCAGGAGGACACCACATGGGGCCCAGCAGAGACCCAGGTCAAAGTGCTATGAAAAGGGGGGGCCCAGCTCACCCTGGTGTGAACATGGGTCAGTCCACATTACCTGGTCTCAGGGTGTGAAGTTGCTTCTTGATCCTCTTGCATCTAGCAGTATAAATGCACCTCATGTCTTCTATAAGAAAGAGGACAAGCTCCCCCCCCCACATAAACACACACACACACACATACTTTACCTGATATAGGCTTCTGTGCTGCTTGGACCTGTGATCTGGTCTTCCATGAGATAGGTATTGTGTGAGGATGACACCAAGTAGTGACTGAGAGGTTGGGTCATGTCCTGGTACACTTTACGGTGGGAGGAGTTGAATATATCCCCCTCATCAGACAGCAGGTACATCAGGAAGCCGTCTTTGGTCATGGCGTTCCCCCTCTTGGCTGCCAGACAAACAGACAGAAACCCCTCACTGAAAATCTGACGCCGCCAGGTTGTGCCGTCATCTCCACCGCGATTCCTGCTGCTCTCCAGGAGATGTCAAAGGCAAAAATGTGCTCCCTGGGCATCCAGCTAATAGCAGAGATACTGATGCTGCTCACAGGACAACGACAGCTTCATCTGCCTGAAAATGCTTTTAAAACCCATTCACAAGCGTGGCTTTTTATGACACTGTCCTTGATAACGTCTCAGAAGTGTCAAAGACAGCCCTTACTTCATCTGTCTCTAGGGACTTACAGCATAAAAATCTTCATTTGAGCATTTCAAGGTTTCTCTGAACTGAGAGAACTTGTCAGATGTCTAAACACAGCCAGATAAATCTTGTCTAGATTATCCAATGAATACATGACTTGCAAACACAAAATTATCTCCAACTTTAGTGTGGAATTGATTTCTCCCCATCTGGAGGGACTGAGAGAGATCTCAGCCTAATCCTAAAGTCTGACAGTTCCAAAGCCTTGTCCCTCTCCTGAAGGAACACCAGGGTAATGCAAAAACAGCCCATGATCCTGAGTTGGCTCCGTGAACATGTCCTCCAAGGTGCCCCAGACTGATGATTCACCTACTTTCTGAGCAGACAGACAGTTCTGTGATTGCCTCCCTAAACAGCTGCCATATCCTTGGCCCTCAAGTCACAGATCTCATCACTTGTTGGCTTTTCAGGTGCCCATGTTTAAGACCATCTGCCTCCATTCCAGCTTCTGGAGAACAGAAATGTTGCTACATCCTCAACCTTGCAAAGCCACATGAGGTCTTGGCGTTTGAATAACCCATCCAAGTCTTTCCCTTGGGATTTTTATCACCCTCTGGCCAACTCTGTACCAATCCCTCTCCAGCTGCACAGTGTACCCAAACTAAAACTGAAGAGAGCTATTTCCCAGGCATTGCTCTGCCCTCCTCTCCTAGAACTGCTAATGTTGTTCCCCTAGGAGACTGGTGTTTTAGAAGCAGCTGCGAGGAGAAAATAATGCACATGACTGCAGAAGAAAGGGGTAGTAACACCATTCATAATTCATCAAAAAAGCAAGATTTTGAACCAAACCAGCCAAGGTTATCAACCTACCTCTTTCATTGGGCTCATATCTCTGAATTAAGGCAGGGGCAGCAACAACAGCATCTTCTTCCTGCTGCGTCTCATAGAGGAACCTCACCAGGTTCTGGCAGGACATGAACCCGTCTGCATCTGAGTACATTTGGAAGATGTTGTCTATCTCCCTCCTCTCTGTCAGTATCTTGTAAAATTCCTCTATCTCATCATCCTCCAGAGCCTCTGTTTTGGACTTGTCACAGTGCTGTAAACGTAGAGGGGAGAAGGAGTGAAAACCTTCTTTCCTTCTGGCATACGCCAGCCGTAATCTGCACCAGGGCTACACAACGCAGAACACAAAATAATTGGAGACAGTTACTGCCCAGTGAATGAGAAGCACTTGGTCAATGACAAATGGCTCTCACTGACAAGGCCAACAGTCATACAACAGTTACAATTATTAGTATTTACTCATATTATCAGTGTGACCAAAAGCCCCAGGCGTGGCCCTGAGTTCCATCACACAGGGTGCTGCGCAAACCTTAAGTCAGAAGGACAGCTCAAGATAATTAAAGCACAGATCAAGGTTCAAGAGAAATGTAACTCTTGATCTCAACTCTCCTAAACTATGGATAGAGATTGTGGCCTAAAATCCAGTAAGTGAAGTGAAAAGGACCTTGACCTTAGCGGGTCTGAGCTCAGGGCTCAGGAGGTGGCCAAGTAGTAGGGCTGGTTGCAAAGATGGCATCAAAACCAACTTAAAAAAAACCCCAACAAAACAATAAACTACTAAATATGCATATTTAGGTATGAAAAAAAATCCATCTTTCCATGGGCATTTTCCATTCTCATCGAAAACCCACCAAGTAACAAACTCTCCAGAAAATTTCAAATCAGATACCATCCTCACAAGGAGCTGTAATTCAAATTCTCCATGCCCCCATGCTCCTCTGAGGTTTGAAACTTTCCTCTAGATAAAAGCTCTGACAGAGCACCATAGCCAAGGACTTGATTGGCCATGAATGACTAGGAGCTTGGGATATGCATTTTAGTGTCTCCGTGAAGGACAACAGCTTTTCCAATAACAAGTATTTCCAGTTTATTTAAAATACTCCCAGGTTCAATTTTTCATTAGAAAATGACAATTCTTTTTCTGTGGCAAATCCTGATATTAATTTTGTTGTTTGTTCCTAGCAGAATTCTTCAACTTGTCAAACCAGAGGAATTAAACTGCTTTCCATCTTTGATCCCTTGTGACAGACTGAGCTGTTTTCCTGGCTTTTATGGCCAAAATGCTTGTCTCAGTTTAACCAGTCATGATACTAATCTCATCCTAGCTCTGCCAATGATCTCAGTGGTGGCCACGGTGGCTTTGGCAGCACCCCCAGCAAGATGATGAGGGACTTTCATCCTCTGCAAATCCTCCACTGCAGTCCTTCACTATCTGTTTAGGTAGCATATATAAACCCAAAGAAAATTATCATGATGCCCAGCATTTCACAAACTGAAGTGACAGGAAAAAAAAAAAAGAGTTCAACTTGTCCTGACTTAAGAATCTGCTGAATAGAAGCTACGGGCTCATCTCAGGGATGGGACAACCTGTGACATGCTCAGTACTACCTTCAAATTATGTTTGAGAGTCCAGGAACTGCCTTCTCCTTGCTGCCTTCCATGTCTATGCTCCTGTGCTGTGGCCTTGGCTGATCTCTCGAGCTAAGCTGAGCATGATGCTCAGCAATTGCAACAGGAATATAAAGAGGGAGAGCACCTGGTAGAGACTGTGGGGTCATGAATTACAGATGTTCTTTGTGTTAAGACATGAAAGGGAAAATGACAGGATGTTACTTCTACAAAACTGGCATTTTAAGTGATCTGCCTTGGGAATTTTGTTCATGAGTGGCTATTAAAGGTTGTGATGAAAAGAGGACAATAGGGTTGGCATCATAATCAAATGCCAGGATAGATCAGATGAAAACAAGACAATAGCATTGGCATCATGATCAAATTCTAGGACAGATCAGATGCATGGTATAAAAGTGGGTTCCTTCTGCTTTGGCTGCAAGCTCTCCTAATTAGAGAGACCCTCAACCCAAAATCCTGTGTTTTGCCTCACATGTCTGTATCATGAACTATAAGTATGGAATGACCCTCGGCCTGCCACAAAAAGCACCTTCCTGATGCACCAGAGTGAATATTCAGGTTGAAATGGAGTGAGCAATGAGAAGAGCTTTCCACAGTTTCTGGTTGCATTGCAGATGTCTTACTCAGGTGTGTTTCAAACCCAGATGTGGACACATTATGTGATGGAAGGCAAGAATAATGTGCAAACTTGCCCTGTAGCCCTCTCTTGAAGTTCTGATCACCCTTCCTTCCTGTGACTAAATGAAGAAAAACTCACCAAGGCAGAAAAGACCACCCTGTTAATAGGCTCTAATGTCTCAGCCCATCTAAGCCGAGGCAGGATGTAAACTGAAAATGTAATTGCTTTAGGAGCAAGACAGACTCTTCCTGGAGGCAAATCAGCCCTCAGGAGATCTGAATTAACCTCCAAAGAGCCTCTCTTTCCAGTGGCTATACAGGAAGCTTAACAATTACGTGCCTAATGATGGAACCTCAACGAGCTGCCTGCATTTTGATGGGTTGAATCAAGGTTTAGCAATTACTTGGAGTCCTTAAGCAAAAAGAATTGAACTTCATCAAGTTTCTTCTCCTAAAGCTCCCTGTAACTATTGTTACAGCAAAAGAGGTTCATTAAATGAGAGGCAACTGTGCCTCAAAAATAAAGGTTTGGTGGGGTTTTCTTTATGTTTAAAGATGTAGGGATTGATTCATCTCACATAAGTGGGATGTATCCTTTAGGATGAGGTGAATCTCTGCTGGCTTCACCTACACAGACTCTAAGGCAGTGTTAAGTGTTGGTGCTAACATCTGCACTGGAGACATACAACTCAATCAGAGGGTTCTTAGCCTTACTGCTATCCTTCCAGGGTCTTCCTGAGCAGGGAATAAAGGATGGGATACACCAACCAGAGCAGGCAGTACAATTGGAAGATTTTGCAAGGAGAAATCCTTTAAGATCTGCTGATGACCTTCCCTCCAGTTCCTGCAGAGTTACCAGAGAGAGACACCTCCATAAAGGAAGGATTTTGAAACTTGAACCTCCTTTGGTGGAAGGTTATTTGCTCACAGGAAGGAGGAGGAGAACTACTGCCTGGTGCCCAAAACCACCCACGTGTTTACCAGTGATCAGAAGAAAGCATTTCTGAAACTGCACACCCATTAATTCAAATCCTGCTTCAGACAGGATGGAAGTTTTGGAAATTATCCAGATGTTTTATCTCACCTCAGCAGGATGGATTCTTTAGAGAGAAACCAAAGGCTTAACAAGTGAGAATTTTTCATCCCTTTCTTATCTTCTGATAGGCTCAGCCTGCAAGCCAAATCTTGAGAATTTAGAAGTGCACCTCCCTGACCAGATTAAATATGCCTTGGGAGTATTAAATCAATCAGACTGGTCCAGGCTTGGGTGCAATGTTACATATCTATCACAAATCTGGCAAGGTTTTTTTCTTAATTTGCACTTTCTTTTTGTTTATACATGTCACTTGGCACCCTCCCCCTCTGAGGGGGTTCACAATTGCAACCATATTTCAGCCAGACTTAGGTACTGACATGTGGTCATGGCACAGAACTCTTGAATCACTTGGGACTCCAAGTGTACTTGAACTTTGCTTTTCCTTTTTTCTTGCATTATCCACGTTTGCATCTCATCTTCTGCATTGTGGCAAAATTGGGCATCAATCATGAAGGTCTTAACACACCTTCATCAAAAACATTGTTCTGGCCTAACTTAGTGGGAATCTGCTGAGCACCAAAAACTGAAAGTCCCTCCTTGGTACAAGAAAAGAAGCCCAGAGTTCACTTTAGTTCAACCCAAGCTGAAAGCTGTGGGAGATCTTGACCTCAACCAACAGCAAACACTTTATCTGCTTGCTCCCGTTACCTGGAAAATCTTCTTGGCATGATAGTCATCAACTTCAATGTTCACTTCTTTCAGGAAATCTTTGAGCTCTTTCAAGCTCATCTTGTTGTCTTTGTTTTTATCAGCTTTCCGCAGGCAGGTGTGAATCCAGCTGCAGGATGATGTAAGGAAATCTTTCCAGGTCAGTGCCTAGCCTAAATACCACCCTTCTGCTGCACATGCCAGGGGGGAAATCCTCTTCTGAAGGCCCTGAACCACCCCTCCAGCTGCTGCAAATCAGCACAGTCCCCCTGAACAGCTGAAATCATCTCACCTTCTGCTCCAACAGAGCAGAACGGTGCTTTGGCAGAAGGAAAATGCGCTGTGATACAAGGAATCATGACCTGGGAGAAGCTTTTCACCATCTGGCCAAGGCTGGATCAGCTCTCTTTACCCTGTAGGAGTTTCTGGCCACGGCCAGAAACAGCCTGATTTCTCTTTTATGACAGAAAGTACATTCTGCTCCAGACAGTTAAAAGGGGAGAAAGGAAAGAATGAAAAGAGCTCCCAGGAGGAGCTTGGTAAACTCATTGTTACAGATTTGGTCAATATTCAGTATATCACAGGGAACACTGAACTCCAAAAGCAGCAGTAATATTAATTTTTGAACTCACCTTCAGCTTCTCTACGTTTTTAGGGATTTCTGCCTATCTGTCCTAAGAACTTTGTTGTGGGCAGAATTAAGCCAAACTTTGTGGGTCTTGGCTTCCCCTAATGAAAGCACAGCCTCTATTACTGTGTTGTACTGTGATAATAGCTCATAAGAGCTTGGGTTTCGATCACTTTAGTATATCTATGGATCTGAAGTAATTGCTAGAAAAATGAGCTTTTTAATGTGATGTTGTAATTTAAAGTGGGTCTCCCATTTTCTCTCAGTCTCTTGGGAAAATAGTGTTAGAGAGTCGAGATACACCGCAGTCTTAAGCAACAAAAAACATGCTTTTTGCATCATGGAACTGACTGTCTAATTTGCTTTACTGTCAAATAAGAAAGGTCATCCCAAAAAATATCTACTTTTCAATAGGAAAAATTATCAAAGTAAAAATTTGATCTCCATGAATGTAACCTTCCACATTTTCCATTGCTTCAAACACATTCTAGAAAAACTTCAAAAAAATGCCCAACCTGAATGTCAATCAGAGTAAAGCTGAGGATTAACAAATATCAGCAGAGGGATATAGTCCCATAACATTTTAACTGGGCCTTTCAAAATGACCCCAGAAAAGGGCATCAACAGCCTTAGGGGCTGTAGACAGAACCTGAAACAAAGTTCACCACAGCTTCCACTGCATTCAAATATTTCCTAGCAATGGAGATATGTGTAAACTGTTTGTAAGTATTGTTTGTCTCATGGAAAGTTGAACTTTCTGACTTTAAAAATCTTGGCAGGTGCTAAGCAATGACCTCACCCTGCATCCGTCTTAGCCTGGTAATATTAATACTCCCCTTCTTTAGGCATGGAAACCAAAATAAAGACAGGCTACGTTTTCCCAGCTCCCAAAGACACTCCAGGGCCCTGAACCAGGCTCTGGCTTGGACTGATTCTTCCCAGAAAACCAAGTTTGAGTCATGAAGTTCCCAGGAGCAGAGGATGCTCTGCTGGGAGCACACCACATCCACCCTGAGGTGCAGGACACCCCCTCCACCAGCTGTGCTCCAAAGAGGGTCTGCTCAGACTGGGAACATGGTGCTCTCAGTGGTGCCACCCACTCACATCCAACCCTGCACCTCAGCTCCCCTTCACAGCCTTCTCTAAAAACAACAGGCAGGAGCATGGCCCAACTCCAGCCAGCCAAGAGGAAACCCAGTCTGCCACGGCCAGAGGGGAGCAGCAGGGTGGGATAACACTGACTGTGCATAGAAACTACGCTTTTTGTGCCAACCACTGCAAAAATCCACCTTATTTAAAAAGCCTGCATCACTTCCACTGGTCATGAGCACCCAGGATCATGCACATACCCAAAGTCCTCTCTGGAAGGCAATATGTGGGCAGTAAATGCATCTGCAGTAGTGTATGCCCAGGTCCCACCTGGGAATGGAGGATGCTTTCCTGTTAAATCCCTTTCCAGGAGGCTGAGAAATGCAGGAAGGAAATCAGAGAGCCCAGGAAGAGCCCAAACACACAGTGGGCCCTCACACTGCAAGGGCAAGCAGCAAAGAGAGAAAAAGGAGAGTACAGACAACTGGGGCTTCAGCCTGTTGAGTCAGCAAGTATTTTTGCAGCATTCTGACCCAAAAACACCCAAACTCCCCATCCATCTGGATCCCCTCAACTTTGGGAGAGCTTAGAGGAGCCAGATCGACTAAGCACTTCAAGTCAAATTCTTCCCATCTGATACAAACAACATTTTTCAGGCCTGGCTGTGGGTCTTTCTTTCACCTTATGTGGGCCTGTGTGGACTAGGAAAAAGCTGCTCCCATTCTTGTATACATCCAGAGTGAGCCTGCTTCCTGCCTCTTGTTTTGAAAGGATATGCCAGCTCCAGGGCTACCATTTTTCTTTTAGAAACCAAAGAGGGGGTGACTGAAACTATCTGGCAGATACCCCGTGAATGTGCTCAGAACAGAAAATGCTGCAAAACTTCTGGTAAGTGCTTTCAAACCAGAAGAAAAGCTCATACATAAACCCCAGAACTGGAGCAGACAGTGCCACCCTGCTCAAATGAAAAGTCCTCTGTGTTTTCTGGTCTAAAGCCTTCCCTGTACACATACCTGCAATATTTGCTAAATAACCCATGCCAGCTTGCTGCAGGGTTGAATCTGAGGCTTAATAAAGCATAACTGTCTGTATAAGACCATCAGAAATGCTCACCAACCATGTGGGAGTGTTATCTGGGCAGGAATGTAGGACTGGAAAGACACATAAGACAGTCAAGTCCCTTTCTACCACAGGCAACTCCACTGTATTATAAGCAGAACAATCCCCACCTGAAACTAGCAGGGTTTTTGCTTTCAATACGTGTTTTCAAAAACTTGCACATTCCTTACTTGATTTGCAAGGCTTTGTGAGGCTGGAAAAGACACAGTGCAAGTCAGTTCTCCAGTCATGGGGGACAGGCAGGGGACACAACACTTCCCCTCATCTCCTGGCTCTTCCCCTTCTGTGCTCACAGATGCAAAGAACACTCCTGAGGTTTAAGGAAGATCTGAGTAAGCCCACACTGCCAAGCAAACCCGGTGAAGGCAGACTAAATTTAAAATCCCAGGCTTTAATTAAACATCATCAAATTTCAAATGAGAAATCATGCTGTTCTGTAATTCCAGGTTACGTTAAATGGCCTGAGACAATCCCAGATTGGAAGCCAGCACTGCACGGTAATTACTCTTCCAGAAATATGGTTTGCCTACCCACCCTATTTAGCTTCAATTCTGCTTTCCAAAGACAGAGAGGCACTTTTCCATGCTGGAAATTTACAGCCTTCTTCCCTTGCAAATATCATTGTTATTTTTCCCCCCTTAGTAATCTTGTCTCTTCCTATGGGGAAGTTTTTCAGCAATATATTCAACTTGAAGTGCTCCAGGGACAGCTTCGTGTTACCCAGACTTTCCCCTACACACTGTGGGGTGGCTGAGGAGTGACCTTACAGCTCAGAGCTTAAAAAACCATCCAAAAAGATACTCATAGTGCAGGAGATAAACACAGCATCCCATCCCAGGCACATCAGAACTAATGGAGTCTGATTCCTCTAAACAAACAGCTCTATGTTTGTGCAAGTGCTTATTAGACTTTAGAGAATCCACAGAAGGGTAAAGCTTGATGAAAGCTCAGCATTTATGCACCATCTCCTTCACCATCAGTACATTATTACCCAGCAGAGAACCCACATGGGGTGAAGCCTTTACTGAGGGCAAGACTCCCTATTGCCTGCTTATGCTCATACTCCAGCTCTGGGATTTTCCCCAGCTGAGGATTTTGGGTCTCCCCTCCCCTCTGCAGATGCTTTGATGCTGAACAAGCCATGAAGCTCACGCAGCCTTCTCTCACCAAGAGAGAGATCTGCTTTCCTCTCTGATAGCTGGATTCCTATCTTTGGGAAGCTTAAAGGAACTTAATATTTTATGACTGTCTCTGTCAAATCAGGCTGAAACCAGCCAACAGGTTCATATGTCACTGTCAGGGTCTTAGACACACAGGGACTGCAGAAAATCCACTCACAGATATTCTCTCTTTTTACATGTGAGACCCGTGGTCATAAAGCAACTTACTGAGTGAAATGCAGCCCCAGGGAGGATTCCCTGTGAATTCAGCAGAGCCAAGATCTCACCCAATAACTAACTCTCTCCCCATTTCATAAGGAATTCACTCTCCTTTCCTGCTCTGCTCCTTTTCCTTTCCGATCTCTGCACTGTCAACAGAGCAACTGCAAATTTTCTCTGGGTAAAACCTCCTCCCATGCTGAGGCAAATAAGGAGTAATTTCACTGAAGTCAGGGGAGCTACCCCAGAGTAAATTTGGCAGTGAGAAGAATCAGTTCCCTTGCCTTGTATTACCGAGAAACATGATAAACAGTATGGGCTTTTCATGCCTTGCCAAGAAGTGCCTGTCCTGGAGTTCACTGCAATGCAAGTGAAACAGACCCCTGAAGAACACAAAAAGTAATGATTGTTTTATCTGGAGCTCCATGAAAGAGGCAATTCTTTGCTTAAGGAGCTACATTAAGCCTGAATCCACTCTTGCTGGTATCACCGTAAAACAGGAGGAAAAAGCTCTGGAAACCAGGGAGTTTGCCTGGGTGCAAAAGTCAGTGTGAGAGAAAACTCAGTGCCCAGGGCCAGCAGGGAAAAAAGGAGGTTAGTCTACTATCTCCACCCACGGGGAAAGACAAGTGCATCTTTGTCTGTGATTAATCATTTTATAAGGCAAAGGATACTGTTGGAGTTTCTGTTTCTGGTTCATGGAGTTGCTGTGGGCTATGATTTTCCCAAGGCCGGAGATCCAGTGGTTGGCATCATCCTCTGAACTCGCAATGAGGTCCAGGTTTTTCCGCTGGTCTTTGAAGATGATGGAAAAGCAGCGATACTCTGGGACATCCTTGGCGTATTTTTCCATACCTTCTGTTTTATGGCCTGACCTCACATCCCGAATATCTTCAATGGAGACTGTGGAAAGAAAGCAGAGCCTGCTGTCAGCAGGGGTTCAGTCAGCCTTATCTCTACTTGGTGAGGGATATTAAGGAATTACTCTTTCTCCTTTTCCTGAAGCCTCTGGAGGGTTCCCTTCCCATTCCTCCCTTCCCCAAACTTTGGTACTAAAGAAAGCTCAAATCAAAATGACCAGAAAGAGCAAGAGATTTTAAAAAGGAAAACTCTTTCCCCATGTTCTTTACTTAACAAAGAAGCAGAATATGCACAATACTGTGATATCCTGCTTGTGAGATACAAATCACTGCCAAGAGTTTGGTTCTAAGTCTTTGGAGCATCCCTGACTTGAGCATCCCTTGACTCATCACCCATAGGAATGGGGAGAGTGGGGATGTGCCTTCCTGTGAACATCACCCCACAGGAAAATTCTGTAATCACAGCATGGTTGGTGTTGGAAGGGACCTTAAAAATCATCTTGTTCCAAGCCCCCTGCCACGGGCAGGGACACCTTCCACTAAACCAGGTTACTCAGAGCCCTGTCCAACTTGGCCTTGGACACTTCCAGGGATGGAGAGTCCACAACCTCTCTGGGCAAAATGAGAGGTGACTTCAGTAAGACGACAGCAGGGACCAAAAGAGTCTTTCTTTAGGTTGCAAAAAAAAAATGAGAAGGTAAAATTTAAAATCCCATCTATTCTTCTCAGACACCCTAGTGCAAATTAGGGAGACAAAGACCAAAGCTTCTGAGCAGTCTGGTGTCACCCATACTCCATCCTTGGCCCTGTCAAGGGCAGACTTAATCCTCCTTGCTGTAAGAAAGGAAAACACTGTTTTCCACATCATCTTTCCCCATTCCCATCTGGGCCACTCAGCTGGTGGAAATGAGCCCTGAAGTTGCACCAAGTTTGCAAAATGCACACACAAGGCAATCCAGAAGGAGCAGTTTACTAAGAGACTATTTTATTCAACAAACGTAAGTAATGCAGACACCCCCACATTGCCCTGAGAGCATTCAGGTGCCCTCAAACTGGGTTATAATCAGGCAAGCTCCTGGCAGCAACCACAGCCTCTTTTTGTTCTTCATGGTCCACTTAATACACACACAAAGCCCTGGCACAGGTTGCCCAGAGAAGCTGTGGATGCCCCATCCCTGGAAATGTTCAAGGCCACATTGGACAGGGCTTGGAGCAACCTGGGATAGTGGAAGGTGTCCCTGCCCACGGCAGGGGGGTGGAACTGGATGGTCTTTAAGGTCCCTTCCCACCCAAACCATTTTAGGATTCTCTGATTCTATGAAAGGGTTGAGAGGAAAGGATAGAAACTTCTTAACCACACCGAAACTTAACGCCGAAGTAGGGATGGCACCTACACACAAAAAATGGCAAAAATGTTTGCAAAGTGCTGGATTTCACAACCAAAAAAATCTCATGGCATTTTCTTTGGTAGGAGGCAGACTAGGTACATTTTCCAAACATCTACCAATACCTGGGCACACCTAGAAACAACAACACACCTGAGAGATATTCAGCCATCTCCTAAAACAAGCTTGCAAAAAAACCAGACACAGTCACGGGAAATGGGAAAAAAAGTGCTTAACTTCTACTCTGCCTCAAATTGTTAAGTACAGTTAAAAATTATTTCCTCTGTCAGAGTTGTGTGAGAACAATTTTATTTGAGCTTATCTTGAAGGAGCTTTGTTGAAAAGCAGTGTGTGCGTGTAAAATATCTCCATGGTTTAGCTGAACAGGAAAAACTTGCCTTTAAACAGCCATTTCACCATTAAAATACCCAGTTCATTTAAATTCAACACTGCAGAAAAACCCAGCTCAGTATCAACACTGCACGTTTTTAGCATGGCTGCCCTGGGATCATCCACAATTCATGAGATGCTCACTAGAGTTTGAAAACTTTTTTTTTCCCCAAAGCAGTGATGATAATGCTCAGCTGCTGGGGAAAAAAAACCCAACCAACCAAACAAACAAAAAAAAAACACCCAAAATTTCAGTCTTCAAAAATCACTGACTTTCCAAAACCAACACTTCACATTCGCTTCAAATCCTCACCAGATGTTGGGGTGGTCAAACATCTGCCACAGCACTTTGCTGGTTTGGTTCCTATGGAAGAACACACCATGAGGAGCTTCCTAGAGCTGGCAAAGCTCCTCCCTGACAATTATGAGCCATTATCTTTGTGTGGTCTTTGATTATCACTTGGTAAAGGGCAACAGTTGAGCAGCTGAGGGGAGGGGAGGAAAAGGTTGGGTTGGGATGGGCTGCTGTGGAATTGTGTTATCTGGCCAATTTACCTTTGAGCAAAAGTTTGAGTACTAAAGCCTGGTGATTCTGCCCTTTAACTGGGACATCGACCAAACGATAGTGGCTGTGCCTCGGGTGGAACTTCACCCTTAACACAAAGCATGCTATCACATTTGGATAGATTCCATTCAGGCAAAAAGTCTAAAGTTTAGTTGGACCCTTTTATAGCCAATAGGGGGGAAAAAAGGAGATTTTGGAACGTAAATGTTCTGTCCTATTTAAACAAAAACTTCAGGGTAAGATAAATTATACCCTTAATCAATGGCTACAGAGGACCCTTGATCAGAAAGGAAGTCCAGGCTGAGCATCCCAGATGCAGAAGTGTCCATAAACAAGTGATTCTCCTCCACTTTGGGTCTTTTCTGCTTATGGCAGTGCAAGTGGAAGGATCATCCTGTTATTCCTCATCACCTGCCAACTGCTCACCACTGCTTGGCTCATAAGAGTTATTGTCCTTCAGAATGGCTAGTTAGTCTGCTTGTGCAATCAATCCCTAAACTTTGGGTTGGCAACAACCTCATGTTTCCAAAACTAGAAAATCTGATGTTAAATATTGGAAATTTAGGAGGGATTCTTTGGAAACCATTACATGGCTTCGTGACTCCACTGGAAAAGAGAGCTGTGTGGGAGGAAAAAAAGATTGAAAACCTGTGTCTGGAAGGGCTGCCTTGATCTCTCTGAGGTGTGTTGAGAAGAGGATGATGGAGATAACAGAGTTCCTCAATGCAGAAAAGGTACAAGGAAGGCTGAAGAGCAGTACTGGTGTGTACTGTAGTCACAAGAGACAAGGGGAGAAACTACCAACACAGGAACTGTTAAAAAAGCAGGGTAGGGGAGGACATTTTTTAAAGCTTTCCATAGCTTGGTTGTGTGGTTTCATCTATCAATAAAAAAGCTGAAGCCAAAGGAGTCAGCCCAAGCCATCTGCAAAAGTTATCTCTTTTCTGGAAAATCTTAACCCAGCAGAGTACTTTATCAGTTGCTCCCAGACAGCCAGTGCACTGCATCAGCAGTCCCAAACTAACTGAGCTATCTGCGAGGAGAAATCAAAAATAACTGGGAGACAGACACGTTTCACAGCAGAGGAACACTCACAGCAAATGCCCATCAATCACGTATCCCTGCAACCTCCCTGTTCCTTCCCCACCACGCCACAGCGGGGAGATAACCACAAGCAGAAGAGAATCTGGAAAGTTTGCATCCACTTCTCCCGAGTGTTTACGTCTGCTGAAGAGGTGGTTTGTATGAAGCCCAAAACATGACGCACAGCCCAAGGAAGCTCGTGTTCTTCCTGGCCTCCAGACACAGAGTCACACAGGTTACGTCCTGGTCAGCCTTCCTGGCTGCTGTGGGTGCAGCCCGGACAGTGCCACAGCTGAAGGCTCCCCACTGACATGGGCACACAGCAGCGTTCTCTGGAGCCAGTGAAATTCCTCCTGTCTGAACTACTCTCAGGGAGATTTTGGGAACTTTCTTTTTAACCCTCCTTTCAATTTTCATCACCAGATCCTGCTCTTGTGCTTCCCCCTTGCTAATTCTCAGCCCAGTGCCCTTCTCCTGTTTCACCCATGGCATCAGCAGGCAGGGATGGGTCAGGCCTGCAGGATCCATGAGGCCAGTTTTGACAGCAAGGATGTTTTCAGGCAACTAAAATGTATCTTTTGGGCATCTCTTTTGATACGGATTCCTCTCTTCATGGCTTTCGGGGAGCTTGCTGTTACACTTGCAACCTAATCTCCTCATGCAGAAGGAACACCTCCCAGAGGAAATCAACCGGATGATCTTTAAGGTTCCTCCCAACCCAAGCCATTCTATGATTCCAGTGTACAAGTGTTGAAGGTCCAGAAGAACAACCCTGACAAGGTTCCTAATGATGAGAGAAATTGTCTGAGAGATGAGCCCTGGCCACTGGCCTCTCAATCTCTTCTCCCATCATTGTTCCACAAGTGAAATGTCCAGACTGTGCTGGGAGCGTGGACAGTAAACTCTTTGGTAATCCTAAAGAATACAGGGAAAGGAGAAACAGAGGCAGAGAGCAATCCCTTTTTTTTTCCTCCTTTTTGACAGGCAGCCCTTTGAGAGGAGATATTTTGTCAGGAATCTTTTTCAAGAGAGAGAATAAGAAAGTGAACTCACATCTGCAAGCATGTGAAGGACAAGGACCAACAGGTGCTCCTCTTTTCTTGTGCCTTTGCTGATAAAGAGGGAGAGGAGGGTCACTGTGCAGACACTTGGGAGGCACTGCCAAAACATCTGTTTCACTGGGGGAGGGGGGCAGCTTTTCACTCTGGGGGAAATACTCCTCAAATCCTTTCCTTATCCTGCCCCCCTGTCATTAGTAAGTGATCCCTGCAATGTGCCGTTCAGTCACATCGAATTACTCCATCCCACTCTAATTGTCCCCGTAAGTCACTTCTGTTTACTGTCAGGAAACGCAGATGAGAAACGTGCCCAGCCGTTAACAGCTTGCAGAGCATCCTGCGTGTCTGCGGAGAGCTCAGGCCCTCACCAGCTGCACCGCGGCCAGGAGGGCTCAGCATCTTGTCAGGAACAGATGAGAGCTGCTGCCTGCCCCCGGGACTGCCCCACAGAGACACGGCATGGATTTCACAACACGCTGAGCACACGGGGCGAACCGGCACCGCGTGCTGCTCCTCGCTTTGGTTTCACCCCAGGAAGAGCCGCTCGGTGGATTTCGGTTTCCCCCCAGGGGGCTGATGCTAATGGCCAAACGCAGTTGGGATCAGGACCTTTGTAATCAGCGGGAGCTGGAGCACTGTCAGCTCTCCGGACTGGGAATACCACAGGCTATCCGTCACCCTCACCCCTGAGGGACGCTTCATTGTCATGATTCACGGATGGGTTTAGCATGAGCCCCACTGTGCTGTGCCTTCTTAGCCCTGACCACATTGCTCTTTCATTTCCCTGTGTGTGAATTACCGCAGGTGCCAGCTGCTGATTCCTCATCCATTCTCATCTCTGCCCCCCCTGCACTGACATGCTCAGCAGGTTGTTCTAACTGGAGATCAGCTGCACAGCAGTCTGCCCTCATTGCTGGCGCGTGTCACCCGCTGACAACCAGTGATATAATGCACATGCAAGTTTACAGGTTGTCTGGAAATTCCTTTTAATATAAGGTCTTTACCCAGCCTTTCTGCCTACCCATCACAGCTTGGGGTGCTGATGTAAATAGAGAGGTCTCTATTTACATTCCTTTCACACATCCCAACCAGGGCCCTGCAAACTATTTCGGCGACTAGTTCCTGCTTCTCCTGCCACCACAGCGCCGCTAAATTTGGATCTGAGGCTCTCAACACTTCTGTCTTTGCATTTAACATATGCTGTGGAGAATAAGGTCGATATTTGTCAGCGCGCTGCCTGTGATGAAAACTGTCCCGGCGACGCAGGCGGTGGCCTGATTCAAAACTCAATCGAAGAAACAGGCAGCCCTGCATTTGAAATGACGTGTTTTATGGGTCGAGTGATTTTGATAAAAACTGATGAGACCCACAGACAGACGGTTTTGTTTTCGCAGCTGACGGCCGCCTTGCATAACACATTCACATCAGCAAATATTTTTCCAGGGATAAATACATGTCTGACCACGGAGCAATGACTCCTAAAGAAAACTGCAGAAGGAAGCTGTAGGTGCAGCCAACTACCTGCTGTGTGCATACAGGTTGCTGGGAGTTTCTGTTGACTTTAGACACTTATCAGGAACAATTTAAAGCTTTCACTTCTTGACTCGAGCAAGCACAGAGAAATATCACATCCTTCTTGTTTTTCTGCAAGCAGGTTCAGGGCATTAATTCAATGGAGGCAAGCATTTACTCTTCAAAAAAAAGTGGTATGTTATATTCATTGCACGGCATTTTAAGGGCACTCCTAAATGTCACAGCAAGTCACAAATGAAGGAAAAAGTTTTCTGCTGAAAAATATCCTATAGTTGGGCCAGAAGTCAGAAGAACTGGAACAAATTTTGTGCATTTTTAATAGTGAGATAACTAATTACTACATCAAAATATCAATTTCATGACTTTAAATAATAATACGATCACCACTTGTAACACTCAGTAGTGCAATGAATATAGTCCACCTCTGTAAATTGCTCCCAAAGCAGATTATTTTAACCAAAATACAGGGGAAAAAAATTCCAACAATAGCAGTTTTTACGTAAATCTTTTGGCCAGAAATGGAAATATTTCAGCTAAAACTCCTGAAGTTCTTTCTTGACTTCACTGCTCTGACTCAAGGACACACCCCCAGTGAGTCATCCCTGGTTCAGTGAGCAAAGCTCCTTCAGGGCTGCCATGGGAAACGTCACCTCCCTGAGCCTCCAGCAGAGACAGAGTGCAGGAGGTACCAAAGCACCGTCTCTGGGGCCCCACTGTAGCACCCCTAAACCTAAATGACTCATTCAATCTTCTCCTTCTGGCTTTGAATATTCTGTTCCTCCACCAAACGCTCGAAAGGATGTTTCACTGGAAAGTTTTCAGCCATCCCTGCAAATCCCCGAGTTCAGAGAGTTTTTAAAGGGATTGAGTCTGGCTTAAGTGAGCTCACACAAGGGATTACAGCTGGTTTAAGAAAATACTTTCAAAAATCAATTTCACTGAAAGCAGCAAATGCCTTTTTGCTCTTTTTATTTCACATAGATGAGATCTGATATTTGACAACAGCTAAACTAGACAGTGCTACTGACAGGCTGCTGCTCCTGCCATCCAGGCCCTCTGCCTCCTTTGACTCTCCTCCCTTGCACCACAGTGATGCTCAGGAGTGAACTGGCTCAGAATGAACTGTTTTCCAGCTCCCTTGCACAAATCTTTTCTTTGCCCCAAAACTGTTAATCGTGCAACCTGAACTCTGTTTTCTCAGCCCAGGGAGAAAGCTGTGTAAAAGCCTCATGGGCCAAAGAAGCATCCACCCTGTCCATGGCCCTACACAACATTTCAGGTAACACAGCAGGGTGTTTATGGATCTGATATGTAGCTCAGACACAGGATGGAGCAAGCTATGCTGAAAAATGGTGCTTTTGTGCTGCTCTTCATGCCCAGCATTCCTATGTCTCTGCTGGAGGCAACCAGAGAGTACACACAGGGCAGAAGACACTTGTTGGAAAACTGACTTAAGATGCTTCAAGGGCTTTTGGAAAAAAAACCTGTTCCCTTGGACTTAAATGGAACATACTGAAAAATTATGGATAGTAAGGAAAAAATGGATCATGTTCTACCTGCATAGAAACCGTTTTGGAAACACAGCCTATCCCCCCCAAAAAGCCCTGTGGGCATTACAGCTATGAAGACAGCATCCAATCTAAATTCCTAGTTGTTTAAAATAAAGACAACAGAGGAAGGTACTGGTTGTACCCTGTGTATCTGAGCCGGGCAACATGTGTGCCTGTGACAACCCTGATATGTTGGGCTTTTTGAACTTCAAGCATCTGAGATTCTCCTGCCTGACCTTGGCAGTCCCCAGTGTTATCTACTAGGCTCCACCACACAATGGTTTACAAATAACTTTTCCACATGGTCATAAGAGCAGCAATAGGAATAACAGGAAATTATCCAAACAAAAACATGACCCTCACCCTGCCCAGACTGCTCCTCTGAGGTGCATCCATCTGCTCACTGCCAGCAATGCTGCAGATAAGATTAGACCCGCTGCTCAAACCTCCCGGTTTCCATTCTGCTCACTCTTTTTCCATCCTAAAAAGGGAGATAATCTGCAGGTTTAGGAAGGCTTTGAACTGGAGAGCAAAGTAGCTGTCTGTCAACAAGGAAGGGTGACCCTCTGGAAAGACTCGCACTGAAGTCCCTGATTTTGGGCCTCAAATCATGACCCTGCACTCCTCCTCTGATGTGACCACCTTCACACACCAGATCAAATGAGAAGGCAGCCGTGGTGGTAGAGCCTGCCAAAGGACACAACAAAAGCCGGGATAATCCTCCCTATGCCTGAACCTAGAGCAGCCTGGTGAAGTTAAAAGCTCAAGAAGGAAACTCAAACCCAGCGATCATTCTGAAAGCTGAGAGTGGAAGGTTTCAGAGGATCAGTAAATGAGAAAAGCAAGAAAAAGTGTGACCAGCAGGTTGAGGGAAGTGGTTGTGCCCCTCTACTCTGCTCTCGTGATACCCCACCTGGAGTACTGCACCTCTGGGGCCTCCAACATCAGAAGGATGTGGACCTGTTGGAGTGAGTCCAGAGGAAGCCATGAAGATGTTCAGAGGGCTGGAGCACCTCTGCTGCAGAGACAGGCTGAGAGAGACAGGGTTGTTCAGCCTGGAGAAGGGTAGCCTCCAGGGAGACCTTAGAGTCTCCTTCCCCTTCCAATACCAGCAGGGGCTACAGGAGAGCTGGAGAGGGACTTTGGACAAGGGCAAGTAGTGATAGAACAAAAGGGAATGGCTTTGAACTGAAGAAGGGCAGGTTTGGATTAACTATAAGGAAGAAATTCTTTCCTGTGCGGGTGGTGAGGGACTGGAACAGGTTGCCCAGAGAAACTCTGGCTGCCCCATCCCTGGAGCTGTTCAAGGCCAGGTTGGACGGGGCTTTGAGCAACCTGGTGTAGTGAAGAGCATTTCTCTGGAAAGGTGTGGATGCATGGAGTGTCAAGGAGCCTGCACGTGTCTGTGAGCCATCAGGTAGTATCCCTCCCCCTTCACGTTGCAGTGAGGACACTCCCAGGGCACAGCAGGTTCTCCTTCCCACAGTGGCACTGCCTCTGTCTCCAGCAGTGTGGCAACACTGGTTGTGCTCAGTTTCCAAAGTGTATCTTGAGTGCTGTAAATCCACACCCACGCAGACACACTCTCAAAGCCTGGGCCCAATGCCCAGCTCAAAAGATTTGAGCTCACTCTTATTGCAGCTCAGTAAATAAAGTCACAATTGTACCTGCTCTCCATGTCACTGCCTCAGCCATGGAGGCAATGGGTTCAACCAGGCAGGTGTCAAGGTCTCTGGAGCCACAGCACAGGGATCCCCTCCCATTTACTTCTGAGGACCAGGTGGGGTCAGGACCGTTGCTGTAGGTGCTCTCTGACCCCATAACTTTGAGTTATGGGCTGGCTCACAGCACAGGAAAGCAAGCTCTGAAAGTGATTCTTCTCAAATCATGTCCTTATTTGTTTTATAGCAAGATATTATCCGGTAAAGGACTTTGGTTTTATATGGGACAGAGCTCAGCAGAGCAGGTGCTCCCAGAGGACAAACATTCACCGAGGTCTTTGTGGTCGTAGTTGTTAAATGGATTATTGCACTGAGACCTAAAGAGCCCAGCTGAGCTCAGGATCCCACCGTGCTGGGCATCCAAACCCAGTAAAGGACAGGCTCCAAACCTAAGGCTCTAGGGAGACCTCGCTGCAGCCTTCAGTACCTAAAGGGGGCTTATGAAAAAAGAAGGAGAGCGACTTCTTACGTGGGCAGACAGTGATAGGACAAGGGAGAATGATTTTAAACTAAAAAAGGAGAGACTTAGATTAGATGTTAGGAAAAAATTCTTCACTCAGAGGATGGCAAGACAATGGATGGAACAGGTTACCCAGGGAAGCTGTGGCTGCCCCATCCCTGGAAGTGTTCGAGGCCAGGTTGGATGGGGCTTGGAGAAACCTGGGATAGTGGAAGGTGTCCCTGCCCACAGCAGGGAGGTGGAACGAGATGATCTTCAAGGTCACTTCCAACCCAAACCATTTTAGGATTCTGTGATTCTTTTACATTTAGATAGAGGAGGAAAGAGAAAATGTGTGGGGAAGGATGCACAAAGAGATTAAATGAGGCACTCCAGGTCATGTGAGAAGAGTGTGGCAACCAGGGTTACAAACCAAATGTATTTTACCCTGTCACTTTACTCCTCCCACTGAAAATCTTATCACTGCTTGTGGGAGGGGGGTAATTTGGAAGGCCCACCCATCATTTAGTTGTGATCATTACCAAGAAAACTGTGTAAATAGCACATTTCAACATATCATAAAATATAGTCCATGTTACTAACTTACCTCCTAGATTTACAAGACTCTGATGATTAGTGAAACACGAGAGAAGAATGTCGGAAAATATGGAGAAATATATCATAAAAATACCAAATGAGAAGAAAACCCAGATATAAACAGACACACACCCTGCCTGATCCCATTTTGACTGCACAATTGGGCTCCTGGTCCCAGTTACGGCGCCAAGCTGGGTGATGCTGGCACAGAATTGTTCTCCCTGTGCCATATAAACCATTGTCATATCTGGACTTTTTACAATAGGGCAGATTCTGGGTTTCCAAGATAAGAATGAGAATAGGCTTTCCTTCCCAGAGACATCTCCTGCCAGCCCTTGGGTTTCCACTTCTCTGCAGTTCCCTCATGAGGCTTAAATGACAGTTTTCCCAGGGATTGAAAGCGGGAAAGAAGTGTCCTGGCAGAGCCCAGACCAACAGCCCAAGCGCACAGACCACACCACAGATGCTCACACCATGTCTCACACTGAGCATTAGGGCTTGGGCACCTGAGTAACCTGAACAATTTGGGGAGGAAACGAGCCAGGCAGGGCTGCTGAGAGCAGCACAGCCCACCCCACAACCATTTCAAGCAGTAGCTCGTGAGCTTGGGAAATGTGGCCATTCCTGACACGGCGGATTCCTCGCGGCTGTCTCCGGAGCTGACAGCATCCCTCAGCTTGTGTGCTACAGGAGGTATGAAGGATCTGGTCTCACTGCTCCAAGCCCTGCCTCCACACCACACATAAATGTCCTGGTTCACCCCAAGCACCTCTCACAAAGTGCCCCACTGCCCGTGACAAAGCAGACTTTACTTACAGATCTGTGACTCTGGAGATCTCAGCACCTTCTTTGACTCCTGCCAGATGGTTTTGCAGTCCTCCTGGAGCTTATAAAACCGCTCCTTTCTCCAGGAGCTGGACTTCACTTTTAGCAGCTGGCTGCCCTTCAGGAGGAACTTCAGATCCTTGTCATCTTTGAGGCCTGTGGTGAAACAGGAGTGGTAATGTAAGAGACAGCTCAAGAAATGATGCTCAGGGAGTCTTCCCTTCCACAGGACAATAGAGACAGACAGACAACTGCAGGGCAGACAGGTTGGGGAGGACAGCTGAGCAGAGACACACAGAAATCATTCCTCCACGTCACACTTAATGCTCACAAAAGAGGCTGAAGCTTTGTACATTTCTTAGATTGAGCCTAAAGACTTTTGTATGGCAATTCTCATGTGGTTTACAAACACAAAATACTTCCTTCCCAGCAAATACAGTTACTGTCAGGATGCAAAAACTACAGTAAAACAAACAACAAAACAGTAGCAGCAGAATGAGGAAAGTTGCATAACTTGTAATTGGAATGCTGTCAGGAACTTTCAAGTGGTTTCAAATCTATTCTGCATTTCCTTTGTTGGAACACACAAAGGTATCACTCGTCCTTCTCAGGCAAGCAGCACCTTGCTATCCACATGGGAATTCTGCAGATCAGTGACATGAAGCTTAGGACAGGGAAGTTTGGTGAAAGGTAACAATATACCTATGAGGTAATATTAAGGTAGTAACCATGTTCTCCTCACTTCTCAACCACCCAAGAGAATCTTTATCTTTCTTACTCTACTAGGCCACTGCAATGTCAAGTAATAACAACCAGACCTTCTAGTTCCAGAAACTTCACATTTCACAGCTTAACCTAGATTCAGGAAGGCAGTTAAGACATCTAGAGAGGCAAAAGGCACCTACAGAGGCTTTGAAAACACAGATTTGGCATTCTACATGGTTTTGAATGTCTCAGCAGTATATGACTTCCACATACCTAAATACCTTGGAGAATCTGTCCCTCAAACAAACCATTAATTACAGATCTGGAGCGTGTGGGCTGAGGAGGGTGAGAGCATGACACATGAGAAACACTTCTTGGGCTTTCTGTAATAGGCACCTTGCATTTCTCTGACATGGCATGAAAGGCTGGTTCAGAGCTGGTGAAACAGCATTTAACTCTAGTGCTGATCACGTACATCCCAATTCAGCTGGATTTTTTCTAACCCTATCTTAACACTGCAGGTAACCACTTGGCCACTTGCAGTCACCCAACACATCATGCAAAAATTCCCAATGCTACCTAAACATAATGTGGCGTGTCACAAAGCAGAACTCCAACTTAACTGATTTATGCAATAACTTTTCTACTGCAGTGTCCCCTGTGAGGCAGGGTTGGTTCTTCTCTGGAAGACACAGCTGCCTTGAATTTTCCTTTTTTAAACAGAGCAAGGCAATAAACTATCAAATTTTGGGCCTGCTTGAAAAATAAAACTCAGTATGAGATCCAAGTGGCCAAATTCCTAGAATCCTGACCATTCATATAGGAAACTGAAGTACCAGGTGCTGCAGAGCACCAAGGTGGGTCATAGTGGCAGCAGCAAAAAGTTCACTGTGAGTTTGTAACCGGGATACAGTGGCCTGAAGAGAGCATTTTATGTTGCCAAAGCCTGAGATCTTCATCACAGGTAAGTATGAGGGGAGTCCAGGTTTCACTTCATGAACCACTCACATGCCTTTACTGGTATTTGAGGTGCCAAGGATCATGCCCAGAGCTGAGCCTGGCCAAAGCATCCAGAGTTGAAAGTGTCACAGTGGGAACTGGAGATCCTGAAGAGGTGGTTGTGGCATCTCTCTTTCCTCTACATTAAATTAGCTATTTCATTAATTAAGTGTCTTCCCATGCTACAGCATCCCCTGGGCCTCTCAGCTCCTGTCTGATCCAGTGATTCCCTAGAGGAGAATTTGAATGCTTCCTCCTCTGGAAACTTCAGAAAAAAACTCATGGAGAGAAGAAAGAAAAGCTGTCTCCTGCACAGTGCAGAAGGATGAAAAGTTGATCCTGTCTACAAGGTCTGGGACAGCATTCCCAGGGACTGATAAGAGGCCAGATCATTCAGAGGACGGACAGATACCACAACAGCTTCATGAGTCCTCAGCCTCCTGAGCTGTACTTCTTCTCTGAGGCAAAGGTCTTCCAAGTACAGAGAAGATACCACAGCCTCCAGCCTCACTAACATCCCTGTGGCATTCCTCAAGGTTGCTGGAGAGGAAACTAACTTCTTCCTTCTCCCTATTTACCCACATTTCTGTTCTAGCTCCCAGACTCATTCCTTCTTTTTCTTCAGATCCCAACCACACAAGGCATCATTATGGGAATAGGAGAACATGTCATCCTAGGGTGACATGAGGAGGAAAGCAGGAAAACCTCAATTCCTTTGGATGCCTATGTCCATAAATGGGTAATGAGAAATCCCTTTAACTGGGACATGTTTGGTTCCTCAGACACCATGTGCAGCATCTGTAACATGTCCTGCTACCAGGACATCCCAAAGAGCTGCACCAGTGTCATACAGACAAATCTGGATAGGCACAGGTGGTGGCCATGGGCAGATTCCTCTCCTCCAGGCTTAGACCACACAGTTCAGACACAAGCTGGAGCTCAGAGCCCTTCATCCTGCTCACCTGCACAGCCTAGTCACTGTATCAGCATGGGTCAAAACTCCCCTTCATCTTGCAAGGTTCTAACTATGGAGTGGGAGCAGCCCTACCAATCATTCTTGGTTGTTGTGCCTGAGGACCAGGAAAGGTTAAATGATCAGCAAAGGAGGGCACTGCACTTTGCAAGAGCTGGAGGGAAGGATGAAGAGGGACAGTGCATGGTGAAGGCATGGCAAGGACAAAAGCTGGCAGGGAGCCTGAGTCAGGGGCAGTGAGAGAAGGCAGGGAGGGGACGGAGACAAGCTTCCCCCTAAGAGGCAGCAGGTTTGGTCAGGAAAGGGCGAGAGGGCTAATCATGAATGTCTAACAGCTCTGACATCCCTTTGATGTGGGGTCCCTTCAGATAGAGGGCAGTTACCCAGAGCTGACCTCTCCTGGCTGAACCACCCAGAGGAAGAAGGGACATCCCCTTGGCCAGGTGGGCCCAGCCTGTGTCAGGCCTGCTCTGGGTCTGTGTAGCAGCAGTTCAAGCTGACACAGCTGAACTGGAGAGGAAAGAGGGCCAAAGTTTTGGGCCCTGCCTCCTATGCCCAGTCAAGCACTGCCACAGACTCTTTACATGTCCTTGGGTGAGTCACTTAGCTTCTCTGGTCCTACCTACAACAGCGTTTTGTTAGGTCAGAGATGGAGCTGAAGACGCTCTGATCTGCTGATACAGGAACCACAAACTCACCCCTGATGTGTCAGTGGGACATTACTCTCAGCTGGTCAACTGAACTGCTTTCCAGAAAAAAAACACCTTTTCCCAGCAGAAGCCTCATTTCAGGTTTTATGCCTGAACCAGCTCCTGAGGATTTCGGCCTAAAAGCTCCATGGAGAATCATGGAATGGTTTGTACTGGAAGGTACCTTATAGGTCATCTAGTTCCAACACCACTGCCATGGGCAGAGACACCTTCCACTACACCAGGTTGCTCAAAGCCTGAAGCTGAGGAGTTTTGTGGTCCAGAGCTCAATCTCACAGCAATGGAAACTTGTATGAAAGAAACCAGAGTCCTCATAAACATACATAATTTAAAAGTTAAAAAACACTGTGCAGCAGGACAAGGATATTGATTTCCAACTATATAACAACATTAGGTATGAGAAGCACAATCACCACACTGAAATACATGTCCAAATCCTGCCTGACACATGTGGCAGGACTGTGTCTTGTTTAGCATCCTCTGTAAAATACCAAATACACATTTGGCATGCAAAATTCCAGAATGCCTTTCAAGAGTCAGGACCTCCCTTCTCACAAAACATCAATCATGCACTTTCTAAACAGAATATATTCAGCATTCAGTGATGGTCAGAGGAAAAATCATGTTTGGCCAAGGCAGAAGCACCTCAAGCACACACAGCACTGCAATAACCACGATGTTAATATACTAAACTAGGAAGCTTTAGACACTGAGACATCAAAAATGTTAACCTTTGGCTTATCTAGCTCAGGTTTACAGCAAGCAGGAAGCACAATAAAACAATAGCTGTCACGGCAGAAGCCAGGGTTTCAGTTCACTAAGCAGATAGTTAGAAGGACAGTAATAATCTATATTGTTGCACTGTTCACTCCTTAATCTGCTGGTCTGATAGAACTTAATTATAGCTTCTATAAAACAAGCCTCCTCCTGCCTGCCCTCCCCCTCCCACCTGCTTACAGACCAGGCATAACTCAGGTTTGCTGGTTTAAAAGGGCAGAAAGACTTTTTGATAAAATCTAAAGAGCTCGGGTGGGTAAACAGCTGTTTCCCATTCCCACCTGCCCTCTCTATCCACGGAAATCAAGGGACTGGCATCCACTTGGGCTGTGTCTCCAGAGAGCAGGAACCAGCAATGAGTTCGTAGCCAGGCACAAAAGTTTTGAAACTGTTTCCTCTTTCGTCTGGTGAATGCAAACTGTGAGTGGTTCCCTGGGCTCTTACAGCAACAGGCAACACACCCCTGAACAGTGCTAAAATCTGGCAGGAAAAGGGCACTGCCCTCCCCAAACCCCTTCAACCAGTGGCAGTTCAGAGAGCCGAGCCACAGATTTGGGAACCGACCCTTTGCCAAAGATCTCCCGCATCCTTTGATGCCTCCAACGAAGCGCTTTGCACATCTGGCGTGTGGTTACAGGCAAATGAAAGGAAAAGAAACCTCGGGAACTTAAAAATAACGCTGGAGTTGTCTTTAGGGTGGAGCATTGCCTCTGCACGGGGAAAAGACGCAGAAACGAAGCAGCTGCCAGCCCAGTGCCGAGGCTGTGGCCAACCTGTCCCTTACCCAGCCTGATGCCATTCAACGCGGCCACTCGACGGCTCTGCTCCAGTAGCATGTTTTCCTGGGATACGGTGCGCTTGGGCTGCCTTCGGATGCACTGCATGATCCAGCGTGGGGCTCAGGGAGAGGCGTCGGGTGCCGGGAAGGATGGGGGGCCACGCCACCCCTGCAGGGATCCCTGCTCATCCAGGAGCCTCCGGCGTGCGCGGTGTCAAACGGGGCTCCAAGGAGGGAGCGCAGGCAATTGGGGCAGCGAGAGCAGAGGAAGGCAGGGGAGGGCAGAGTCCGGCTGGGGGTGGGACTGTGGGAAGTCTCTCCTCCCGCTTTGCTCACCAGCACACGCTGGATGCAAAATTAAACCGAGGAGACTGCCGGCAGCTGCCCAGGTAGAAGGAACAAGTTTTCCAGCAGTCGTACGCCAGTGGGTTTTTACGCATCATTTCCAGAGGCTGGAGAAGTCCCAGATATTGTTTGTGGCTTCTAATCAGTGCCTTGGGCTTGTCAGCTTATCCTGCCCACGAACGCCTGGATCAGGGCGAGCTTGGCTCCACCCTTTCTCTTCTGTGCCTGGCTGCTCCGTGCTGTTCCCACTGACAGGGACTGAAGACGAAGCTAAAACCTCTCAGCCAGGGCAGATGTGGCCAAAAAGCTGCTCGGAAACTGTGTTTTAATGCTGTTCTTTTTCCACCTACAGAAGAGTATTTTCCTAAGAGTCCGAAGAGTGTCTTCTCTGCCACCAATTTCCTGTGTGACTTGGGTGAGTCACTTACCCTGCACTTCTGCATAGCTTTGGGTTTATTCTTGTAATTCAGATTTACCCTGCACTCTGATACAGGAATAAGCCCCTTCAGGCATTTAACAGGTCACTGATTACACAAATCAGAGAATAATTCAAGGTGGAATGGACCTCTGAGGCTCTCCAGAGTCAATCACCCAACTCAAATTGGGGTCACCTTCAAAGGTAGACTTGGTTGCTCACAGTCTTGTTCAGGTGAGTTTGGATATCTCTAAGGACAGAGATATCCACAGCCAATTAAGCTCCCTGTCCAAGAGCTTAGATGTTTTCAGTGAAGAATTTGTTCTTTATGACCAGTATAAATTTCCTTTGCTGAAACTCACAACCATTCCCCATTGTCCTGGCAATGGCTGGGACTAAAATCCACCTCTTCCCTAGCCATGACCGTTTCTGCAGTGATGTACAGCAGTTATATACACACCTTGTCACAGGCTATCTTCTTTTGTCATTGCCTTTGTCAGCTGCTGCCCTGCCAGGCAAGCAAGGGTGAAGTACTGCAGGGAAAGGGGTCAAACTGGGGTGAATGTCCCTTACTGCAGAACCAGTATATGCCCAAGAAGCTTGACATCAAACCACATGTCACTGTTCCTGCTGCAAACCTAATCAAAGGCTCTCCCATCACCAGCCCCTCATCATATTCAATTCAGGTTTCAGAAACATTGTTTCTGGTATCTGTCTATCCAGTCACCTTCCCCTTCTTTCTCTGCAGTCTGAAGGAAGCCCTACCAACCCCCACAGAGAAGCACAGAGGACTGGGTTATTTGACCAGCACAAGGACAGGGTCAGAATCATTAATCGCTGCCATACACCACATGTAAGAAACTCTCTGAGGACAAGGCAGGGCATTGCATGGCCTTGAGCAGCAATACATCTAATAAAGCTTTATTTACACACAGCCACTGCAAATCACAGACAGTGAATGGAAATAAAGGCCATTTCTGGAGGGGGCATTGCTGAACTTGTTAGCCAGGCAGGCAGTGGGTGTTTGAGGAAACACCTCCAGCCTTTCTGGGCCCCCTGCACATGCAGGGTCTGGGTGTCAGAGCCATAACCTTCACAGCACTCCCTGGGAGCTTTGGTTTTGCCCTGGTGAGGAGGTGGGCACCATTATGCAGTGGCTAGATGATATTTATTAGCTATCAGTCTCTGAGCAACTCCCATATTTCACATTTTACTGGAGAGGACTGATCTAATTAACGGAGTAGGGAAGACCCTCCTGTAATTGCCTTAGCAAAACAATTTGCTTCTACACACCAACTGTTCTGTCCAGCAGCAGAGTCCCAGAGGGATTGATCTGGGAGCACACAGAGCCCTTGTGCTTCATTTTCTCATTAATTTTTAATAGCAGTGCCAGTGACAGCCCTGCTCAAAGCTTTCCAGGCCCTCGGAGAACATTTTACTGCACTTATCCCTGAAGTTTGCTCACACACAAAGCACAGGGTCAGTATTCAATGAGTTTAGATACCTCTCCATAACAGCAACGCGCGAGTTTCGCTGTCGTGAAGGCTTCGGAGGTATAAGACAATTTGAATCAGTTTGTTTTTAAAATGAAGACGAGATCATTGGGCCAGAAATTCCCTGCTTTGGGAAACAACAGAGCTGGACATATTGTGGTCTTGAGGTCATATAAAGACAATGTCACATCTCACAGCAGAAGCCTGAAGGGTGACCCTGGGTTACATGGCACTGTGTGCTGATGTTACACGATGCTGCCGTCACGCTCCGGTGCTGGAGGAAGTGATTCCTGCAAATGGCTCATAGAAAAATTCTCCAAGCCTTATTCACTGCAGGTAACACCTGAGTGGGTCATGCAATTTTACCCATATGACCAATCCCACCTAAATAAGTGGCACTGGTCACATGAGTGAAGTTATTCATGTGCCTGTGCCCAGGATGGGGGCTGTGCTGATCATCCCGTCAATTCCAGCTGGATTCCTCCCAGAGCAAACAGAAATCGATGTGAATGAGGATGTCAGAACATGATCCCAAAGTTAACAAAGTGCTTGAATATCCAGGAAACAGGCACTTGAGATAGAGTGGCTGTAGAGCCTGGTAGGAAATGGGCTATGTGAAAACACTGTAATGCGCAGGCTGGTCTTCAGATGATCTTCCAAAATGAATTAATCTCCATCACATCCTTATACAAAGGAGCTCAGGAAGCACTATTACCACTTCACAGAGAAAGGAGCAGGATGTTTTTTCAGCTCTTTGGGGATGGACATGTTCTCCCATCACCATCATGTTTGGGCAACACCAAAAGTGGTGCAACACTAATTCTGATCATAGTCTCTTTACTGACACAAACGACGTGACAAAACTCAGCTGCTGATTTGCCCAGACTTGAGATAATTTAGGACTGGAATGAAAATACCTGTGCTGGTGATGACCTCACCACTTCCCCATCACGTCATGCACATGATGCAAATTATTATGACTCGTAATACCTATGGCAGCTACATAACAAACAACAAATGTCATGCTAAGGGGAGATTTTGCCACTAGAGAGGCCAAAGGTTGTGCCTTGCTCTGTAGTTGTTACCCAGAAGAAAAATTTGGGTCTGTTTAACATAACGCTGTTCTTCCTGCAGAAGAACATGACAGCAAGGTTCCTTCCATGTCTTCAAGGTCCCACCTGCCCTGCCTTTCCTTCTGGAGTCCTTTCTTCACTTCATCCATGCCCTCCCACATCCCACCCATAGAAACCTTCCTTTTCCTTCCTTCCTTGTTACCCCCAGAACACCACTCACTGCCCTCTGCTCTATTCTCCTTGTCACACCTCACCATCTCCAAGGACTAGGCCTTGCTGCTGGCCCAGCTTCTCACCTCCAACAAAAAATGCCAGTGGCTCCTCTACACCACCACTCCCCCTCTTGCTCCCTGTGGGGAAGTGGGGATCGTGGAGCAGGTGCTGGGACCAGACTCATCGGTGCATCCCTGGCCAAAGGCGATGCTGTGCTTGTTGTCAGTGGGTGCATCTCCGGTGCATGTGGTATGTACCAAGTTCCACCTTGTGGTGACACTGAGAATGGGCTTCTCCATCTCCAAACCTCCTCTCCCTTTCACTGGCTTTTCTTGCCCACTCCCATCTCAGGGTGCTTGAAAGGTCCTGCTGAGCTGGGGCAGAAACCGTGTATATGAAACCTTAACATTTCATATAGGAGGAGTTCTCCTGAATCTCATGTGGCTGTCCTCCAAGTCACTGCCTGAAGACTCCCTCCACTGGCACACTGGAGCTGTGTGATGGGCAGGTTTCTGGTGCACTGAGATCAGTCCTTTCACCCTGCCCAATATTTCTCAGCCCCACTTTCTCTCTGTATCCTTTGTCTGTCTCACCTTGTCTGCAAGGTCTCTGGGAGGAGAATGGCCCCTTCTCCAGCCCTGATGAGTCCGTGCAGCCCATCTTCCCCCAGAACAGGCTGACTATATCCAGACTGCCCTCTGGGAAGGACTGCAGGCCCATCACCCAGATCATGCCATGTTGGATCAAAACCATGCTGGGGAATGTGCTGGAAGTTAAACAGTGCAGAGCCCTGGCCCTGGTTTGTATAAGCAAAGCCAGGCTGCCTGCCCAGACATTTCACAGAAAGCTCAAATCATGACCTTTATTTGTGAATATCTTCATATATCTTCCTGCCAGTCGGGGTCACTCACAGGGAGCTTGGATCAGTGCATGGAACAGGCTGTGACCCATCAAAAGCTACTGCCCTGCACTCTTGATGAAATCCAGGTAAAACACCCAATTAAAGTTCATCGCACTCAGGAACCCAAAACCTGACCGAAGATTTGGTTTGGTCCTTCCACTGGTCCCTCCCTCCATCAGGGTACACACAGAGATTTTGGCTGCAGAGTGAGAGACACTAAAACAAACACTGGCTTGCAGTAAATTACAGCTTTTCCAGTAGCTGGTGTGTAAAGAAAGTAATTGAAAAGAAGGACATCAACTTGATGGAAAGGACCAGAACCAACAGGGAGGAGCACTCATGCAGTTTAGTTGCCTGACTCCCAAGTCATGTTTCTGAGCACTTGCTGATGAAGATGTTCTCTTCATAAACCCAAAGTCAGTTGTAGGTGGGTCCCAGCTTCACTTTTTTTTAAGGTCATTTAACAGTTTTTCACAATATTTTCTTCAGGAAATTAAATTTCTTCCATAGGCAAAATGCAAGTCATTCTCAACATTCTGTAGCAGGGCAAAATTCATGCAATAATTAAATTGCACAACTGAATTATGCAAAACTAGGGGAAAAAATATTTTTTCCTAAGTGATTTATCTGGAATTTCTCTAACTCTAGCCAAAAACACCCCATGAGATTTGTTGTGTGGTACCTCAATACAGGGCTTTAAAAGGTACCATGTGAGGGGCAGACCGAGATGTGAGAATTTCCCTCCACACAATGTCCAGACTGGCCTATTTAAGGTGTGGAGGTATCTCAGGTTAGAAGAAACTGTGGCAAAATCTTCTCTACCTGCATAAAGAAAAAGAGAAACCTCTTTGTTTGACCAAGGTCTGCAGGCTTCTGTTCTGGTGGACTTGGCTGATAAGGACTGAGACCCTCCACCCATGGGAAGGACCTCAGAGATAAGACTGGGTGTCAGTCTCACAGTATTCAGATACCTACAGTGCACTGAACAAGGGGCCAGGAGAAGACAGGGCACAATTCACCTGTCTAGATCCCTGTAAGCCTAAAATTTCTACCACACCTCTATGTTTAGCCAGCTGAATCCCACACTGGGTGATCAAATCACCAAATATTCATCTGCAGCTTTCCTTCAAAAATACCTGTTCAAATATTTTGATCTTCCTCTAAAGAAAACTGTACTTTGGTCCCAAATCATCAACAGCTTTGGCTCCCAGAGCTGCTTATCCAGGTAGCTGAGTTTCCAGATCTTGCACGAACCATCTCTTTCCCACACACCTCTCCCTCTTGCTTTTCCCTGTGGTTGGTTCTATCCTTTCATCTCTGCTACCTGCAGCAGTTTTCCAAGCGCCTGCATTTCCTTCTCCCTCCTCTTTCACTTCCTCATTAAAATCCATTTTTCCCCAAGCATCTTCTTTCCCCTACTCAGCTGCTTTTGGGCCTGATGTCAGGGCTTTACACGCTGACAACAACCTCAGGAACTGTGGGTTTTGTTTTACTAAAAGACATTGCTCAGACTGAAAATTTAGCAGGTTTTGTGTCAAAATAAAAAAGACAAAATTAATTTTACTTGTCTGAAAAAGAGACAAGTTGCCCGGGTAATGTACTGAGAAGTGTCAGTATCCCAAATCCTCCTGCAGTGCTAGGAACACTATGGCTCATAAAACTCCCACATAGAGCATCAGGCATAACCTGGATCAAAGGGGTGTGCTGGGAGCATTTTGTTGGTAGGAAAGGAGATCAAAGTCACCAGCTACTCCAGAGCAGATCCCAGCTGATCCCAAGTCACATTATCTCCACCCATGGTGGTTGAAGCCCAGAAGGAGCCTCCTCAGAGCTCCCAGCTCAGAAGGGCAGGTGGAGATGATTCATTTGGAAATTTCAATATAGACATTAATCCTGAGGACTTGCTGACAGAATAACACAAGGAAACAGCCTGTTTTGTAGGATTTTACTAACCCTTCCCTGCTGATTCTCACCCTGGCTGTGGCTGAGGGCATTCCCATCCTTGGACTGTGGCATTCCCTACACAATATACACAGTGTCTTGTGTGAAACAGTCAGTGTATAAGAATAAGGCATAGTACAAATTAGCTATTCTATAATCTGTGCAAGCACAAGGGCTCCCAGTTCAGAAACAGACCAACTTCACGAGGTAAGAGAAAGGTTATTAATAGTCCACATAAATTCTGACATGGTAAATACAGCTGTTGTTGTTTCTATGTTGGGGGGGGGGGGGGGGGGGGAAAGAGAGAAACTGAAAGAAAGAATCTGATTTTCAACATGCATCCAGGGACAAAATATGTCTACAACCCACAGCATCAGAAATTTCTTACAAACTACATAGCACAAGCCTGATCCTGCTAACAAATCCACATGTGAGCAACTTCTCTTGTCTAAGTGGTCTGGCATTTGGAGTGACTTTGGCACTTGTGTGTCTGTGTTACGTGTCAAGGAATTTCAGTAAATACTTTTTGAAATTCTTGGCTCTTTCAACATTTGTGTATTTTTCTGCTTGAGACAAGAAAATAGATTAAGAGCCACTGAATTCTCCTCGGTCCCTAACCCCAGAAGACTAAATAATATTCTCTGAAAAATAACCCACAGGCCAGAATGGGAAATGTTTTAATAGTTCCAGATGTGTTTCTTAGCTTTCTTTCCCCAGTGGCTGTATAATGAATGAGATACCTACAAAAAGTATAACATTAACCTCTGGTTCACCTTCCTGTTGGATTTTTAGCATCTGGGAGAATCAGAGGGAAGATTTCTTGAGCCTGCGGGAATCTTTTCACAATTCTCCTGGTAACACTAAATTGATTATGTTTATGTGCAATCACTTATAGCTCTGTTAGTTTATTTTTGTTTATAGCTCAACTGCAGTAAGAAAGCAACTATCTCATGAAATAAAAATAAGTACTCTAGGCTTTTCCCATTTCTGTGGGATCACAATAGCCCATTTCAATCTGTAGCTATCAGCTATCACAGCCCTGAGTTTTTTCTGCTCATTAGAGTAAGTAAAACACAATGAAGGGGTAACAAAGCAATACATAAAGTCAGGTGAGGGAATAAGGGGGGATATTTCATTACCCTGTGCATCAGACAAGCCTCCCAGACCTGGTATGACTGAATCTTCTTAAATCTCATTTGCTGGAAGGGCAGAGAGGATTTCTTCTTTTTTTAGAAACATTACTTATTTTGTACTTAATATTTACAGAGTCTTGGGGACAGACCCTGAGCCAAGGTGTTTATCCAGGCTCTATTTTCTTCACCAGAGCCCACAAAGTTTACTGAGCAGAGCACCCATCCCGCTCTGTTTCACCAGAAAGGGGAGGAGATTTGGATCCACTTTTCTGAACTTGCCGACACTTACCCTGCCAAGACACCCTTCCTACCAACAGAGCTCACCCTATTAATAGAGAAAAATCTGTCATCTCTCTCTAACAGCGAGGAAATGCTGCATTACTTCCAAATGAGAGAATGGGGAGGCGAAGGACGGGGGAGAAGAGAGGGGGGGAAAATAAAGCTCTTGGACATGATAAGAGAGCTGAAACGCAAGAACGTTTCCCCAGACTTACTGTTGCAAGCGAGGAATGTGCCATTCGATTCCATGGCTGCAGAACAAGCCGACGAGCAGCAGCAGGAAGGGCTCCGGCGAACAGCTGTGCCCAGGAGTCAGCGCTGGTGGAAGCCAGAGCTGCGAGGCTCCCGCCGCTCCCCGCTCCAGTGATCCCCAACGTCAGCTCCCTTCGGAGAGGCCTGCTCCTTCCCCTTGGCTGGAATTGCGTCTTCGCTATGACTCCTCATTTATCCCTCTCCCGCATCCGCACGCCGCTGCCTTGCCCGGCGCACCGACTGCGGCCAAGCGCCCGAGCCCCAGCGCTGGCCCTGGCTCCTCCCTGCTCCATCTGGCGTCTTCACCGCTGGCCCAGCCTCCTGCTGCTGCTGCTACTGCTGCTGAACCCTCACAACCATGCTTCTTTGCTTCTTTTCCTGCCGCTGCCACATTTTCCTTCTCCGCTCCTTCCTGGCGCGGCTTCCAGAAGACACCGAGTGCTGCGAGTCCATCCTTGGTGGTCCCCAAGTCAAGGAAAGGGACTTAAGCAGATGCCACAGACCAGATCTTAGGGCTAAAGAGCTTTTAGGTGCTGGTGGGGGTATAATTCTTTTCACAAGGGAAAAAAAACAGGTCAGAACTTGCCAGTGTGGAAATAGAAGCTGTGACCACAAAAGCTCACAGAGGAATGAGCTCAGGGCAGAAGAAAAGTTATGAGCTTTGCATTTGAGACAGTGAGACAGAAAAACTATAGAGTTTTACTGGAGTTTTCACTGTCCTGAGGCTTTTACTGAGTGGAACTGATTTCTTCCACTCTGTCCCCTCCTTCTGAGTTAGATATTTCCAAAGGGTAGACAGATACTGCTTGCAAACAGGGAAAGAAAAGGAATCCAGTGTGGGAAAACAAAGTTTCTCTCTACTTGAATGTTTTTAGTTATTGTTTTGTTGTTGTTTATTTACATTTCTGGTTATTTAGGTTTTCCTGATGCAAACACTTGATGGAGTTATTGGTAGATTCAGATCCCTCACTCCTCAGCAGCTGTAAAACCGGCAGCTCCGCTGACAGAAATGTCCCTCTCTGATGGTGACAGGTCTGGGAAACATGTGATGAAAAATACTTTGGGACTAGGACAGTTTGTCCCTCCCTGCCAGGAATTGGACTGCTCCTCTGAGAGCCCAGACCTTGCTCTCGGAGAGTTTTACAGTCCACAAATATAAGGCTGCTGCCACCACCCAAGGAAAACTGCCCTAATATAGCAAAACTCCTTGTGTTAGTACAAAACTAACAAAACCAAGCAAGTGAAGGAAAAAAGGAACAGAGATTTCACCCCATGACTCTTCTGAAGTCCACTCTTTTATCCCATGGCCACTACCACGGGGGAGGGGTTCATCTCCCACTAGACACTTCCCAAAGGACCCAGAAAGGAGCATTCCTTTTTCAAACCCACAGACATTGACTGCAATGGGGCAAACTGTTTGGCAGCAAGGTCGGCTGCTGGCAGGCAGGACAGCAGCTGGAAGCACCCAAGAGATTCCTGGTACAGCCTTAAAAGCCTTGAGGCAGGGGGATTTTGGGAGGACACCTCCACAGCTTGTCACCCTTTCAGCTGATGGGGAAGAGTACTGGAGGGAGTGTACAGGAAGGCTGGTGGATGAGCCAGCCAGACTGGAAACTCCAGTAAAGCTGAGGTGATGAGGACATGATGGCTTTCACAAAGGAGAAAAAGTAGGGAAGGGCAGTTTGAAAGTGGTGATGGAAAACAGCATTATAGTAACTCCTTCACTCTCCCCTGTATCACACCAGTCCTATGAGGAGAGGCTGAGGGAGCTGGGGTTGTTCAGCCTGGAGAAGAGGAGGCTCAGGGGAGACCTCATCACTCTCTACAACTCCCTGACAGGAGGCTGTAGCCAGGTGGGGGTTGATCTCTT
The DNA here is from genome assembly GCF_036250125.1 of Pseudopipra pipra. Classification (NCBI taxonomy): domain Eukaryota; kingdom Metazoa; phylum Chordata; class Aves; order Passeriformes; family Pipridae; genus Pseudopipra; species Pseudopipra pipra. The sequence goes on along the minus strand of NC_087549.1, from coordinate 151,371,416 downwards.
CTCCCAGGCAGCTATCAGCAAGACGAGAGGGCACAGTCTTAAACTCTGCCAGGGGAGGTTTAGGTTGGATATTAGGAAGAAATTTTTTACAGAGAAGGTGATCAGACATTGGAATGGGCTGCCCAGGGAGGTGGTGGATTCACCATCCTTGGAGGTTTTTAAGATGAGACTGGATGTGGCATCAGTGCCATGGTCTGGTAGCCACAGTGGGGTTGGATCAAGGATTGGACCTGATGATCTCAGAGGTCTTTTCCAACCCAGTTGATTCTGTGATTCTATGATCTCATCCTAGATTGCCTGACACAAGCCCCTCCATTGGAGATGGACTGACCAGTGTCCCCATGCCCTCTGTGGCAAAGAGGGGAGTCTAAGAGAGCTACATTAGTCCCCAAAATTATTCAGACCATATTGTGGATAGAACCCCTTCACAGCAGTGCAGGGCATGACAGCGCCAGGACGTGACCATCACTCTGCTGTGAGCACCACTGTGATTGCACCCAATGCCTCAGGCTGGACAGAGCATCCACAAGTGAGCAGGACTGAGTTTCTCTGCCATCATTCTTTGAGATTTGAAGATGATCCTCTGCATTTACCCCTTCATGACCACTGTAGCTTCTTGTGTTTCCTTCTTTCCATGCTGCCTTCTCCGTGATCATAGCAGCAGTGGTGGTAGAAATGGTGCCTATCAGGAGGTTTCACAGAACCTTGCTCAACTTTTCACTTTTCCCCATTACATTTATTCTTCCTGTTCCTGTGCACATCCAGAAGCATCATCACCATTTAGGCTGCTTGGAGCACTTGGGGACCTTTCTGCCACCCTAAGCTAAGTCATCACCATTTCTAAACCCTTGATGGGCTTGAGGTGTGTGTGCTCAGAGGAAGTCTGGCACTCACAGACAGTCTTGCACTTCTTGCATTCATCAGAAAGTGCAGCAGTCACCATTGGAGGGAGCACCGATATGCTGCAGCAAACACCCAGAATCTGAGATTTCACAGCATAGGTCTCATCAGAGCCTTGTTTCAGAAGGCAACAGTCCTTTGAGTTGTATTCCTGCATGTCCTTGAATTCCCTTTCCTTTGCATTGCTGAAACCAATATATATGCAGAATAACAATGAAACCAAAGTGACGTGAGCAGCTACTGGGCTCCTGCGAGCTGCAGAAACCCTACTAATAAAAAATTCTCTAAGAACAACATAGCAGTGTAAGAGTGTCATACGAATATGCCTTTTTTCTTGTCCACACCATAATTTCTGAGCTCATCAAGAAGCAGAGTCAGGGCATTTCTAGGCCTAGAGACAGGCTGGGGCATTGGTACTGCCTTCCCAAAGCCAAGCTGCACCTGAAGAGTACAAAGTCAGCGCCATGATATTTTACTGAGGGACAAGGCCTAAAGCCAGGACACATCTTGATTAACCCACTTGCTCTCCAGCCATAGAGATGAGGTTGGAAGGAGTTAAATGTCAGGCAGGCTGGGTGAGGAGCCTCTGTAACACACCCTCCAACACAGATGTCCGTATGCAAAGGCGCCAAGATCATCTGGAGCTGTGCAAAGTCAAGGAGATCTCCCATTTCTCGCACCCCTACACGCCTTTGCATTCTCCTCCTTTGTTTTGCACACACAGCCCAGCCCAGGCAGCAAAGGGCATTTGCAGAGCTCAAAGCCAGAAGTGTTTGCAGGGCTCAATTCCACAGTGAACCGTAAATCTCAGCAAACCAAAAGCAAAGCAGTTTACCTGTCTCCACTCCGAGGGCATGACTCAAGTGTTGATTTAATTGCACACAGTGGAAGGAGCAGATTTTCATCTCAGAGGAATGCTACACCACCCCAACACCGAGTCTTTCCAATGGAGAAGATGCCTTCTGGCTCCCTCTGCCCTTCAGACTCTCACACACACCCTCTTCACCCCACCGAAATGTTCCCAGACGCCTCTCCAGAGCGTAACAGCCAAGGGCTTTGTTTGCTTTGCTAAAAGGACTCAGGGTTTCTGCCACAGTGTCACAATGTAAGAATCATTTCGGGGTTACATGGCCAGCAGGGAGCTTTGGCAACCACGTGGGGCTCTTTTGGCAGCAGGAGAATTACGGAAACCAGCACAAAAGAAAATGTCATATTAAATAGAGTTCATGTCAATGCAGAAGCGGGTCTGGAATTCTCAAACACTTTAGTAATGATCTGGCTGTTCACTGAAATGTTTTGGGGTTTTTTTTATGTCTTTTCCCAGTCTGTTTACTGGTTTAGATGGGGTGTGTTACAATCCTCAGAACATCAGGTGTCTCTACATCCAGCTCTCATATAAACAGATTCACAGGATCCTGGAATGGTTTGGGTTGGAAGGGACCTTGAAGATCATCTAGTTCCAACCCCCCTGCCACGGGCAGGGACACCTTCCACGGGGCTAAATAAGTCAATAATAGATGGACAACAAAATGTAAAATTGTCAGCTGCCTTTTACGCTTTGAGAACTGCTCAGGGCTCTCCCAAAGCAGCCCAGATATCCATGTGAGAGGCCAGCTCCAGCTGCCCTGGTGACTCACCTCCTGTAAAGGATCATTACTCCTTGGTTATCAGTGCCATCTTTCATTAGGTGGACACAGTTCTTGCTGCTAATCCTCCCTGCCCATGCAAGACCTGGGATTCCTAGGGCTGACCCTACCACTGAGGCTGCTCCACCCAATATTTACTTACTGGCAAATTTTCCCAGCACTCACAGGTTTCCAGCAGCTGCTGGTCCCTCACCTGCAAGAAACACTGCAGTGTGGGGAAGAACAGCCTCGTGGCTCAGCAGGAGCTGGTGGAGCTCAGCACCTTTGGAAATCAGGCTCCCTTAGGAGATACCTTGGAAATAGCTCAGGAATGGGATTTATGACTGTCAAGAACAGTGAGATTATTTGGTTTGTGGGCCACTCACTGGACAGAGTAATTCACCAAAGTTTATAAACTAGGCTGGAATGGAATTAACACCAGTATCACACAGCTCAGGGAACGGGAAGGAACAGCCAGGTGCCTTGTTTATCACTACAGAGAGCTGTGCCAAAATATCTTCAGACTAAACGATATTGATGTCTACATCTGCATTTAAACCATTTATTGCAAGAGTTACTCCCACTTAGGAGAGCAGTGCATGGCCACAGGAAAAGGAAGCAACAGATGCTGGGATGTGTAAACCTGCTGCTGGCATAATCCTGTACTAGTCCCATTAAAATTAATGAGGTATTTCTGCTTGAGCAGAAGATAAATTCAACTTGCTAAGCCAGAAATACGCCTACCTGACTCAGTATATCTTAAGCATTTGGAAAGGTTTCCCCTCCACTTAGTAATCAAGAGCAGTTCTAACCACCAAATAAAGCAATAAAGCAGTCAAAGGAGTCATCTATTACTGTCCAGTCACAATAAAGACTTAAAAAGTTACCAGTTCAACAAATCTCATGTTGATTTTAGGCTGAAAAATTACATAAAAATTGAATAAAAAGCAAGATTGTGCTTCAGATTTGGAAATAAAAGTCCTAGGTTCCCCTACTTATTCTGAAAAGTTCATTATAACTCTTGGAATTTCACTATAAAGGAAACTTAAATAATTTTACCTCAGTGCATTCGTGCTTGGTATTATTTAGACATTGCATTCATTTTGTCTTCAGACTAATTTTGTGCTGAATGTTTCATTTTATATTTGTTTGCCTCATTTCTGTCACTACAGTATAGATTTATGAGTGTCTGAGAGTCATTTTTGTGCATTTCTATGCTTTAACAAGTGTAGGTTTAAGTGAGCCCTCTAATGTTAAATTCCCTGACTTTAAATATTTTGATTTTGGGAGAGTGAAAATATCTTTACTATAGAGTTGTACAGAAAAGTACATTTAGTCTAAACCACTTATAGCGAGACTTTCTGGGGAGAGAGGACCCCAGAGACTTTCTTTTAAAGCTAAGAAAATCTCATCTATTAACAATGAATGAGAAGCTTTAAGAAAACATCATGCCTACATTTCATCAGCTTCTCAGTTCAGCACATCAGTAAACAGCACAGATCAGCCCCACAATGCTGTGATTTATAACTGTGTCAATGATTTAGTGAGTCTGACCATTAATATGAAGTTACTGTCACATGAATGAGAAACAATCACCTAATTGGGGAAACTAGTGATGTACTAGACTTGCTGGTTTGAATACATTAAGTGGAGTGATTATCTGTTAGGAGAGAAGAACAGCAGGAGACTGGTCCCAGGGTCCTGCCACTTTTATCCATTAATGGCTCCTTCTGATATGTGACAGGATGAGAGGAAATGGCCCCAAGTTGCACCAGGGGAGGTTTAGATTAGATACAAGGAAAATTTGTTTTCTGAAAGAGCGGTCAGACATTGGAGCAGACTCCCCAGGGAAGTGCTGGAGTCAGCATCCCTGGAAGTGTTCAAAAGGAGTGTGGATGTGGCATCTGGGGACCTGGTTTAGTGGTGAACTCAGAGGTGTTGGGTTAATGGTTGAACTCAATGAGCTTGGAGGTTTCCCAGCCTTAGTGATTTCTTTGATTCTATGATCCCAGATCCCAACGGAGCACAGACACTGAGCTTCACAACCACTAACATCCAGGTTAGCACATTTCCAACCTTTAAAGGCCACAGTCACCAGGCCAAATCACCTGCTGTCAGGAATGCTTGACACGTGTCTCTTCTTTCTTGCACCGTTGCCTCTTTCCTGCCCCCAGCACTGGGTTAAGTATGGAGGAGGCTTGATGATTAATGTCATAATGGTTCCTTTTAATATACTTCATCTGTCAGCTTAATTCTCTGCAACTGGGATAATCACAATAATTAGATACAATTGTTCAGATCATTACCTAATTGTGGCTTTTTTCATTGTAGCCAATTCACATGACTTTTAAATGGGCAGAAAAGATGGAAAGTCTGAATTACACCTATATTTTAGAAAATCCTAGTAGATGTAAGAATGCCCCACAAGTTTAGACTGCACATGAAGATCTTGTGGTTCTAGAATGTGCAACACAGGTAATCAGGGATGTTCCAAGTAAGGCATTTTTATTTCTGTTCCCAAAGAGTTAAAACTACACTTCACACAAGATCAGTGACATCAGACTTCCCTCCAGCCCCATCTGAACATGAAATGTTCAGTATGAAAATGTTTTTAATTGCTAAAATCTACAGAGCAGATGCTTGTGCAGAAAGTATGTGAGGAATTCCTGTGTCTCCCAGGGTCCTAATGGACAGCCAGCATTTTTGGTGATAATTTATAATCATCCATGATCTTTGAACAGCCAGACATGAGATGAAGAGAATGACACATACAAAATTTAGGACCAAAAAACATCAGACAAGGTGGCAATTTATTACTAGATTATTTTTTTAATTAACATATTTCCTAAATGAATAAAGGGACGAACTTGTAAAATCTCATCAAATGTCTTCAAAAAGAGTATTCATCACTTCTGATTTGGCTTCTTTTAGGATCTAGTTTCATTTCATAAGATGAAAGTTAGGAGCACAGTTCAATAAACTGTCAGTGAAGAGAGAGGAGCCTTTGAAAAAAACGAAGAGGACCAAATTAAGATGCTGAAGTATCTCAAAACAGAGTAAATACCCTTCAGGGAGGTGGTGTTTTAAGTCTGAGATCACACACTACATCTTTATTACAAAGGGAATACTGAACCTTTGCTTGAAGTGCATGGTAGAACTCAAGTTTATATAAAAAGTTGCAACTGCCACTTCCAAAATCATCCATCTATACTTCTGATGCAATCAAATGCAGCCACATTTCTCTGGCTGGTGGTGTTATTTGGACTTTGGGAAAGAAAACACCAAGGGGATATCAGGGTGCAGAAAGCCATAGAAGTTGCCCATTAAGGAAGTATTTTATTGGGTTTTGGTGCCTCCTCATCATTTTTGCAAGCCTGGTGCAGCCAAAGCAGAAAGGTTGAATGACTCATTTCCTTCCTGCTCCTGCTGTCGGGCACTTCAACCAGCAGAGCCTTCACACAGACACGAACCCCCCTCGGGCTGCAGGAGACCTGGTTTGTGCAACTGCGCACGGACGTGCCTGTGGGAACAATTCCCGGAAACTAAAATGCGGAGCTACACGATTTCTATTAATATTGCTGGTGGGATCCCAGCTCTGAGCTTGTGGGCTGCACAAGAACCAGAGAATACAGCTCTGAAACTGCTTTGCCTTTGGGTTTGTGGCATCTCAGGCTCCTCCCTAAGCTCCTCGGGGCTTCCCTCATCCGCCTAGTCCAAATGATGCTGTCAGCTACCCTTGTGCCCACCATGTGATCCTTGAATCCTGAAAACTTCACTCTCTTCACTCTTGGTGGAGCAGAAGGTGAGAAATCCCCATGGACATCTATTTTTCTGCAGAAATAGCTGACACGCTCCTGCTTTTACTGGTGGTGGATCTTCTTTAGATGAAAGGTAAAAACGGCTGCTCTGCCAAAACAGAAGGCAACCAAACAAACCAGCTTTGGCTGCTTAAAGAACAGTTTCACTCAAAAGTGTTGCAACCATGTGGAATCTCAGCACACAACCACACCAGCAGGATGTGATGGGACATGCTCTCACTGGTTTACGCCTTGTATTCTTTAACTCCAATGAGGATGAAGACCTGATGCTTTTAATTCCAAGGTGCCAGCTGCAGCTCAGGGTACAATGAGCTTTTGAAGGGTTTTTCACACCTTCTAATGCATGAGGGATAATTCTGTGCTGCAGGAGTGCATTTTTTTAAGGCCAAGTGCAATTAAAAGAAGAATTCACCCGTTCTGCTGAATATGAAAAAAATGGGGAAGCCCTCAAATGCAGGCACTTCTTGTGTGAGGTAACTGAATGTTTCCAGGTCAAAATTAATACTTTAATGGATTTCATGGTACAGTGTAGCACTTTAGGTCATACTTTGATTGCTATTTTGTCACAGATAGATCTGTCTGAGTGCTCCAGAGGGGGGAAAAGTGCTGCTCCTTGAATTTAACAATTGTAAAAACAATACTTGGCTGCCTAAACCCAGAAGTCTCCATGTCATTTCAAGTGCTGCAGGGTGTCCCAGCTGGCCACCTGCTTCTGCTTCAGAAGGCTGTCAGTCCCTACAGATCCTACACCAACATCCTCCAGACCCTGGCAAACGTATTCTGTATCCTTGGGCATCTTACATGACACGGAGGCAACTGCAGGCAACACTATCCCAAGAGCAAAACCTTCCCTTGGGAGACCTTTCCTTGCTCAGATTCCCAAGGAAACTCCTGTGTTAGAAATGTTAAAAGATCATCGAAGCAGCTCTTGGAATAGCCTGCCTAGAGATATGTTACGATGCAAACACAAATAATCAGCTCAACAGAAGGGTTATTATGTGTGGGTCACAGCAGGGCCCAATGGGGAGAAAACCAGTCATTCTGGGACCTCCACACCAGGGCCATTCCTTGTCTCAGTGCCTTTGGTAAAGGCCATTTAGATGGCAATAACTGAAGTTAAATGGAAACAACCTATCCCTTGTGTCATCACAAGGGTCCCACTGAATGTGTCCTGCCAGCATGGGCAGGAAAGGAGATCCTGATTTTGTAGGCATGTACATGCCTGGTGAATGGAGCTGTCTTTGATCCACTTTGATCCTCCTTGCTGTCTTTGATCCACTGCAGGGCTCACATGGAAAAGCACATGCAAGCCTGATGGTTTGGCTGAGCCAGCCTTATCTTTTCCTACCAGCAAAAATGAAATAATATGCTGGAAAAGGGAGGTGATAACACAGCTGTACCTTTTGCTGATGACAGCCTCTGCATGCCCTCAGGACATCACCACCTCTTGCACTCTCCCATCCCAGTAGGATGGATTTTCTCTCATACTGAGTTATCTTGACTCTTACAGACAGTATTTCCAGGGAGATTCATCCTAGTCTGCAGTGAGAATCAAAAATGAGACCAGGCCATCTTTAGGAAACCCAAATCATTTCCTTTTCATTCCTATCACCAGGGCCAGGTTGCACCAGCCACATGCCTTCTCCTTGTCCTCTCCTTGCACTCCAGCTCTTTGCAGCAGAGAACACTGTGTTGCCTGTGATTAATTCACTTATGCCCCATCCTACCCTTGCAAGGGCTTTTGGAGGTAGCTCTAGCACTCCATATTCATGTTGTCCCAAGGTGAACAGTCTCTTTGAGATGATCTTTTGGGATAGGCCAGGTCGGATGGGGCTCGGAGCAACCTGATCTAGTCAGTGGCATCCCTGCCTATGGCAGGGGGATTGGAACTAGAATATCTCTAAGTTCCCTTCCGACCCAAACCATTGTATGATGCCATGATTCTATGACTAAAGCAAGATGTTCTGGTTCAGCTCTGCAGTCCTAACTCAGCTGGATTTCTGGGTCATTTGTCTGTGACCGAGTTCCTGAGGATAAAGGGATAAAAATCTATTTAAACCTGCTCCATTCATCACCCTGAAACGACATAGCCAGGAAAGATATTGTTTGGAGCTTGGCCTAAACTGGCAGTTTTCAGGGAGGTGAAAATAAATCAAGGTAAAATTTAATAAGCACTTCTCCTGAGGTTCATATTGGGGGTGTTTGGATTCCTTTTTCTTCTGAATTAGGTGGCAATTCCTCATTGCTCTGCACCACATAGGAGGCGTATAGTGGGTCTTTCCTGTCTTCTTCTACTCCTAATATTCAGACTTTGCCCCATCTTTTAACAGTCGAGGGCCTTGGCTCAGCACATTCTCACATTACGGACCTGTGGAGCACAGACAGACATGGAATAATGATTTGCATTTTTCCCTTTAACTATTTCACCCGGCACACAAAACAGGAGAGCAGAGGAGCATCTGCAAACATGTTGTGTCTGGAAGTTCGATGACAGGAGACTGAGAAGAAAACTTACCAGATAAAGGTAAGAAAAAATGGAGTTTAATTTCTTTTGCACATTACAAGACAAGGAGGGAAAATCTGGTAAAGGCACTGGAACAGCACAAAACGAGCCCATGCCATGGTTTTCTGGTAGACATGGCTTGGCTGAATGAGCCCAAACAGGTAAATCACAAGAGGTAAAAAGTAAGTAGTAGGGTGATCTCAGACAGGAGCTGCCAAGGGTGGGGAGACAAGTAGAAGGAACAAAGCAAAAGTTTCTCCTCTTCCAAGATGATTTTTTTTTTTTTGCATTTATAGAAATCCTGGCTGCTGAGCTTCCAAAAGAACTGAAAACCAGAAGGAAAGAGAGAAACATATTTCCTACTAAAAAGTGTCAATCAGTGGGTTATTCCCAGCAGCATAAATTAGCTGTAGTGGAGTTCTGCCATGCCATGCCAGATTGCTTCCAGGACAGAAGAAGCTCACACAAACCTAGTCCATGCATATATCTATCTATCTATATATATATATATATATCTGCAAACCTGGAATCTGCAGTGTAGGTCTCAGATACAGACATCTCCTCAGTGATGCCCCTGAAGGGCAGGTGAACAGTATTCAGCATCAATTAAATAATTTTATTACTGCAAAGTCCTTAGGATCTGGAGAAATGAAGCCTGTGGTCCATCACCACGTAGGTGATGTGCCAGGAAATGGATTTTCACCAAAACTTGCACTGAGTAGAGCCTTTATGACCACAGGGAAAAATATTCTGGAGTGTGAAAATGTTAACCTTATTTGTTAATTTGGAGGAAAAAGGCATATCCATAAGCAGAAAGTATGGGTTGTGAATCTAACCAGAAGCTGCTTTCCTTGTTAGCTTTCACAGATTCCTTACGAACAATTGGTGGAACCCCAGCTAGTCACAGAGCACAGAATGAAAACGACCCATTTTAACAGAATCTGTTACTGGGTGAACTGTTTTGGGGCTAGAGGCATAGCTTTTGACAAAAGAAGGTCAGACTGTGATCCAATAATCCTCTCTGACACAGGAATATGTCAGTGGAGTAGGAGCCCCTTGTTCTGCTCTGCCTGAGAGTGACAGTGTCATCTACACTTGCACCCTCCAGCTGGATCTCTGTGTGGAGGGGTAGCCTGGAGGATTTGTGGATCTCTGCATGAAGGGATATCATGGAGACTCTCTGGATCTCTGTGTGGAGAGGTAGTGTGGAGGATCTCTGAGTAGAGGGGTATCACTGAGGATTTCTGGATCTCTGCACGGAGGCACAGCCCATTTCCAGTTTAATTAGAGAGTGATGTATCTGCTGTTGCAAAGGAATGACTGGCCCCTTTGTGAATGCATTTTCCACATGCTTCTCTTGCTTGCTGGGTGTGTCTGGTTTGTGAATCCCACGTGGCCTGAGTGAAATTCCAGTGTGAGTATTTCAGCAGAAGTATGGCAATACCCACTGACGTGTTTTGGTGAGGGACAGACTTGTAGGTACAGGAAAGAAGTGTAGGAAACAAAGAAATGCTTGAAGTCAGGAAGTGTGAACTGGAAGCAAGTGAAATGGTTGACTCACGTCAGGAGAGAGTCACAAAATAACCCCACACATGTTAAGAGAGAAAATAATGAGGAATATCCAGGTGGAAAACTGCCAGACACAGCTTATTTCAAACTGGATTGGAGATGATCACAGTACAGCCAGCAAGGTGAGAGCTGTAAGAGACGGATAGTTTTTTAACTAACCAGGACATTTGAAGAAAAAAACAACTTTGGCAAGTCAGGGAAGCAGTGCAGTGGGAGAAGCCAGCTTTCAGAAACTCAGCTGCTTGGCGTTTTTCACCTGAAACTGAAAGGTTGTTTCTCCATTTTCCAAATTTTACTTGGGTTTTAAAGTCATTCTGTGGATGCCGTTTTTAGCTCTTCTTCAAGGGACATCTGGTAACACACAAAGGAGACTTGCATTCCAGTCATACCTGTTTGCCTGCATCTGCAATAATTACAGGATAATAAATAGTTTTGCCAGTGTAGTGAATGAAAACACTTTACCTAATGCACTGGCAAGAGAATATTCGATTGCATAGATGTAAATATTTATACCTTCTCAGTTACCTGATCAAAACAAAGATTCAATACAATGTTTGTTTTTAAAGGCTTTCCTGAAAACATGGAAGCCTTAACAGGACCACTGGAGGGCAGCAGTGTCAAAGCGAATCATCCATCAGTCTACTTTTGGGAATTGCTTCGTGAAAACCAAAAAAAAAAAACTTAGAAAAAAATAGAAATAACTAGAAATAATTTTCTGCTGCCCAGATGCAAGTATGTAAAACACTGCAATTCTACAGTAAAAGGCAGCGCTGCAGTATCAGTTCCCTTGCTTTCCTGCATCTCAAGGATGCCACCTGAATTCTGCATGTCATGTCCTGTTGTCAGGAAATACTAAAAATATCAAAAAAATATTCAGAGTCTTGATGCATTCTGAACCCTATGGATTTATGTTTTACACAAAATCAATATATAATCCAAGAATATCTTGTGTATCTTTTATATAAATAGCTAGATACAAAATTTGAATTATATTTACGTTTGAGATATGTATAGGTACATATTTCCAAATTAATCCACGCTGTTGTATTAATACAGTGGGGGCAGCACGCTCAGCAGAACTTTTACCTTTTATTTATATTTTTAAGTGTCCTAAATTTCATCATTTCAAAGAAACCTTTCAAATATCAAGTGAGTGGAATCCCTTTAGTGAGTGCTCTCTCTCTAAGGAAGTCCACTGACATTAGTGAAGATTTTGGGGTCACCGTGAAGATAAATATATCAACTTTTCAGCAACCTATTCTGATTTAGTGAAAAAATATTATTATTAGTCCAGTATTTATAAATGTAAGGAATACATGTTGACAATAATTTCAGATTATAGTTAGACAAACACAATTATCCATTGGTTATAAATATATATATAAAGCAATATACTGGCTGACTTGCAGACCAAGGACATAACATCTGTCTGTATTTTTGATAAAAGAGGAGCAAGGTAAATAAAACTGATATGGAGCTTGATATTTTTGTACAAAATATAAGATACAGTCCCACTCTGCAATGTAGTTATGTACACATCATCTCTTACTAAGTAATTGAGCTCCTTGTTTGTATTCAAATCATATCTGACTAATTTATATACAAAAATGTTCTGTTAAGTATCAGTAATATATGTAGGATAAAGTTTCTGTTTGGATTGTTTTGGTTTTTTTCCATTTCCTATACTCATGAGTCTCTCTTCAGCCTTTGGAACTTAAATATCTTATACTGGTGCTAAAGAAGATGATATATATGCAAATTGTTCTTCATATTTATATGGAAATGTGTGTGTGTATATATATATGAATTAAACAGCTTTACACAAGGAACAGTGGCGTTTAATTTTCAAGTCTATCTGAGTAAATGATAATGGCATAAAAATGGAAATGTAAGGAAAATTACACCAGTGTCATATGGGAAATAATTGTGCATTGCTCTGGCCCAGTGTTTAAGCCCTCCCTTCTGATCCTGCAGTTGGCTGCTGGGCAGATGGATCTCACCTGCACTTCCAGATTTCATGGACTGTAGTTTGAAAAAGAAAATCGAGCTTCTAAACTGAGATGATGTGCTTGGCAAGTTACTGAAAGACAGTAAAGATGAAAGTACAGAAAGTTTTTTCCACTGTCAGTTTTCATGTGCATCTATATATTATTTTAAACAAAAACATCTGCTTTACTGTCACCATTTTAAAGGCTGGAAAAGAATTCTTTTTTAAAATGCTGGAGTTTATTAATATTCTAGTTAACAAACATATGTTATAATTGACTGTAATGCCACATGATGAGGAAAGTTGTAATTCTGATATGGAAATGTGTTAAAATGTGGATGCTCCAGCCTGATTTTAAAGGCAAGGACACATCTATGAGCCTGCACAGAAAAAAAGCTGTTTAAGAGCACAAGTTTGATGAGGGGCAGTTGAGGGAGTTGTTTAGCCTGGAGAAAAGGAGGTGCAGGGCAGATCTTCTTGCTCTCTACAACTGCCTTAAAGGAGAGTGTAACCAGGTGGGGTTTGATCTCTTCTCCCAGAAAGAAGTGACGGGACCAGAGGAAATGGCCTTGAGTTGTGCCAGGAGAGATTTAGGTTGAATATTAGGAAAAATTTCTTAGCTGAAAGGGTTGTCAAGCATAGGAATAGGCTGCCCAGGGAAGTGGTGGAGTCACCATCCCTGGAAGTGTTCAAAAGATGTGTAGATGTGACCCTTGGGGACGTGGTTAAGTGGTGAACATGGCAGTGCTGGGTTAATGGTTGGACTGAACGATCTTAGAGGTCTTTTCCAAGTGAATCAGCAATTGTATGATTCTATGAAACCTTTTCTATTGGAAAACACAGGTACCTGGTCCTACCCATGTCAGAGGTCTGCGATTTCTCTGCCTTAGCCTTTGGAATGAGATACTGCAGATTTGCCAAGCTTTCCCTTTGTCAAGCTTCTCTTTTTTTTTTTTTTTTTTTAACAGGGAAACTAAAAACACACAGTGCCTCTGGGTCTAATCTGGAGTCTTATTCCAAACGCAGACTCTGGGGAGCTCCAAAGCTGGTGACACCCTGTAGTCTCAAGCCCTCATGCCTACAAACACCAGTCGAATTTCAAACACCCCCACGGCTGCTGTGGGGTTTGCAGCCCCAGCCTTTGGCTTATCTGATGGTGCAACAACACCTGTTTGGTTAATTATAATTAATTTTGTAATTTTTTCTTTTTCCATGGGGGCTGTTACATTGCCATCCTCCACTTCCAATCCCTGCAAACCCCGATGGAGCCCGATGATGGAGAAGCACCGGGGGCCACAGTTCCTTCAATCTGAGCAAAAAGAGTGGAAGAGGCGAGGGAGGAAAAAGAAAGAAAGAAAAAAAAAAGGCAGCAGGACAAGGAGAAAATCTACACCAGGATGGTTTCTATGGCAAATATCACCTGTTTCAGCGGAGCCGGCGGCTGTTGTTAGCAACCAGCATACACAGCCAGGGCGCCGCAGGCAGAGCGGGGAGATGGATGGGTTTGGGGCCGATGATGAATATTCCCATCTCCCGGCCCGGCTCCAGCGGCAGGGATGAGCCCATGCTCCTCGTGCTGCGTGAGGGGAAACAAAAGAGGATTTGGCTTCTTCCCTCAGCTCCAACCCACCATCTGCACAGCGGCGGAGGGGCGAGCCAGCCCCCCCCCCCCCATATACCCTCACGACGCCCCCAAAAGCACAAATCCCCTCCCCAGCTTTCAAGCCAACGTTTTATTTCCTTTCTTATCAAGGCTCCTCGTCCTTACAAGTTCACTAAAAAATACATGGCAGGGGGAGACGGGGTAGAGGAGCCTGGAGGTGCCGCCTTCAGCCCCCAGAGCGCCGACGACGGTGTGAGGGGCGATGGCGCCCGGGGAGGGGAAGGGGGGCGACCGCCATTACCCCGCCCGGCCGTGCCCTGCCCGCCCGCACCGTCACTCGGCAACGGCGGCGGGACCTGAGGAGAGGCCGGATTGGCCATGGCTGAGGGGAGCTCCTGCCCCGGCTCAGAGGACATGGGTGAGGGGAGCCCCAGCCCCGACCCGCAGGACATGGCTGAGGGGAGCCCCAGCCCCGGCTCAGAGGACATGGTTGAGGGGAGCCCCAGGCCCGGCTCAGAGGACATGGCTGAGGGGAGCCCCAGGCCCGGCTCACAGGATTCCAGCGCCGAGCTGGCCATGGTTGAGGGGAGCCCCAGCCCCAGCTCGCAGGATTCCGATGCTGGGTTGGCCATGGCTATGGGAAGCCCCAAGCCCAGCTCGCAGGTAACACAGCACGGGCACACACGCCCCCCCCCGACAGCATCACACCCGTGCACACAGACCCTGAAACAGCCTCACACACACATGTGCACACACACACACACACAGACCCCCCCTGTGCACACACACACACTGCAAACAGCCTCACACACACATGTGCACACACACACACGGACCCCCCTGTGCACACACACACTGCAAACAGCCTCACACACACAGACACATCTGCACACACAAACCTGCATGCACAGACCCCACTGCAAACAGCCTCACACACACACAGACACACAAACCTTCACTGCACACACAGCCCCTGCAAACAGCCTCACTCCCCACCACACACACACACCTGTGCTCCCACAAACACACACAGGCCCCCCTGAGCGCACACACACTGCTGTTCACACAGACCCCACTGCAGCCTCACACGCACAGAGACACACAGACACAGACCTCTCTGCTCTACACACAGACCCTGCAAACAGCCTCACACACACAGACACATCTGCACACACAAACACACGCAGACCCCCCTGTGCACACACACAGCCCCCCCTGCACACAGCTTCACAGACACACACACCTGCACACACATACCTGCACACACAGACGCCCCTGCAATCAGCCACACACACACAGACCTCCCTGCAAACAGCCTCACATGCACACCACCTTGCACACACACAAACACACACGCCCATTCACCCAATCTCACACAGACCCCTCTGCAAACAGCCTCACACTCACAGGCACACACACACAGACTGCCCCTGCAAACAGCCTCACACAAACACACACAAACACCCCCCCCATTCACCCAGTCTCACACAGACCCCTCTGCAAACAGCCTCACACAAACACACACACCCCTACACACAGACCCTTCTGCAGCCGCACAGACACACACAGAGACCCCTCTGCAAACATCCTCACACCCCCACACACCCCCACACACCCCTGCACACACCCTGGGACACACAGGCACACACCCAGCACAAGGCCTGACACACAGACACACACGTATATCCCCGTACCATGCTCTGTCTCTCTCTCACACACACCCCACCCACACAGCCCCATCCCTGCACAAACCATGACACACACGTGCTCTGTGCTCACAGAGCCCCATGTCCATCACCATCACCTCCAGGTACAGCCAGGACACACCATGTCTGTGTCTGCACTGCCTTGTGTGCACAGCCTCCCTGCTCACCTCAGTGTTCACATGCACACACATTTCCACATACCTTTCCCAGCCCTTTCCCCCCACTTTTCCTCCTCCATTTGCTAATTCCAGACATTAACACATGCCCAGGGATCTCTTCCCATCCTGTCTAAGGCTTTAAGCACTAAACATCCTCATTTTCTCTCCCCAGGACATCTCCCACGTGCTGGCTAGAGCCTTTGGGGACCTGTACACCAGAGATGTTTTTGGGGTGGACATGGACACAACTGGGATCGAGTTACAAGAAGGAGACAGTGTTGATCATGAGGGCTTCACAGATGAGCTGGAGCAGGTACAAGTCCAAACCAAGTCAGAGTTTGGAATTCTTTAATCACTACTTTGTAATTTCTATATCCTCTCTAAAATAAAATAAAAAGGCGGATGCTGATGTTAAAAATGACATTTTAATGGAAATACACT
Source organism: Pseudopipra pipra (assembly GCF_036250125.1). Classification (NCBI taxonomy): domain Eukaryota; kingdom Metazoa; phylum Chordata; class Aves; order Passeriformes; family Pipridae; genus Pseudopipra; species Pseudopipra pipra. The sequence goes on along the minus strand of NC_087549.1, from coordinate 151,355,106 downwards.
TGAGAACAGTTTCCCACAGAACCTTTCCTATAAATTAATATCCATGTGATCCTTCATGATATTCTTGTCTCTGGACAGCTTTTCAGACACAGTACAAACAGTAAAACCAGTAGCCCTTTAAATGCCTATTGAACCGGTTGACAACTTCTCCCTGTACCTGCTGGTCAGTGTCCCAGACTTCCCATCTTGTCATCCCTCCAATAGCTGCTGTCAGAGTATGAAAGTAGAGGCTGTTGCTGGATGATTTGAGCAAGAGGTATTTTTTTCCATTTTCTGTCATCATACCCTCATGAAGGTTATCAGAGATGAAAAATCTGAAGTTTTATATTTCTTCTGACTAATTTAATAGTGTATCAGTGGACACAGTATGTTTTGAGTAATATGTATGAGTACTTCTGCAATGGACTGCTTGAATAGGATTAATTTCAACTTGACAGTACACGACTATTATGTATGTTACTGCTGGACTGGTCACTCGATGCTCTCGCCATCATCAGAAAATAAAATTTGAAAAAACCAAGCAAGCACTTTTAGGGCACAGTCCACCTGATCCATTTTAGGTATCAACTTTGGCATGGAGTGAAACTGTCTACTGGATTCCATTGACAGCAGAGGGATCCCAGAATGAGCAGGAAAGGAGGAAGCATCTTATTTGAGCTGAGATATGTCCTGTCTTTTCTATTAATAAAACCCCTACCAAATAGGATTATGTAATGGAAATAATCACTGGAAATCATTTAATTCTGAAAGTGTTCAAGGTCTGGCTGGATGGGACTCGAAGCAGCCTGATCTAGTGGAAGGTGTCCCTACCCATGGCAGGGGTTTGGAATGAGATGATCTTTAAGGTCCCATCCAACCCAAACCATACCGTGAGTCTGTGAGTCTGTGATGTAATTCTGTTAAATGAGCCAAAAGGTTAAACCTTGTTACATCAAAGTTGTAAAGCCTTGTTACATCTCAGTTAGGCTGCAGGTGCTCTTGAGATGAATGTCTATCAGTTTGTCTTGCTGGTGGTCTTGTGAGTCTCTGCACCTTTGCTGAATTCTCTCTTTAACTTACATCAATACCTATTTGAGGCAGGATTTTTCATTTTAGGTTGTGCTTGTTAAAGCACTTGCCACGCTGGGCAGAGTGATCCAAAATACATCAGGTCATTGTTGGGATATTCTTGAGTTTTAGAAACCTTCCTAGTAATTAGAAAAGAATCACAGAATCATAAAATCACAGGCTGGTTTGGGATCTTAAAGATCATTTTGTTCCAACCCCTCTGCCATGGGTAGGGACACCTTCCACTAGACCAGGCCAAGCCCCGTCCAACCTGGCCTTTACATTCACTAGGACTGCCCATTTTAATTTAATTCCTACACTTACAGGCAAAATACAGTGCAGCAGCTACTGTCTCATAGAAAGTAAAATATATTTCTCTTGTCCTGGGAGCATGTCCTCAACTTCCACACATTTTTCTTGGGCAATGCTTCTGACCCAGATAGGAATGACAGTGTTTTAGCAGGCCAGTTTATGCTTGTAAAGTGATGTTTTACCAAACTATCTCTGTTTACCTCTCAGAAGACAGATAGAAAACATTTAACTGTAACAGCTCAACCTTCTCTGTGTTCACCCATGCCCGTGGCAGCTCCTTGCTGAGTATAAGAGCCGACTGTCAGAAGCTGACAAAGCAGAAAAGAAGATTGTTCAGGCCCAGATCCAAGCAAAAGCTGAAGATGAAAGGATCCTAAACCAGATGAAGGCAGAGGCAGGGGAAGATTTCCACAAAATGGGACTTCCACCAGGTGAGGATTCTGGAATGTCTCTCCCCAGTACATGCTTAGGGTACCTGGAAACCAACTTGGGGTTGGCTTTACATTAACAGAGCAACTCTGAAGGATTTTGTGCAGAGATTCAAGTGGGGTAACATTTGTCTGACACTGAGAAACTAAACAACCAGGTCATTTTCCAGGTATTAAATTTGGGATTGATGGGTTACCACCTAAACAGTACAAGCATACACACCTGGTGTATTGCAGCAGCAAACAGAGATTAAACGCTTCTCCAACGGGTGCTTAGCTGGGTTTGAACTGAAGTTAGAATCATGGAGATGCATTTCCAAGTCTTGGGATTAAAATACCAGACTATTCATCTATCCAAAAATATTACCTGACAGGGATGAATTATAAAAACAACATTACTTTGGACAGATCAAGGTAGTGCATCTTAAGGGGGTAATATTTAGCTTTTTTTGATTGACTTTTGATTGTTTGCTTTACTGTTGCAGTGGCATCCTCTTTTAGGCGGATTTTGGATAATGAACTTCTCAGAAAAAATAATTTAATCTGCCCTGATGATTACATCACTGAGAAATTGCCTCTTACTAAAGCACCAAAAGGTAACTTTTAAAGCAGGAAGAAATTTAGACTTTTTGGAACACTCTATAATTGAAGCATTGGAGGATGTAGCAGACCTGAGTATGTTTTTTTTTTATTTTTATTTTTTTTTTGTTTCTGCCAAAGCAGAAGGGACTCCAGTAATTTAAGCATAAAATTCCACTGAAGGCGCATTCTCAAAATATAATTGATAAATTCAAAATTATTGAGTTTAAATGTGCTTAAATATGATATTTAATGGTGTTTGCAGATTTGTTTGCAGTTCTTTCCATCTGACACAAAAACTATATTAATGAGTGTCCTGCCTCTGTCCAATTTCATTAGCACAAAGCTACAACTACATCTTGTATACAGAGAAGGAAAGTGGTTACATTAAAGTAAAAACTATTTTCAGTGAAATAAAATTGTATTCTTTACTTTGGGTTTAAAATTTTCCAGTTCTGGAAATAGATCAGTTTTGTTTGCTAATCAAGATCAGTAAGATCAGTAAGAAAAATCTTTTGGACAATGTCAGGATTTCTTTACCTCTTTTATTCATGTGAGCAAAAGGTTTTAGTATCATCTGATCAAAACAAACATTTCTGAGTTATGAGCTGAATCAGAAATTCCAAGATTTGGTGTTCTTTTTATTTCCACTGTAATTCCAAACAAAGCTAAAACTCTCACATCCCAGAGTTTCCTCTGAGGTGTCAATTTTGTTGTCTAGCTATAAGAACATGGGACTAGATGGTACATCCTATTTTTGTCAGTTTTCTGACTGTCATAAATCCATCATATAGATCTTTTTGTAAACTGAACAGGGCATTCTAAGTCCCAGTCACTTGTAAGATTAGCATAACTTTCTGGGAGTAATTTAACTTTCTTCATATATAGCTTGTTTAATTAGTATTTCTAAAAGCTGTCTTATTAAAGCCCTAAGCTTTTCATGTGCAAAATAAATTATAAACGTAAATTAAATTCTAGAAGATTTAAAGTGTATTTTTACCATCAACAAGACTTAAAATAAATTCATACACCTATGCTTAGACCAAGTGCTTATCATTCATGTTTTTCTCTTGTAGAATTATTTTTTTTTATTTGAACTACAGGAAAATCAGAACCTGGATACTTGAAAGAGACATTTATTTGTAAGCAGCGTGTCCCTTTTCCACTGGATCACGTTGTGTACTTATCTCCTAGCGTGACAAGTGTGTCTTCAACTCTGCCCTCAACTCCAGATTCCACCTACTACACTACAAAAATAAGTAAGGTACATTTTACAGGTGTATTTGTTGTAGTCTGTCAGAACTGTAAGGCTTGTTGCTGTTCCTGTAACAAAGGGTGAATATCAATCCATTGTTTGTTTGGCTCCAATACTTGATGTATTTGATCTGATAAAAAAAAATGAGAAATACCTTATTTATATATTAATTTTTATTGCTAATAGCTTTAATTAGACATGTACAAATCACTTTTTTCATCATCCTCAAAATTGCCATGTTTAATTTTGCACCACGATCTCTTTGTTTTTCAAAGAAAACTAAAACCTCACGGAAACCAGCCTGGAAAGAGAGTAAATTCCAAGCAGAGGGAGTAAGTGAGGATCTGACCAGACTTGAGAAAGGGCAGAATTACTTGAAGAACCCACGCTTTTTCCCACTAAATACTCTTCATGGAGGCAAATCTCTGGTCATTTCTCAAGAAAAAGTGGACCAAATCATAGCCACAAGAAGAGCAGAAGATGCCAAAGGGTATGCATGACCTACAGTCTGGATCCTGAGCTCGAGCACACACAGCTCCACTCTAGAATTACTGTGGATTTACACACAGATATTTCAAGCTAAATGTTTTATATAGTCTCTTAGGAAACAAAGTATGTCTGTATGACATTTTGTTTTTGCCAAAGGATACATTTTGCAATTTCTCATTTTATCAGTATTTAGAGAATGAGGCAGTAAGAGAACGTCTCCTTTTTTTATCTTTCAGTGTTACGTCATTTGTTCCCGTGTTTCTTGCCAATCCACCTACTGTTCTGTTTTCCTATGATGAAGTTGGGCTGGTCTATGAGGTGAGAACTTCTTTGTAGAGAGTTAATTCTACCACCACTACTACTATTATGTCCTATCTGGACCTACATATTTCACCTAATCTTTTGGCTTTCTGAATTTTAACAAAAGGCAGAGTTTCTTCCTGATATTGAGTTTATGACCCTTTAACTTCCATGCCGCTGACACAAACCAGTGAAAACTAAATGGACCCTTTTCAATCTCTGCTTTGTTTTGTTAGTATCTGATTCAGCCTTTATTGAATAAACTGAGATTTTTTGAGTTGATTGTGATGATGAAGTAGTTACTCCTACCTAATGAGTGAGGATAAATACAGTGGAGCATTTTTATTTTCTTTTTAAATGAAGGTGACCATAGAGCTACAGAACATCACTTCAACAAGTCAGTATATGAGACTTATCCCCCCCTCTACTTCAGCATTTTTCATTTTGCCAGGTAAGGATTCTTTTTCTGCTTATAAGATGTTAACACATAAAAAAAATCTAATTTATCTGCTTGAACAAAGATTTTTCACAGATGCTCTGTTTGGTTCTGTTTTCCATAGTGCTCAGTTCTTTAGGAACTGAAGGCTGACTTATGACATTCACATGCAAGTCACAAGCAGATTCAAATGGTCTAATGAGGAATTCAAGAACACTAAAAGTGTTTGATGTTAGATTGAAATGAATCCATGGAATACCTACATGGAGTCTTATCCAAAGTCCATCTAGGAACAGACTTAGTTTCCACTGAAAAAAAATTAGCAGGAGAGGGCAAGAAGTAGCACAGTTCAGTTGTAGCAGGGAAGGATAGGTTAGAGGAAAGTTAAGAAAAATATCTTTCCTGTGATAGGATAGCCAGGCACTGGGATAGGTTGCCTAAAGAGGTATTAGATGGTGGTATCCCAGGAATTGGAGGAATATTTAAAAGTTAGATGCCTCCATGTAAGGCATTTTTGTCTTGTGGCAAAGGAAAACTGTGTTATGTCTCCATGTTTCTCCTCGTTATGAGAAGCATATTTCAGGCAAAAAACATCTTGAGCTCTGTGGAGGATGTGCACGTCCACAGATTGCACTGCCAGGCCTCTTGTGCTCACTCTTTTTTATCAGCTGGACTTAGGCAATAGATGGGGGAAGTTTACAGGCACCTTTCCAGAGGGAGATGTGGTTGTAAATACAAGTGCCAACTTCGGGAGGTTTTAATTTTTCTTAATTCCTTGCTTTTTTCCCCCCCCACAAGGAAAATTCCCAGGAAAGGGTGGAATGATTGCTCCTGGGATGGCATGCCAGTATACAGTCCAATTTATTCCTGAATATCTGGGAGATTATGAAGATCATATATTAGTGGAAACTCAATCATCAGAACCTCTTCTGATCCCAATCCAAGCTAAAGTATCACTTCCAGTATTAACATGTCAGTATTGTCCAAATCTTAAATTTTTCTAAAGGTGGGGTTTTTTTATTTGACTGTCTTCAATTTTGTGTCACAAAACAAATGTGGAAAAAATTGGCAGTGCAGTTTCTGCATTTTGATATCTATTTCATTTTCACTCATCATAGATTTATTAGTTATTAAAATGCAATCCTGTCAAGTTTTTCCTCAATTATTCATTAAGCTCTTTTCTTTTCACGCTATTAGAGAAGTGAGTAGGAGCCTCTCTTCTGGGTCTGTGTAATTACCACTACAACTGTAATTACTAGTCCTAAATATTATGGAATTATGACTTAATGATAACTATTTGATGCTATTAATTAATATTCATGGAATGTGATGTTAATTATAGATGGATATGACATACCTGCACCTCTCAGATATCTGACCTCAACTGTACCAACCAGGATTACTTTTGCAAAAATTTGCTTTGATTTTTTTGTAAATTCACCTTACCTGTTACACTGAGCTTTTTAAAAAATCATCTTACTTTTTATCATTCAATAATCTTTAAGTAGGAAACACCATTAAAATGTAAAGTGAATGTAGAAATGTACACTTCACACTGTTCAACTTTCAAATGGAAAGAATTTGGGGAGGGTATAGGATTGCAAAACCTGGCATATTCACATGCAGTAATGTCTGTAAACAGTTATTTAATCAGCAGCCTTCACTGCCTCTGGAGCCTGATTTTCTGTGTTATTTGTTGCAGTGCCTCAGGTTATAGATTGTGGTCCCTGCCTTGTTGGAGGAATAAAAGCAACACCAATTTTGTGCAGAAATGAGGGCGTTAGGACTGGGAAGTTCTCTATAATGCCAAAGAAAGCCTGGCCACCTCCTGATCCTGGGGTGAGCGACTAGAAGGGAAACAGAGGACACGGTGTGGTACAAGTGCCCTGGTGTGAAGGCATTTTGAGCTAGTCATGGTATATTAGCACAGAAGTCATAAGGCCTTGCTGGAGACATTTATATTGTGCCATTTCTTCAGGCATTCACATTTATCCTCAAGACCAATCTCCCTGGATGTCTGTACCCTCTACTCTGGCTTGCCTCTGGGAGAAGTTTTCTTGCTCAGGGGTGAGGTAAACTGAGGCATAGATTAGGGAAAGGAAAAGTGGCTTGAACTTTAACCTTACCCTTGAAGCAAATAGAATTGCAATCAGTTCTAGCATTGCTTGAGCTCATTTCTTCCCCCTCCCCACCAAAGATATCCCTTAGTGACCTTGCTGCACCTGTAGTTCGCTCCAGTCCTGCTCTGTCTTTAGCTTCTCATCACAAACCAGGGTGTGGGTGAAAGGGACAAAGAAGATAAGATGTGACAGGCAGATTGGCATTTTTGGTGCTGGAGAAAGGGCTGATGGGCCAGGTTGTCCCTCCTGCAATTTTACAGCTCCAACTCAAAGTGACATAAACATGGAGGAACAGAGAGAGTCCCTGTGCTCAGGCAGAGCTGTTCTGCTGTGAACATGAATATTAGGGCTCCTGACACTGCCATTTGTGTTTGGAGACAGAACCTTCCCCCCAACTTTCACCAAGGTCATTATAAAGCATAAAGCATTTTTTTTCTAATTAAACCATGTACAAAAGCCACTTTCTTTTGAGGTGCATGAAAAAAAAAATATGGTAAGAGTTTAAACAGTGATGTAATACACTACCTCTTTTAGGTAACCTTGTATTTTAAAAGCAACAACCTGATCAATTTAATTTGTTAATTTTTTTTAAACACCTTAGGCTATTGCCACTGTTGATTTTGTGACACAAGATCCTTTTGGGATCCAGCCTGCTGTTTTTGAGCTGATTCCAGGGCAGAGTGAAACAGTAGAGGTTAGTACTAAGTGCTAGAGAAAGCTTTTATACTTTACCAAACACATTAGCAAGCAAGATCATTTTAGATGATCTTGGCTGGACCTTGCAAATTTGGGTTTGTGTGAGCAAAAAATGACACTGACTGTTTTTTGCAAATGTAAGATTTAATTACTAATCAGTAAAACTGTCCTTTAGTGAACACTTATTGCATTGCTTCCACAAGAGAATCAGTTACAGACATTGCTATTTCCCTTTCTTTCAGGTCCTGTTTTTCCCTTCTTTGCCAGAGGCCTCACAGCAAACATACACCCTTTTGTGTGACAATTGTCCAGTCAATGATGTTACAGTTACAGGTTTGTTTCTGGCACCTTTCAGAGCTCACATTCGTAACTCCGTAGATACTCAGATAATGTGAGTGGTGGTTGATGGTTTGAAGTGGTGGTAACATTTTATGTCAGTAGATTAATACTGTATCCCCTGATGATGTTAAATGCTAAGCATTTTTTTATTATTGTTAATACTGTTCCTTTCTTAGTGCAGGAAATACATGGGTTTCAGAAAGCACCGAGCTTTTAACCCAATGTAGCCAAAAATCCAATGTAAAATGTCACCAAGTAGCAGAAAAAAACCCCCATTTGCCAGGTGCAATTAATTTCTTTGACTTTTCTATCTGTTAAGATAACATGGCAAACTATAAAACATCAGCTGCAACAGGGCAGAAATGAAGAAAATTTGGGGCACATCTTGTATGAGGGTATTCAGGAGAGACAGGCAGTCTTTGGATTAGCTAATGAAACCAGTTGAAGTTCTTGTAAACATTAGTGTTTGTTCTGTAATGTAACTGTGAGTGCTATAACAGGAAGCTTGACTTGTAGTCTACTGAATCACTTTATCACAGGTATTTCCTTTGGATATACCTGTGGTAAAGTCTTGGATATAGACTTTTTAATAGTGCGTTTGCTGCTTATTTTAATTTTAATATACTGCTCAAATCATCTGGGAGCCACATTGTCAGCCATGTAAACACCCTGCTCGCTTCAGTGAAACAATGCTGGTGTGAGCTGAGGCCGTGGCCCTAAAATCCAAGTCTGTTAAACTCATGAAGAAAAAGCCTGTGTTGATATATGTTGATAAACAAAGAACATCAGGAAAACATTGTACAAGTAACACATTGGAGTTCTGAAACTTGAGGGAACGCCAGATATAATCAGTAATGGCCGTGACTGGCATTTGCTGTCAATGAGTGATGTGAACTGTGTTCACGGGCAGATAGTAAACAGTAGCACCAAAATATTTCTTCAAGGGGTTGGAGAGCTGATTGCTCTGGACCTTTTGTTCGTCACGGGTGGAGAAAGCAAACCTGAGCTGGGTGAAGTTACTGATGTGACAGCACAACATCTCATCCGGTTCGACCACCAAAACCCACACACCAGCGAGGAGAAGAGCTTGGTTATAAGGAATTCCACGTATGTAGCAACTCTTACAGTCATGCTCTGCAGTCTGGACATACTGGTAGGGATCTCATTTGTGAGACTGTATTGGAGAAACCTTCGTGCACTTGATAAACTTGGGGCAGCAGCTTTGCTTCCTTTTGCTCCAGTTCTTTGGTAATTAAGGTTCAAGGATACACTTGTGAGAGTGGGAACGTTGTGCATAGATCAGACATTGTGGCAGCCATTAGCCAAGCTCAATATATTTGCTTCAGTAGAAATTAATCTACAATTCCAAAAGATTCATAAATATGGATGGTTGCAGGAAATATTTACAGGGTGATCCAGGTGAGATTTATCTAATGCTACATGTCTCCTATATATTCTTATGCTACTGAGCTAAGGACTCTTTTCCTTTCATAGTGCAGGGAAATAGATACTTCCAAGGGTGCAATTCTGACTGTAGATGTCTCCCATAGAACAAGTCATAATACATCTTGGACTCCACTTGATCTCCACTAATTAGTATGGGAGCCCAATGTAATCAATTTGTATTAAAACTCTCAGATGACTCCTCCTGTTGAGTCCTAACAGACTGAAATATAAACTCAATTTGAAGTCAAGGAATATGTCCCTGTGGATAATTACATCGTACTGAACATAGTGGCATCCTGATTTTGCTCAAAATTAACAGAAGTGCACTCTTGCATGATGGCAGCAGTTAGAGGTTGCAGACATCAAAGCAGTGAGTAGGTCAGTGCTGGGTTTAGGTACATTAATGTAAATTGCTACTTGCTACAGTGAATATCTGACAGTTTGTTTTGTGGCCTGGAAATCACAGGTGCATAATGCCAGAACAGGCTGATGTTTGGGTAAAGAAAGTGTGATTTGGTGAACTGGGCACTGTAAAGTGACAAAGGATGTGACTGTGCCAATTTCCACATCTTCTCTGTGCTATAATCCCCACAGCAGTCCCTGCACATCTGGTGTCAGCATTTGTGTCAGGCTGAGAGTAAACTCCACAGAAGCAGGAAAGAGAAACCTTTCTTCTGCTACAGAAAGTGATACAAGAAATTGTAAATGTCCAGATTTGTCAGTGATACTTTCAAATTCCAGTGTCCTTCCCCTTCTTAGTAAGGCAAAGGTTTTGAGGTCAGCATGTCAAGGTTTTCAAACCAGTGAAGACATTCCATGGAATACCCTTCTGCTGAAGCAACCCAGTTAAGCAACCTTTTCTGGATTGCAAACAGTATGGCAGAGCCATGGCTATAATTTTATCTGAAGCCATTGTGTTTGTTGACATGTTAAAGACCACATCTTGCACTTGGATTAAATTCAGAATCTGATGTAGATCATCAGCAGTGATCCAAGGCAAACATACTGGTATTAGCAGGAACAGCCCTGTTCATCTCAGATCCTTGTAGGGTTTCCTAAAAGCTGGATTATATGACAAGTCAAGTAAGGCAAGAAAGTGTTAGCATATCTTAAACATTTATATAATTTACTTTCATATATTAGCATGTTCTTTGTACAGTTTATATGTTCTGACTCTATGCTGTCTCATCAGCTTTGTAGCTCACAAAGACTGGTAAGTGAAACCCCTGTAATTTGTAAAGAGATGAATTTTCTACATGGAAAAAATCTCTGGAAATTTTCTCCCAACATTTTGCTCAAAAATAACTGATTTGTTGACCATAGCTTTTTTTGTTGTTTATTGACCTTTTTGCAGCCCTGTAGAACTTCCCTTCTTCTGGCAGATAAGAAAGCCTAATCTGAAACCATTAATACCAGAAGGAACCGCAGACTTTACGAAGGTCGAAGACAATCAAGACACAGAGTCAGCCTTCTCCCTAAATCCTGAGCAGGGAGTTTTGCTTCCCTGTGCAGATCATGAGTTTATCCTCACTTACACTCCACAGGAGGTATGGCTCGTGATTCCTTCCTATCTACAAACTCCAGCTGTGTATTTTTATGCAAGTCATAAAATCCTTGCTGTGCAACTTTTCTAAATTAAATTTAATTAGCTGGTACTATGCTCTGATAAACAGTGTTCAAAATGTAGAAAAAGTTACTAAAGGAAAACATGTTTTGACTGCAAAATGTGAGACAGTTTCTGATCTCATGTCATTTTTGGGACTGACTGGACACAATTAGTTTTACACTGAAACTATGGGCACATCCTTGTAGCTGCAGCTGTGCTGGCTGGTGAAGTTACCCCCCTCCCCACTCTAGGAGCTCCTCCACCAGCTCCTGACCCTTCCCCTTCTGCTTTGGGGATGTGCCCCATACCTACTGCAGCCTAAATAAGTTGATTTGCAAACAGGGATTATTTAAACTGTTTCCAGCTGTAGCTTTTTTGACCCGAAATGGGCCCTGTGAACAGCTGAGTGGTAAATTAGGGGGATAGTAGGAGCCTTTGGCAGAGAAATGCTGGTGTGCAGCTGTGGGTAAAGAGGGCTGCAAGGATGTTGGAATGCAGCTGTGCCAGTGACTGTTCTCTTAGTTTCTCCTTCTCTGTCCCTGTAAATAAGGAGCATGAGCTCACTGTATTTAAAGAAACTTGTTCCAAAGTAAGCCCAAGAGTGGGAATATCCCATGCTGTGATGATTGACAGACATAAGAAATACCTTAAATATGTATGGACAAGAAACTAGCTGGCTTTTTAAAAATACTTTAATTAGTTAATTGAATATATATTTAATTAAAGTATACACTGAAATTAATATCTGTCTACAAACAAGTGAAGCTTTTGCAAAGCCCTACAGATTTAAGGCCTGCTTCTGTGTTTCCTTTTTTTTCCCCCTCCATTAGAATACAGAAGGCATTCTCTTCCCATGATGGAAAAGTCGTGTTTCTTACTCAAGATCAGATTGATGGTCAATTAAGCAAAATACCCTGGAGCAGTTAGAAGAAACTTTTAAATTAGTACAGCAGGACTGAGCTTAAGTTGGGGAGCCTTTGCAGATGCTTGTGCATAGTATGCAATATACCAGAGAAATAATAACAAGCATGTCAAAAATGAGTATTTTTCTTGGAACCATACACTATGAGATCAGAATCTGGCTTAATATTTTGCAGTCAAACGTGTTTTCTTTTAGTAACTCTAGAGTTTGAATATCGTTTATCAGAGTTTAGTACTCCGATGATGATCATTCATCCTTTACATGTGGACTACTTTTCCATCTTTTTTTTAATCCTCAGCATAACTGATTACTTGACATTAAAGTCGTTTTCTCCTTCATCTGTATAGCTGCAGAGTTACCACAGTGTGATTCAGATGGTACTGAGGGACATCCCAGAATCACCTTGGTAAGCTGAGAAATGTCTCCCAGTAAGATGTGTAGCCAAAATTTCTCTGTGCTATTGCCTTAAATTATTGGGATTTTTCTTCTTTCTGGTGGTGACGGACTGACAAGTATAAAGAATTTTATCTGCACAACTAGTTGTGGTACAAAGAGCATCTCTGATACCTTCCCTCATGCCCAAACACATGCCTACCCCTGGCTTTTCCTCTCTTGGGAAAAGATAATACTGTCATTTTATCTGCTTGTTTTCCAGATTTTCCTGTTATTACTATTTGTCACAGCAGTCTGTGACATAAATACTTGTTCATGGACAGACTGGGACAACCTTAAAGAATGATGAAGTTTTTAATTGTCTCCAGGCTGAGCTAATTGCACACTGACAGTCTGTACTTGAGAAACTTTTGATGATTTTCAGTTTTCATCTGGCAACTAAAAGGCAGGATCCAATTTAATACCAGTTTAAGATGTTTAATGATTCTACCATATTTCTCCCAAAGTTTAGAAAAAGAGGGAATGCTTCAAAACATCCCAGAATGCAAAGTAGAGGATGTAATAGCACTGGAAATAGAAGTTAAAGGATCAACAGAACCATTTCATTTTCTTCTGGAACCATATGCCATTATTATCCCTGGAGAAAACTTCATTGGTGTAAATTTCAGAAAAACATTTAAGGTTTGTTTGCTTTTGACTTCATTGTTATGGTGTGTTTTGTGTCACTAGATGTCATAGGTTTTATTAGTAGATATCAGATGGTCTGTGTTATTTTAGTTTTCCTGAAATGTTTTTAAAGGAGGCCATGACTCCAGGAGGGTCTGCACCGAAATCCCCTACCCAGCCCCCTCAGCTCTACACTCCAGGCAGCAGCCTTTGTTCATTTTTCATCTCTCCAGTTTGATAGCACAGAGTTTTACTATTCTGAGTGCTTTTCTGGGTCACTAACTAAGTATTGCTTGTCACTTCTGTAGTGTAAAGGTTTTCCTGCTGGGAGGAATAGCCAATGGATGATTAAATTAGTTCATAATGGAGGCACTGTTCATTCAAAGAACTACAGCAAGCAGAAAAGAGCTACAAAAGTCACATATGCTGCAGCTTACTACATGTTATTCTTTCCTGCAGGTTCTGATAATTTCTGTCTGGCCATTTTGGGACAAAATGCTGCTGCAACTGTCCACTCACACAGCATCCTCTTCAGTGTAGATCAGGATCCTTTTGATCTTAGACTCACTTGGGAAAAATAGGCTTGCTAGCAGGAGCCAGGCAGGAAGACATTTCCCAGTTAATGGTTTTCCCATTTTTTCTTAGAGATCCTGCTAATCAGCATTTGGTTTTATGCTTTCTCTTCCTAGAACTTATTTTTTCAATTTAAGGCAGCTATTTCATACTTTCCAGTAATCCAGTGTAGCTACACATGTGATATAGGTAACTAAGCCACTTACTGATGATATAATTATATTCCTTGCAGTTTCCAATTGTTTTTTTAGTCTTAAAAAGATAAGAATTTTAACTATGCTTAGAGATAATTGTGCTTCAGAGAACAAAGTTGTTTGCTGCAATTAAGAAATTAATGTCTGACTAGATCTGAAGAGCAGGCCAAAAATTTCAAGAGCTTCCCTCTCCCTCACAAGCAGATCCTTTGGCAAAAAACAGGCTGCACTCAAAAGAAAGATTTGCAGTTTAAGTTTAGAAAGCCTGTTGTATTTTTGAAAAATGGGAAAAAGTTATAAAAACTTCAAATATTATAGTGTTCTTGGAAAGAATTGTTAATGGATTTTCTTCAGGAAACACCTTCACCTGTGTGAAGAGAGCCACTGTGACAAATAAATGATGACTCACAATACCTAGTTTTCAGTGTATCAGTGCTCTCAGCAAGTTGGCTTGTTGCTATGAAAGCTGAAGGTGCATTAATTGTCTCATTGATTTTATTTGTTTCAGCTGTGGAACAACAGCAAATCACTGATCAGGTACACGTGGGACAAAATCACAACCTCCGAGATCATAGAAGTTTTTCCTCCTACTGGTGTCATAGGTAAAGATTCTGTGACTTACAAGCATGAGTTAATGACAGAAATGACAGTAATTGACAGTATCAATCTATGACAGTCATGGAGCACTATAATGCAGACTGTAAAAATAGCTGATCCCCAGCCCACTGGAGCCAGCAGGAGACTTAATTTGGTTCCAGGAGCTTCAATAACAGATTTAGAGCAGGTGGTTTCTGAAAAAAAAGGTGAGACAGCACCCTGATTTTTTTTCTTTTCTAGACATAAATAGTTGCTATGAATTTGAACTGGCAATTACTGGAAGCAAACCTGGTGTCATCAGCCATAACCTGCAGTGTAACATTGAGCCATGCCCAGAGCCAGTTGTGCTGCATGTTGAGGCTGCTTTTAAGGTAAAGAACAGTTCAGCATTGTGGGATGGTGAGCTGTGGGGCCTGATCATTGTCCATGTAAAGCTGTTTTGCCTCTCAAAGGCTTGAGAAATCTAAAGAAGTTAAGAATAGGAGGTAGTTTTGCTGTCTAGTAACTATTGAGGCAGTGTTGATACTCCCATGACACTCAGAATTTTTCTCCATCACATACAGTGCATTTGCTTTCTGATATTCTCTGTGAAATCAAATGTTAGTCTTAGCTAATGTATGCTTCTTAATGACACTGTTTTAGCAGAGGGGTCCATTCTGATGTCTGTTTCCTGGTGTCCCAGGGTCCACTTCTTCGTATTGATGTTCCATCACTCCGATTTGGTTTGACTAAGCAGGGTGAGAGTGTGTTAAGAACCTTCAAGATTAAAAATATGTGTCAAGTGCCAGCACAGTGGAGGATGCAAGAAAGCCAGGTTTGTCTAGCAGAAAGGAATGAAGAGGTAAGTCACTGCTACAGCTGGCTGTGTTCCCTCTTTAGCTGTTCTTTTCCTTCTGCTTAGGAGTTGTAATATTCATTCCAGCCATCAGAAATTCTAATTTTTGTGACTTCTTCTGAAACTAGTCCTGCACAGTTTCATGAGTACGTGAGTTCTTTTGAGGTTAAATGTTTCTTTACGATTTTTCACTATTTCCATTTATTACAAATCCCCTGCCAGCCTAATCCAAAGAGACACAGAGTATTTCCTGTATGACAGTAATTGCTGAGGTTAAGGTTTTAGAGGAACTGAGGCTGCTAAACACTCCTCCCACACACCCACATCAGCATCTGAGACAAGAATCACAGCCCCAACCCCACACTGGTTTTCTTCCTGTTTCAGCTCTTCCAACCCTCCTTCCTCACCCTTCTGTCCAAGGATCTTTCCAACTTGTGGCACCTTGCTGCTGTTTGGGAGCAGATTCTGCGGCTGAGGCTGACTGCTTCTCCTCCACATTCCCTCTCTGTCCATGCACAGCCAACCCTGTTATGCCCATGGCTGTGACTGCCCTTCTCTCAGAAGCAAAGTCCTGCCTCTTTGTGTAGCCAGGTTTTCACAAAGCTGGCACTGTGCTTCCTGACACCAACCCAGGTGGGACTTGAGGGGCAGAGAGAAAAGACATGTCTGAGGGAAAACTAGACACATGCAAGCCCTAATTAGATTGTGTGGCTTCACTATTTTACCCTTGCTTTGTAGGTGTCAAAATTTTCCTGTTTGCTCTCTCCTCTCCCAGATATCTCCCTTTACCATCCGACCGTCAGCTGGAGAAATACCTCCTTTGGGTGTATGCAGAGTGTCAGTTCAGTTCACATCACTCCGGTGCCAACGTCTCCAGACAGTATTGGAACTAGAGGTAGAAAATGGAGAAGGAAGGTGAGGGGGAAAAGCAGCATTCTGTTTTGTTTTTCCCGGGATTCACATGTGAGTTTTCCCTTTACATAGTTTTTCTCTTCTAAAAAGAAAAACTGAACTCAGAGTGGAGTTGTTTAACCCATCAATGAACTACCAAATTGCTAATATTGCTAAATAAACATTATCATCATTCTTCCCAGCATGCTGTTGTATGTCTAGCACATTTCATTAACGATAACAATAGACCATCTGTGTGTTTATTTCCAGTTATCTTCCTGTTTTTGTTGAAGTTCAGACCCTCCAAGTGTGCCTGATATCTAGTCATCTAGTATTCCCTGAAATTTATACTGGAGTTCCTGCCAAAGCAACCAGTAAACTTTTTAACCAGACACTGCTGCCAGCAAAATACTTATGGGGAAAGGTAAATGCTCTTCTGATGGATGAAGCATACAGCAGGGATAGAAATGGCAATGTTATAGAAATACAAATAACAACTATTCTTAAAAGCTTTTCTGATGTATCTTTTGAGCACTGATTGCTGTTTGCAGAACTTCAACTTGACACCAGCCTTTATGAAAAGATTAACTACCAGTTGATGGCAATATGTTCTTACTGTCTGTGGACCATCCCTGGGAGAATGGGTGGGCAGATGTGAGGGATCACAGGATATAAGCTACCAGAGTATTAAGCTAAGTCCCATGGCAGTGTAGGGTTTGCATTTAATTAAGTAGAACAAAGAAACTATGGTGCTTTTGAGTTGTGTCTGAATTTTGCTTTAATTTCACATTCTGGATGGGATTCAGATTACAGATTGAGAGCCCTACATTTAGTGTCAGTGTGTAAGCTGTGGTCTGAACTCTCTTTTCAGTCAATGGAAATTTGTCAGTGCCTTGGTCACTCAGATCTACTCTGACATGTGGGATTCAGCTCAGTTGCCTACATAAAAGCACTCAGAGCCATCCAAGATGACCTCCGGTGCCCAAGGATCCTAACAGAGCATGTGGATCCTATAGGACCTATAGGAAAACACTTTGGAACATCTGGAGCCTAGGAAGAATACCTACAGCATTTTTCCTCATATCTGATATCCATGTGTGAGCAACTGAGTTGAAGCCCTGGATTCATGCCATTTGCAGTTGGGCACTTAGGGAAGGTGCCAACACCAGGATTGTCTCTCTTTCACCTCTAGAGGGGAGAAAGATGGGGCACCTCTTGGATCCTGCTCCAATATCAGATAGGTTGGCTTCACCCTGGAAAGGCTTGTGACTGTGAGAGGGAGGACAGTGACCCTGCTCCCAGCCCAGAAGCCTCAGCTTGGCACCCTAAAGTCATTTGGAAATGAATGTAGGCATGAGGATCTTATCACCCATGGGGAATTGTAAAGCAAGTCTTGATAAACTGTAGGTGTTGCTACCTGAAAGTGTCCTAAACCTGAGAATAACTTGGTCTTGATGTGAAGAGACAATCTGAGAGAATCAGCATTAGTCTGAAAGTCTGTCCTTTCTGTTTGGCAGCTCATTGGAAGCCAGGCAGTTTCCTGCTCTGTCACTGTCTCCCCAGCCAGTGGCACCTTGGGCCCAAATGAGGAAAAAGAATTCTGCATAGAGCTGTCAGCCAGCATCGTGGTAAGGTTAAAAACTGGGGCACAGTTTTATCAAAACAGCAACACCGGCTTTTTCATCTCACCTCCATCTGGCTGAAGGGAACAATTTCTGTACAAAACCACATGCTCTTTTTTCCTGCACAGTATCTCCAAAATTGCTTTGCTTTAGAGGTACCATGGTTTGAAAGCAAGAATTAAAGTAGTGCACAGGGTGTGTAATTTCTACACTGCCTCTTTGTTTATGTTCCTGTTTTCTTTCTTTCTTGAGTGCCTATTCAATTGCTCTTAGTGCTTATCTGTTTTCCTGGAGCACACAGATCCTCACTTTGCATTATCCCAAATGAAATGGAGCAGGCTGGCATATAGAGCTTATATATATGGTTTTCTGAATGCAGCTGGGCCTGTGACATTTTGATATTTGAAAACTTAAAAGAGGCTGATGGGACTTAGAGTCTGAAAAATAGGGAATAGACTGCAGAGCTTACAAACTTTGGGAATTCAGCCACAGACTCTATAGGGGCATTCAAACAACTGAGTTAATGCAACTACATAAAGAAGCTTCCTATAGGTATGGTGTCTTAGTTCCCATTACAGTCACTGGAGACCTAAGTTTCATCTATTTGCTTAAGAGTAGGTATTCAGTACTATCAGAGATAGTATTTAAAAGATATGTAGATGTGACACTTGGGGACGTGGTTTAGTGGTGGCCTTGGCAGTGCTAGGTTGATGGCTGGACTCAGTGATCTTAGAGGTCTTTTCCAACCAAAATGATTCTATGATTCAACACTTGCAGTGTAGGAATTGTCAAAAATCACTAATGGAGGGGGTTTAGGCTTGCAGACTGATGCAGGTACAAAGCCAAGAAACAGCCATAAATTTTTACCTCAGTACTGCTTTCTAAGCAACTCCAATGCTGGCAAAAAAATGCACCAAAAACAATTCAGTAAAACTTCTCACAATTCTATTGTTCTACTTTTAATCCATGGAAGTTTATACATGTTTTTAAAATAAATTTCCTAATGAGGCTGCCTTTCCTCTGTGATATTTGCTTCATTCACAAGGAAACTTGATTCATTGCTTTTCAGGGTGAGCTGAAAGACCTCACCCTTTCCTGTAGCATAGAAGACATGGTTGAACCCCTTTTTCTGAGCATTTCTGGAGAAGTGAAGGGACTACAGGTCTTCTACTCAGTACCTTGTGACAGTGGAGTTGCCAGGTATTTCTGACTGATTTTTATTTTATTTTTCTGACATGTGGCATGATTACTGTGGTTTGGAACATGCTCATCTTTATATCTTTTTATGTAAGTAAAGGTGGCTTTAATTTGGTAGGTTGGCATGCTATATATAATAAAAATTTTACCCAAAATAAATCCTTATATGGATAGAATTGAAAAAATGAAAAGCAGAAAATGCCGATGATAAAAATCATAGGCTGCATGGTCCTTTCACACTGGGCATCACAACCACATTGTGCATATTGCACATTTTAAAATCTACTGAAATTGTCTGTGGCATAAGAAAATAAGACCCATCTTTAAATACCAATGTTATTTTTTCTGGCAGTGATGAAAGACAAATGTCACAAAGCCCGTGTGACCTTCTTTTGGACTTTGGGTCTGAAGTTGCATTCAGAGATGTAGTAAAGCGTCAGCTGATTCTTACCAATCCCACTGGAATCAGTGCTCCATTCACACTGGAAGCTGAGTATTTTACTGCCTCTTTACCAACTTCAGAACAAGGAACCTGCCTGTAAGTCTTGCTTTTCTGCATAATGACTCAGATGCTAATTTAGGTCTGGATTAAACCTGAAATCAGATTTATTTTTTTCAAGCTCCTCAAGATACCTGGTGAAAAGAAGAGGGCCTGTCACAAAACATGCAGCCAGAAAAGCACAGTCAGGTATGAGAATAACTGTTAATTCATTCTGTGGAGAGAAGGTAAAAGCCAACTGACTACCATATTCAGCACTAACAGTGCCAGTAAGGCACCTCATTCCATTGTTGGAGTATCTGCTAAAGTCTAAACTTAGTTCTTCAGTTCATTTTTGAGTTTGAAAGCCCACATTTTATAACCATTAGGTCAATCTCTGTCTTCCCTCTCTGCTTCTTTTTCTCTCTCCCCCTCCCTTTCTTTGTAATTCATCTTATTTTTCTTGAAAACAACAGTCTGAAACAAAGATGGTGATTCTGGTGATAGTTCACTCCCAGCACATGGTATGGATGACATGCAGAATGTTTGGCTGTTTCTCTCCTGCACAGTTTTCCAGTACCACTCTAGCAGGCTTTCCTCCCCCAAACCCTTTAACATACCCTCTCCACTGTGGAAAGCTGCAGCACAGCCCATCTGTCATTTCTGATGTGTTGTCTGAAAAATGATAATATTTGGAGCCACAAGAGACTCAGGGAGGGGGGAAATGGGAGTGAAATGCTATGAAGTGTGGATGCATCTTCTGTATCCAAAAAAAAACTGGACATATTGGTACCTTGCCATAGTGTTTGGTATCTGTTACACAGACAGAGCTTTTCAGCTGTTGAATTAGTGCTTAAGATTAGGAAAATGCTGTTCTGACAGATTCCATGCAAGGCTTTAGGTGACTCAGAATGTGGAAAGGCTTTGCTCTTTGTAATTCACTCTTTGTGTGGAAGAGCACACAAAGGTAAAAAGGCAGCTGCTGATAGGACATTAACCAGTCAACACAAATCCCAGCCTATTTTTCTCAAATCGAAGGTGTGTTTTCATGTAACCAATTAGTGCCTTGCATATCCCAGAGAGTCTTGGATCAGGTTGTTGGAAGGGAGTCCTGCTATAAAATACTCTGGGCAAGAACAAACCCTCAAAAAAATAGAATAAGGCCCACTGCAGAAGGGAAAAGTGGTATAAATGTGAGTTGTGTAAATGACCCCAGGGTTTTTTTGAAGCCAGTGAGGTTAAGCTGATTAACACCAGCTAAAACCATGGTCCTGTATATTCTTTGAAACAGTGGCTTTGTTCCATTTCCTCAAAATTAATCCAATGCTTCTTTGCTGTGCTTCTTCAGAGTTTGAAGCAGCAGTGCTGTCTCAGGGGAAGGGAGTAGCTTTCCATATACAACCTTCCATGGGAACTCTGAGAGCCTTCCAGCAGCTCAGCATAGAAATAGCAGCTTACAACAACATGTGGGGAGAGTACCAGGACAATCTTGTCTGTAAGGTAGGTGGGGTTTTGGTTTCAAGTGAAGTATTGCTATGGCAGATTTTACACCAATTATATTTCCCAGATTCCTTTCTGTTAGAATTACTTTTCCAGATTTTCAGGACTTCTGTAAAAATTCAGGGTCGATATTGTTATACCACGACCTGCAGTGATGGGTAAGGAACAGTTGTTTGCTCTTACAGTTTAGTTTTGGGGTAACATATTTATCCCTTGGGGTGTTCTCATGTGCCTTTAAGATGACTGGAGCAGTTTTGATTTATAACATCTGTTTGGTAGCTGGCCAGTGCACTGCTCTGCTCTACCAGTACAATACATTGTGTTGTATGGAAAAGCAGCAGGAAAGCTGATAAATGCATGAGGTATTGCATTCTCCTGCTGAGAAGAGTTGTTGTTAGCATATGAATTAGATGCTGTCAAAAGAAATTAACCAAAATTTTTGAAAATCCAATCAGTTTTCAAAACATAATTTTGTAACACATAGAACCAAGGTTTTATCTTGATTCTAATACAAAAAATGATTCTTTAACAGGTGGGAGACTTACAACCTAAATTAATTCCTATGCAAATGACTGTGAAAGACTGTCCTATCTTCCTGCAGATGACAGGACCGCAAACAGAGCCACCCATTATCAGGTACAGTGCAAAATACTGTCAGAGGAATCAGAGAATTAAATACCATTGGACTACAGCCAACATACACACCTGTTCCATCTCGTTGTGATATAATGAGAAGGTCAGCAAAATGCTGTCAGAGTAGAGTATCTGCTTCTAGAACACCAATACATTTGTCTCTACCAGCATAATTAGAAAATACTCTCCATACAAGGCTGCTCAGGTTTGCCAGCAACCACTATCCTGGGCTTGCATTTGTAGAATTTCACCCAGTCCAGCCTCATCTGACTCTGTTGAGGTGGGAACTCGTCGTTTCTCATCATTTCTCATGATCAGTTCTCATCATCTGCAGCTCATTTCTCCCTGGCTCTTTACCTGGACCAGGAGAAGTGCAGCCCCAAAGTAAAGAGGGGCAGGGGAAGGTTTAAGCCTTGTCATTGCAGTTGCAATGGCACCTCTGGGTGAGGGGTGAGGGTTGGTTTATGGGGACCATGGCACTGCACATGGTTAACCTGAAACATTTGAGACAACTTAAAAAAAAAAAAAAAGGAAAGAAAAGAGTCCGGTGAAATAAAACAATATTGTACTTCACAGTGTAGGCCATGCTTTATCTGAGAGCGACTCTTCACAGGCTGCCAGTGTAGCCAGGTTTGTTTCCACTTTTAAACAACTCTTTAATGATTTCAGACACTTTTGTTCTCTGCATGTACTGATAACAAGGTTCCCCCCCCAGGTTTGGCACTCATGTCTCGGGAGGGTCTCCTGTCCTTCGGAGGGTCCGGCTCAACAACCCCACTCCCTTCGGTAGGAATGACTTTTGTACAGCAAACATTGACACTTTCATTGCATTCCTTATGAGAATAAATATAGAAGAACCCATTAACATGTTAATTAACAGGCCTACTTGTTGCCTAATCAAGATATTTTTTGTAAAAATAGTAATAGTGTGTAAGAAAGTGACACTCAGTGTGTTGTTATTATGGAACTGCATCCTATCCTGAGGTGGCTGGGTTTTCCCTCATTAAAATGGTGGGAACTCAGGATTTGTCATCCTGTTTTTATAAATCTCTCACAACACTAACCCTGGTCAATCAGATGTGCTACCAGCTTCTTAGTGGCATCATCTGGCCCTTCTGTATTTAGTGTTAGCTTTGAGTGAAATTCTAAGCTTTTCAGAGCAAAGTCAATCACCATTTTTATTTTTTTTCTGAATGCCACCAAACACATTTGCTTAAACAAAATAACTCATAATTTATTTTAATGTGATTGCAAGTGTAGTTTAGGACCTAGAAAGTGGCCAGGCTGTAGGAAGAGCTTCAGTGATTTTAGTTTACAGGAAACATGGTAAGCTTCAGATATGCTTTAATACAAATCTAGTTGCCAGATACAAATTTGTTACTTGGTACTCTGGTTCTCTGGTACCAACAAAGCTGTGACTCCTCTCGCTGACCAGCAGTAGTTAGTTGTCCTTTCTCCTTTCCAATTCAGACATCCGCCTGGACTTGGAAGTTTACAACCAAGAGGAAGACGACGAAAAGCTGGTGGACCTGTTGATGCTCTTTGAAGACCCTTTTCCACCTCAGGGCAGGGATGGAAATGAGGCTGCATCAAGTGGTAGCACCTCGGAGTCAGAGATCGTGCTAAAGTTGGATCAAACTGCCATTCCCCATGGAAGCATTTGTCCAGCTTCCCACACCACGGATGAGGTCAGCTGTTAGGCTGTTTCTTACGCTGCTGCTGAGATACATGATGGGTTTTTTGGCATGAAGGGTTGAAAACAATAACAGGAGATATAACTTGTAACTAAGAGCTGGATTGTTAAAAGAAACGTCAGCTCCTCTCACAGTCGAAAACGCAATATGTGGGTAGGTGGCTGTGGAGATCAGCAATCTGTTTCCAGAATGAGCTGTAAGCAGTTAGCTCTCCATGAAATTGTTAGAGAAGCTGAAGAGATACTTTTTAAAATACTGTCCTTGACAAACTAATGCCATTATTACGTAAAAGAATTACCATAACAAAAGCTCCTTAATTTGGGTCTGCTTTTCTCATGGGTGCTTTATGGTGTCAACATGTGCTGTAGTCAGGGAGCAGAATCTAACCACTACATTTCAAATTGCAGCTAATGATATGGAGGTATTTGTCCCAGTGCTAAAATTCGATTGGTTCTGTTACTCTGTTAGAATATGGTTACATCTATTACATGTGAAGTTTTATTATAATGTGGCAATTTACTGTCTTGAAGGGCTGGGAGTGACAGGGAAATGGTATCCCCAGAACATACATATTTCTCTGGTGACAGCTTTACAGAAAAAATACTAAAATCACATTTGCTCCATTTCAGCTCAGAAGGCATAATTGTTTTGAACACATCTCTAACCTTTCTTGTGCACTAAGGGAACATTATTGCCCTGGAGTGCTGGTTTGTATAATGGCCAGAGGTGTCATGGTTGGGTGCTCCTCTGCAGGACCCAAGCATGCACATTTTTGCAAGGAATCCAAGAGCAGTTTCAGGAGAGCTACTCCGTGCAAGAGAAAATTAATGTACAGGACACATGTCCAGCCTTTGTGCCAGAAACAAAGAAACTGGAACTGGCCATACTCACTGACCAGTGCAGCAGTTCCCCGTGCACATCACTCGCATTCCTCTGCTGCAGTGTAACAGTTTTAACCATTCCCCACCCATGTGTCCCTGCAGCCTCCAGGCTCTGACAGCAAAGAGAAGGAAATCAGCAGTCAGGAGCCTACAACAGAGAAAATTGTCTCTGTACTTCTGCGACCTCATGAAGGGGTTCCTGCAGACAGCCCCTACTCCATTACTCCAGGACAGATAGTAAGCTTTTACATTTTCTTTGTGCATATTTTCTGCAGAACTGTGGAGACAGAGAATGAGGAGGTAGCTTTGAGTTTGGTTTGAGGTAGACTCTACTGAACAGTAAATCAGGAGGCTGGAAGGCTTTAGGGTCTTCAAGATGATTATGAGAACAGTTTTCAAAGTCAACAGGAAGTGTCCTACCTACATTGGAGCAGTGAACTGATGACTGGAGTTAAGTGTTCATTTGTGCTGGTCTTCTCACTTGGATTGCCTTGGTGAAATATGGGATCCATCCAGCCTCAAGCTTTGGAAACATGTTATTTAACCAGGGTAGACTTGCTAAGGAGATGTGGCAGAGCTGGAGATCAGGCTGCTGGGAAAGGGGTGCTCCATAGACAACTCTTTTGGATAAACTGTTGTAACCCACATTGCTTCAGAAATAATTGGAATAATTGGTGCAAATACAGGCCACAGTGTCACAATCCCTTAGGAATATCATAGAGCAAAAACAGCACTGGAAAGACCTTACTGTGAGTGACAGGGTTGCCCGAAACATCAGTGTGTCAATTTTAATTTTAAATATTAGTAATTTTCTTTGCCAAAGGGTTTCAGTTACAAGCTAGAATGAGCTAAAGATTACATGAAAGAAATAATGACAGAAATGGCATCTCAGAGAAATGAATCTGCAATCAGCTCTAGGGTGATAGAGGCTGAGACAGGTCAGACAAACAAGTGCCTCCCTGTGGAGGCACCTCCTGGATGTAGCCAGCAGCAATATCAGGATTTAACCAAAACCTGTGCAATGCATCTAAAGAAAGCAGAATCTAGTCAACCTGTAAGTCTCAGAAAATCCACTGCAGCTGGCTAGTGCATTTGATTACATTCCCTGCTCTCCTGTAAAATTAAAAAATAGTCAAGACTAAACTGAACTGTAAAATACTCTTAGTTCACACTTGTAACTCTACCAAAAGTGTTTCTCGTATTGTGAGTTGTGAGAGACTCACCTGAGGTAGCCATGGAGTAAAAGTGGGCAGAAATGGGTATTTTTAAAAACAAACAGTTATGTACATATGTTTGTGTACTTAGAGAGTTGGTGTGTGACTATGCTTAAACTGTTGATGCTAAAGAGTGCTTACACTGACATTTGCAGCTGAAATAATTGCCAGTTTTGCTGTCACATGTTGGCATTTTAGCGTGAGCCTGAGCGTAGCCCATGCCCGGGGGATTTCATGCTGCTTGTGCAACTCAGTTTTGGCAGCTGAGTGCTGAGGGTGCTTGTGCAATCCCAGGCAGTTCCCTGCACTAAACGCTTCTCTCCCGGCCTTAGGTGGTTCCAGGAGGTGGCAGCAGCGACGTTCACATCTCCTTCACCCCGCTCGTCCTCCCAGAGACGGCGACAGAGGTGCGGTGTGAGGGGCTGCTGCTGGGCTTCATGAGCCTGGACGACAAGGTAAACGTACTGTCACAGCAAGGCTAAAGGTGACTGGGAAATAATTGTTTCCCTTCCTGTAATTTATGTACAGGCTGCTGTGTACCTGGCCAGTCTGTATAAACAGTCCTGTTCCTGCTACCCTGTACATCCTTCCTTAGCCAGGGTTGTTCATCTGTTGCATTTGTCTTTTAGCTTGGAAGCATTCTGGGGTGGGAATGTCACCATCTTCTTGTGTTGTCTGGGGCAGCAGACCCCAGACGAAAGCTCGGGATTTGAAATGCTATCACAACATCAGGTTTTATTGATAACAATAGTTAACAATGGGAATGAGGCTCAGGACTGCTGAGTGCTGTTCCTGGCTCTGCATCCACCTTCCTGTGTGAATTTGGACAGCATATCTCTCCTCTGGGAAACTTCCTCTAAAACAACTGCAAGTGCAACTCACAGGCTGATGTGACGTTTGAGCAGTGTTTTATGAATGGCTCAGCAATTCTCTGATAGGAATTGTTGCAAAGGTACCAGGTGAAATGAATGAATAATAATACAATATTTAATAAAAACAACCCTAATGTTCCTGATTCCTGAGGGAAGAAATGTAGAGTCACAGAATTCTAGAATGGTTTGGAAGGGACCTTAAAGGCCATTTAGTTCTAAAACCCCCTGCCATGGGCAGGGACACCTTCCATTAGACCAGGTTGGTCCACGCCCCATCCAGCCTGGCCTTGAACACTTCCAGGGATGGGGCAATGACAGCTTCTCTGGGCAACGTGTGCTTGTGCCTTGCTGCCCTCAGAGTGAAGAACATCCTAACATCTGATCTAAACCTACCCTGCATCTGTACTACCCACAGCCCTTCAGAGTTCACCTAATGCTTGGCTCTTGCTGTTCCATCATGTCTTACAAACAAGCCAAAATAGGATTCTGCTTGGCAAACAGCCTCTTGGGCTAAAAGTAGCATTTCAAGTTTTAGTGCTATCATTTTATACATAACTTCTGTTTTCATTTTGTTGCCAGCTTGCAAGGAGGGTGCCTAACAAGGTGCATCGTGGACAGGGTTATGAAGGTCCAACGTTACGAGTGGACTTGGAAGGTTTCCTGAGGCATCCTCTGTGAGTACCACCATGCTGATGCCTGGTACCCACAGGGGAGGGGTCAGCCTGGAGACAGGGCTCTGACCAGCTCTGGTTCTTTACCCTCAGGTTAAAAGTAGAGATGGGTCACGACAGAGGAATGGTGTTTTATTCAGTGGCAAGTGATCTCCTTCCTGCTAAGCCTCTGTTAGGAGTAAGTATTTCCCACTCTGATGCATTCGGCTGGTTTGTACTGCTGTGAGAATTCAGAGCTGTGTGCACATGGCTTTGAAAATGCATCTTTATCACCAGCAGCCTCATTTTCTATATTGCACATAACAAGATAGGGAAGAAAAAAAAAGTACTACCAGTACTTATTAGCCAGGAATAAGCAAAGCTGAGTTCAGACAATGCCTATTTTATACAACTTTCTCTTTTTTTCATAGAGGAGTTTGTAAGTAGAAGAGTAAGTTCTGATTTTCAGGACATGAAGGTCCAATAGCAGAATGGGTCACTCCAGTTTCTTTGACCCTTGACATTCAAAGGCTTTTAGACTTTACTACAATATTTTTATTTTGGTTTTTCACTCAAGAAATGTTGAAAAACACAAGTAAAAAAATACTGGGTTGCTTTTGGGGTGAAGTCCTTCAGATCCCCGCTGGTGCTCAGTGCCCAGACCAGCACAAACCTCTCCAGGGAGTTAAAACTGACCAGTTCTGAATCATTTCTCCCCCAGGTTTTGACAGATTCGGTGATGACTCAGAGTTTGAAACTCATCAATTGCACCAAGGTTCCTCTGTACTTCAGGCTCCTTCTGTCTATGCCCTTCAGCGTGTCCAGCGCAGATCCCAAAAAGGGCACCAAAACATCCCACAGCAAGAAGGAGGAAGGAGAACACCAACCACAACATGTACTTTATCCACAGCAAAATATGCTGGTAGGCTCAAAAATAATAATCCTCTGCCAGAATAGAGAGTTTAGTAATTGGTGTGTTAGCGTGGCCCAGATGAACCACAGAAAAACACAACCAGCATAGAAATCTCCCAGCTTCAGGGGAAATAGTTGTAATATTAGCAAATGCTAATTACTGCCATTTTGCCTGCTGTATTGCAAGTAAAGATTATTTTTCTGAAGTGGTGCTGAAGTGCTTTACCCATAAACTCTGACCTGTTGCAAGCTCCTGCAGAAACCCCTTTGGTTTTTGGAGCTCACCTAAATCAATAGCCATATATATGCTGGACATATTAAAAGATTTCCAAACTCCCTCATTTCCTTAATTTAGATGCAGGCAGCGTAAGGAGAGGAAAATTTGATTCGTTTTGGGTGTAGAAATTACCTTAAAGGAAACAAAGTCCTGGAGTAGAGAGTTAGGTAAGGTGCAGATAATGAGTAACAGTTGCATTTTTGAAGTGTGCTTCTCATATTGCTGTTTTCATTCTGACACACATCACAGTTCTCCGTGTGTGGGAAGAAAGAGAACTTATATGTTTAAGACACCTTTGGGAATATTGTATTTGTAACCTCAGGAATTCAGAACCTTTAGCTTTCTAGAGACTGTTTCTCCCCTGTGGTTCAGAGATCAGCTGTTCACCTTTACACTCTGTCTCCGTGTACTGGATTCATAGGAAATAGCTGTGTTTTTTTGCTAATTATAATGCTTTGTTCCAGTGGGAATTTGGCTGCTGGCATGACACCTTTGGGTTCCAGTGGGAAAATGTGTGCCTGGGCCTTTGTGTAATGTTTACTTTGGATTTCCTGCACACAATGTCTTCTTATGTGGTAATCATCTGGATTTCTCTTACCATAGGTGAAAGTGTCATTCCACATAACTCTGGAGTTACTTAGGTATCAACACTTGCCAGATACCCAGCTGCTTCCTGGATCCCAAGTGCTCCAGCTGGAGAACGGAGAGAGAAAGCTGAAGTTTAATCAAAATCTGGTCATTGAGCACAGTAACCACACTGTCCAGGTGAGATCAGAACCTGGGCCCTGGGAAAGGGCTGTTCCAGCAGCATCTCTGACTTGGATTAGGATTTATTTAGCCTTGAACTACAGGCACCTCTGAAGTAAATGGTGTAATCCAGGTAAAGTGAATGGCCATGGGGTTGCTGTGACTCTCAGGTGGACAGAGAGTTTGGGGTCCCACCCTGGTGCTGGTACCCCAGTCCCCTGCACAGTGACGGCCTGGATGACACTGCTCAAAGGGCCACATGCCCAGTCACAGTGTGACTCTGAGACAGGGTCAGGGCTGTCCCAGGGACCAAGCCAGTGCCTGAGTCACCAGGCACTGCCTCCTGCAGCACCCAAGAGCTTCTGGAAAGGCTCCTGAGTCCATCAAATCCCCGCAGTGTGGTCACAGCCCACATGCACTTAAAGACTGATCATCTATAACCCCCACCAAGCCTTTAGCAGGCCCAGGGCACTGCAGGCACTTCTATTTTCTTTTCATACTAAGGATTTCTGAGGACTGACCTGTGCAAGAACAAGCACCATATCTAAGATACAGTCAATTGAATAATAATCTTGAGCAATCTGCACAAACTGAGTGACTCACAGCGGGCCACATACAGTCCTGAGGGACAGCGAGATGCTGTAATGTCTGCAGCTCCACAGAAAATCCTAAAAACAAATGAGAATGTTCACTCCGTGTTACTTCATTAAGACTACAGTGTCTGGTTTGAAAACCTGTCCCAAAACAGTAACACAAGGAACAACTTAATTCACTCAAGGCTGCAGGATGGGAATTAACCATTATGAAAGAACATAGAACAATAACTCTTGATTCAGTGTTTGGGGTTAAGAATGATCCAGTTGGAGCAGGTATTATTAAGGCTCTACAAAAATGCGGTGGATTTTATTCTCCTTTCCCTTCCTTCTGTTTTGCAGCTGGTCCCAGTGACTGCTTATCTCAGTGTTCCAGTCCTGGAGCTCTCTTGCAACACAGTTGATTTCCTGACCTGCTTTGTTGCACAGACCAAGACAGAACATGTCTTCTTGTACAACAGGAGTGGCTGTAGAAGCTACTGGACTGCCTTGCTGGGTATTCTGGTTTTGCAATTGATTTCCTTATTATATAGTTTCATATTCAGTGCTTTTATTAAGGCTGCATGCACTCAGTATAGAGGGAATATGTGATGATGTTGGGTGCAAACATATGTGGTCTGCTTCTTACGAGGGCTTTTCCTCTCCTGTCTTTCCTCTACCTTTTCTGACATCAGTGTGTCACTACTGATTTCCACAGTTGCTCCTCATTTAACCAAAAGATTGACTCCTAGCCCTCACAACTTGTGGATATGGTCTGCTCATTTATAAATCAATCCTGAGGGGCAACAAGGAGCAGCAGCTCCTCATGAGCTCAGTTTGAGCATGTGTCTGCTGCTGTTAACAACAGCTGGGCTCCAGAGGAAAGAAGATCAGGGCTTTATTATTTTAACATGGAGGCCACTGATCACAGCCCTGGATTAGAGGATGAAAACAGAGGCTGAGCACATGCACAGAAACCCTCTGACAGTGTGAGACATGATTTATTAGTTGCCCAGCAAGGAGGTGCATTGCTATGAGTGTTACATGCTGTATATACTTACATAAAGGGTCTTGTATGGCTTTGTTTGATATTTGGCCCTTTCACTGCAGAAGAACAGGAAAGGCCCAACACCCTGGAAGTATTTTCAGTCTTCCCGACTAATGGCATTTTGGAGGCACGTGAAGGGGACGCACCTACCAGAGAGATCTTGCAGATCAGCTTTACTGCAAGGTACAGTTAACAGAACTGAAGTCTTGCTGTTGACAGAGTTGGCATTGTTCAGACTGGGGGGGCTACATGAGAGCTGGAAAGGTACTTTGGACAAAGGCATGGAGTGATGGGACAAGGGGGAATGGATTCAAACTGACAGAGGGCAGGTTTAGATTAGGTATTAGGAAGAAATTCTTCCCTGTGAGGGTGGTGAGGCCCTGGCACAGGTTGCCAGAGAAGTTGTAGATGCCCCACCTCTGGAAGTGTTCAAGGCCAAGTTGGATGGGGATTGGTGTAACCTGGGATAGTGGAAGGTGTCCCTGCCCATGGCAGCAGGGTTGGACCGAGATGAACTTTGAGGTCCCTCCCAAACCATTCTATAAATCTTGGCTGACTTTAATTTCTTTGCTCTAATTAGGGAGATTTAACTCCTGTAAGAAAATTCAGCTTTCATTACAAATTATCTTCTTGGAAGTTATCACATGGTGGCAGGAAGTTTAAGACAAGTCTATCCTAGTGATTTCAATGAGGTCTGAAAACTGCTGACAGGGAAGTTTCAGGAAGCAAACTGTAGATGACTTGAGTTATTGTCATAACTTCCATCTCTCTGGAACATGATCCAGTGATTTCCATCTCTGGAGCTACTGCTCTGTCAATGGAACGAAGCCTTGAGCAGCTGCTCTAAGCTGTCCCTGCTCAGAGCAGCATGGTGGACCAGAGGCTTCCCCAGGCTCCTGACTGCCTAGATTTTTCTGGAATGCTTCTGAATATGCCTGAAGCACTTCATTTTGTCTGACAAATACACTAATCAGCATGTCTGGAAATGCCTGGAAGTACCAGAAAGCAAAGATGTCACTGTGTAGCAGCCAGCTCATCTGTGCAGCTCCAGATGAAGAATTCCCAACACAGCAGAGCACAGGACCAACATGGCATTAGGAAATAATTATATGCAAGGTGTGAGGTGATTTTAATAATTCACCTCCCCAAATCAGTGGTTTTCCTGCAGGGGAATTGTTTTATGAGAAGGAAGAAACAACAGCTGTCTGGCAGAACAGGCGTTTGCCTCAGGCCTTTACAGAACCATCACTTGGACGCAGAGAAGTCCTTCAGAGGAACAGTGTCAGGAATGTTGAGTGGCATTAGCCTTTGGCAAATTATGCTGTGAGACTTAGCACAAAACTACACTTGCTGTAACCTTTTTGATGTTCATTTACAATCTAGACTCTACCGATTGCCCCATGTCTTAGGGGAGTGAGAGAAACTTTTCTGCTTCAAACTTTGCCTGTCACAGGGAGGAGTTTTCACATCAAGGCAGTGCAGGTGTTTGCTCTCAGCAGAGCTTTGTTTCATTTATTTAAATACAATTTTACAAGTAGGAAGATACTCTTCTTACAAACATGAGGTTAATAATCAAATGTCTTCAGGCACAGACTCAACCATTCTTTTCCAACACCCTGTATGTACCTGTGGGGCACGGCCCTGGGAAGTAAGACTGTCACCTGGACTTGACACTAATGTTAAGGACCTGTGATTGTGACTTGGAGCACTCTTAGGACACCATTCTCCCCTTTTTCCTCCACACAGAACTGCACGTTGCTGTAGCTGAACTGTCTTTTTGCTGTGTGCTTTAGGAGTAACATTGACTATGAAGCTCTTGTGACCATTGCTGGAGTGCTAGGAGAGAAGCCTTGCAAGCTGCACCTCAGAGGACGAGGAATGCACAAGAGGAATGATGACAACCTTTAAACAAGACAGTGTGGAACAAATGTCAAGGTAACAGGCTGAATGTAGCTGAGCCTGTATTTTCATATACTTTTGTTCTTTTAATAGGGACTGGAATTTTAGCAGAATGAAAATTTAAGTTAGGAAGAAAAAAATTCTCATGGTACCTTAACCAGTCATAAATTCATCCTGTGCTGTTGCTTTTATTGCTGTGATAAGCTTAGCATTAGCCACAGAACAAGGTTTTAAGTTGCAAAGCAGCTGTGTAAGTCCAGTCAAAGCCCTTTGCATGGCCCAGCACACCTCAAATTACAGCTAAAGACTGTTCCTACCTTAAAGTAGCTTTTGCTTTGCCTCGTTTACTTGTTTGACATTAAAATGGACATTGACACATAATAAAAGCAAGAATTGGTGAACAGGCCAGCACTCCCCAGGTTCTTTTCTCGATGCCTTACATGAAAAGAAGAGCCAGCTTTCCCTGGACTCCTTGGAAAATTACCAACCTGCCTGTTTCATCATGCTTGGGTCTTGAGAACATCCCCTACAGCAACAGAGGGAGGAACCCTTATTCCTCTTCATTCTTTCCCCCCACATGGTTCCCATTTACTCACTTCTTTTTAAATGTTTTTAGTATTATTTTAGCTAAAGGTCACTGAAATTCCCACTTCTGAGCCTGTTAAAGTTTTCCACTCCCCTCACATAAAAGGTTTTTGTCAAAGGCAGTGTGTGTGGGAAGGGGCAGGGATCCACACAGGAGAAGAACAGAAAATGCACGACAGCTCATACAGAGCAACTCAGGTTATACACAGGAACCTCAGTGTGAAAAGACTCTTGAGGATGCTAACGCCTCTTTAACCCCTCTAAATAATTCCATCTTTTGGCTCTAAAATACAGCCTGATTGCTGAGTGAGAGAGGCTACAGCATGGGAATGTGAGATATCAAACAGCTCTAACTCATCATGACCTTCAACTAACAACCATCATAAAAAGGAAACAAATGTATTGCAAGAACCCAATTGTATTATTAAGTGCAAAAACAAGAGTCAGGACAAAGAACTTCTGTTTGTTACAAACTTAAACATTTCTAACACATCAAAGTCAATGAGTACATTTCTTTTTCAAGCCATTAACTCTGAGCTTCAGTGATCTTCCTGTTCAGATCAGAGAGAACAGATAAGGGACACAAGATCTAACACACATTTGTGTTAGTACTGAAGGACTGAGCTGTCACTGATGTTCATGTGGTGCTTGCAGTAAGTGTAATGCTGAACTTTGCTTTATGTTAGGTAAGTAAATAAGATTAAGCACAAGTTTATCCATAGAGTCATGCAAACAGATAATTAGACGTGTTGTAAAAGATGGAATGGCCACTTCCAAATTCCTGGCTTCTAGCAATCCAACAGAACCTTTCTATTCAGGCACTTCCTTGGAGATTACATTCCAGTCCTTCCACTTTCCCCCACTGGAGGCTTCAGAGCAACTCCAACAGCAGCAAGCTACAGCACATCCTCCACTGTAGGGACAATGTCAGACACACACAACTTATGACTTGCATACGACAGACACAGTTGTAAAGGAAATCTGAAGTCTTTGCTTCAAAACAAGCTGTTTTAAACTTCTTGAAAAATGGTTAAATCTTAAAAAAAAAAAAAAAACACCCACCTGGAAAAGCCTTTTCATGTGCACTGATGTTTTCATTTTGAGTGACCCTTTTAGACAATTTGCCATACAAAAATACTGTCCTGTGAACTACTTCTCTTTGATAATATTCACAGAATAAAGAGATCAATTAATTTAAAAATATTAATTCATAATCAGCAGACCAGGGCCTGTAGTTGAACTTCAGCTGAGCTAATTTCTCATGTCTGGAAGCCACGGGCTAGTTTTGCATGTCCCCACCTGCTTAGCAGAGCTGTTCCATTAATTCTACTTCACAATTTCTGCCTAAAATTTGTAAATCTAGTAATGAATCTCACTTGATTTCACAGTGCAAATCATTTGCTATCACTAGGGAAGGCAGAGAATGAGCTGTTGTGTTGTTCTGCCAGTACTGGAGTTACTTCCCCGGGTACTCGAACACAGCTGCAGCACCCATGCCAGTTCCAATGCACATGGACACAACTCCATAGGCTCTGAAACAACAGATGGAATTAGGAAAAAGACAAGCTCAGGTTTACATCATCTGGGAGAAAAATACAAATTAAAAATACAATAAATATGAGCTGCCCACTGCTCTCCTTTGCCAACAAGAGAAACATAGGGAATTCACATTCCAAGCCATCCAAGGGATGGAAAAAGGTGACCCCAAAACTGTGGTGACTCCTGAGCCTGTGTTAGTTACACACACGTAGGTGTTCAGGCCAGCACTGATCCTCAGCACTCACCTCTTCCCTCTGCGCTTCAGCTCGTTGAGCAAAGTGACGACCTGGCGAGCACCAGTACAGCCCAGGGGGTGCCCCAGTGCTATTGCTCCTCCCAGGGGGTTCACCTTCTCCATGGGAATGCCCAGCTTTTCAACACAGTACACAGCCTGGAAAGACACAGGGAATGGTTTCATGCTGATGCTCTCGTCCCCGTTAGTTCTCAGCTCTTCTCCTCCAACTTGGAGGCCTGACTCCAGCTAGACCACCTTTCCCATGGGAAAGGAGTGGAACTGGTTACAAGAGAAGTGAGCTAAAACTATCCACTTCATCTCAAACTGAGCCCATGCACATGCTGACAGACATGTCACAGACTTGAAGAGAATCACAGAATCAGACGGGTTGGAAAAGACCTTCGAGATCAAGTCCAACTCTTGATCCAACACTGCCATGGTTATGAGACCATGGCACTGATGCCACATCCAGTCTCATCTTAAAAACCTCCAGGGATGGTGAATCCACCCTCCCTGGGCAGCCCATTCCAATGTCTGATCACTCTCCCTGTAAAAACTTTCTTCCTAATATCCAACCTAAACCTCCCCTGGCAGAGCTTATGATTGTGCCCTCTTGTCCTACTGCTGGTTCCTGGGAGAAGAGACCAACCCCCACCTGGCTACAGCCTCCTGTCAGGGAGTTGTAGAGAGTGAGGAGGTCTCCTCTGGGCCTCTCCTCCAGGCTGAACAACCCCAGCTCCCTCAGTCTCTCCTCACAGCACTTGTGCTCCAGTCCCTTCCCCAGCCTCATTGCTCTTCTCTGGACCTGCCCCAGCCCCTCAATGTCCTTTCTGAACTGAGGGGCCCAGAGCTGGACACAGCACTTGTGGTGTGCCCTCACCAGTGCTGAGTACAGGGGAAGAATCACTTCCCTGGTCCTGCTGCCACACTGTTCCTGATAAGACACAGTAGTGAAGTTTCCTGCCTCCAAACACCACCTGACAACAAATTACAGCCCTGGTGAAACAGATTTTGCAAGGGTGCAATAGCAAAGATCACCTTCTTATTCAGTGGACTTTTTTTCCTAATATTAAGCTGCTTAAGCTTATTTTTATCTGAAGGAAAAGGAAAATAGTTTGCACATGTTAATAACATTCAGCTAAAGATGTAATATGTGGAACAAGTTCAAATCTTAACCTGAAAATACATTCAGTTGCCAAGCAATGCAGCAACTCAAACAGGATGATCACTCACCTGGCTTGCAAAGGCTTCATTAATTTCATATATATCAATGTCATTCAGAGTCAGACCTATGGGCCAGAAAAGTAAGGAGTTAAAAAGAGATGTTTTTGCCTCATATCAAAGAGAATAATTCACTCACAGCACCTGTTCATGAATTCCAGTTCTTATCCACTAATGACAAAAGAAGGACCTTGGCTCCGCGTGGGGTATCTACACTGGTACATGTGTTTACATGCAGCAGTATCTAAAGACTGCAAAACATCACAGTTCATAGCATTGTGCCAATGAGTCTGCCAAATTTCCTTAGATTAATTGTAATTTCTCTGCAGGGGGATTAAGGATTGAAGGGTGTTTTGAAAGTGAAAGATAAAGCTACAGGTGGGCATGTGACCATAGCCATGGCAGGCAGGTACAACAGTAATCATCAGCTGTAGAAGCTGATTAACCTAATGAGTTTCCTAAGGACACTGGAATGATGCCAAAGCCATAAAGTAAAAAACCCTCAAAAACCAAACACAAACTCCACACCCCCCAATGCTGGTCATGTTAAGAAGTGAACACACTGTGAGTGATTTAGTGTTAACTGTTGTGGAAACTGAACAGTGTTGCAACAGTCAGAGGCAGGACCTCTTTTAAGGTGTGGAATTTAATTTCACTGCTCCTGTGGCCAACAGCTGCTCATGCTTGAATAATGTAATCTTAAATCTCCGCCCAGGGAGTCTGATTTCCCCTTTGCCAAACACTGTGTGAATGACAGGGGGTTCTTACCTGCCTTTTCCACAGCAACAGGGATGGCATAAGCTGGCCCAATGCCCATCACATCAGGTGGGACCCCCACCACAGCGAAGGACCGGAGCACCCCCAGGACTGGGAGTCCCAGCTGAGCTGCCTTCGAGCGTTTTGCCAGGAGAACAGCAGCTGCTCCATCGCTGACCTGGCTGGCATTACCTGTTGGAAAAGACCTGTTAACACCTTTTTTGCCTAAGCAAGTTCTAGAACAAGGCAGGTAAACCAGAGAACCACCACAGATTTAACAGCTGAGCTGACCTGCTGTAGTGCTTCCGTCCTCTTTGAAGGCAGGTTTCAGCTTGGCCAAGCCTTCCAGGGTCGTGGAGGGCCTAATCCCTTCATCTTGGTTCACTGTGATTGTTTTTTGGTTGCCCTGATTATCTGTAACAGTGGTCTTCACTGGAACAATCTCAGTTTTAAACAGTCCCATCTGCTGAGCTTTTGCTGCTCTGGTAAAGAAGAGAGTGAAATGTTAAAATATTTTGGAGGAGAACTGAAATGAAGGAAAACAGTTAGAGAGTGAACTAAGGTGAGACTTGGTACATCCTTGCTGAGTGGCTGTCAAAACAACAGGCAAATTCTTCTTTCCATTCATGGGAAGACAAACTCTTCACCTATACATCAACATTATGGGCACTGTCCCCAGACCTGGGTCACAGGATCACAGATTTCTGAGCAAGATCCCTGTTCTGTTCCCATCAACACCTCTGTGACTGACTGACCACCACCAGCTCCCAACATGAAGCTGTACTTGTCCAGAGGTACAGTCACATCACAAGTGTATGAAAAGAAATGAATCCTGATGTTCAAACATCAATTCTTACTTTTGAGGGTTTAAACAGAGCATGTGGGCTAAGCCTCCACATAATCCCAATGACTTCTGACAAGTTAAGGAATGGCTGAAATTACACTTGTTCCTGGTTTTGTCCTACTAAAGACAAGTTAAGCTTTAGACCACAGACTTTAATTTTCTATCATTTAACTGTAGCCTTTTAACCCAAAACAAGGCAATGCACATTGCATAGTTCAGCGTGACTTTGTAGAATTATTCCAGCCCACGGGCAGAGACACCTTCCACTATCCCAGGTTGCTCCAAGCCCCCTCCACCCTGGCCTTGAACACTTCCAGGGATGGGGCATCCACAGCTGCTCTGGGCAAGACCTTTAGCAGTAAGGGTGCATTGAGGACAGAACCTGGTCCCTGAGACATCAGAATCAGCAGTAGGGAACAGCTGCCATGACCAGATGGATATAAGTAGGCAGAATACAATTAACTAAACTAGAATTAGCTCAGGCCACATAGATTTTATCTTTCCTATCAACAATGTATTTTAAAAGCCTCCAAAGTGGAGCTGATTTACAGGATTTACCTTCCAGAGGTAAATCCTTTAAAGGGAATACAAATTGGAGATCAAAAGCTTGTTTTACCCCCTCATCACTTTACACTTTTACTAATAAAGTTTTCAATGCTCCCAGGTAAGTGAGTTAGAGCAAAGTGCTGAAGGACAGTTCAGTAACTCCACAGACATCCTGAGACCAAGGCCAGAAAGTCACCCCCTGCCTCACGTGAGCGTGAGGATCACATTCACATACCCTTTTGGTTATCAGTCCCACGTCAGTGAGAAAGGCTGGCATGCCAAGTTCCCTGAGCAGCAGGGCCAGAATTTAAAGGTTAACTGCCCTGTGCAGTGGCTTCCTGTGTTAGATAAATAATTGGACCGGGGCGATGCTTAAACAGAGCTCTGAGAGCGAGTTTAACTCTTTGATGGCAGCAGCTTTACCACATCACCTGCCACTGCTCTGCCAGTACAGCCCCACAGATCCCAGGGTCAGTTGACTTTGGCAGTGATTTAATCCAAGAGGAAGGTTATCAGAGGTAGGATTGGACTCAGAGCCAAACACCTGCAGCAAGGACAAGCCACTCTTCTCACAAGCTCAGCAGTTCCCTACAAACAGCTGTGCTCAACTATTCCCTCTTGGGAAAGGTTCCTTCTGCTGCTGCTCCCACATTCAGGT
Source organism: Pseudopipra pipra (assembly GCF_036250125.1). Lineage (NCBI taxonomy): Eukaryota > Metazoa > Chordata > Aves > Passeriformes > Pipridae > Pseudopipra > Pseudopipra pipra. The sequence continues at coordinate 151,316,402 of NC_087549.1, read as the reverse complement.
TCCAGTGATCCTGAGCCAAAGCCACTGTGAAAATACCACACCACTGACTCGTTCCAGAAACCTCACCGAGGTTGTATCATAGAAACATGGAATGGTTTGGATCGGAAGGAACCTTAGAAATCATCCAGTTCCAACCCCTCAGCCATAGGCATGTGCTGAAAAACACAGGGGCACTCACTGCCCAGGGTTCATGTGCCTGGTGATACTTGTGCAGGGTCAGTCACACCATCCCCAGGACAGCTCTGGGTTCAGTTTTCCTCATCACACACAACCCTGGACACGCACTGATCTTGGGTCAGACAATCTCAAGCTTCCTTACTCACTATTAAGGATTGGAAGGCAACAAGAAGGCTGCACTTGATCTCTCTTGGGAAATAGCGGATTGTTTTCTAGCTGTATTTATCCCTTAACTAAAAGGTTAAAAAAACCCAACAAAACCGGCATTTACTTCTGCTGGGAAGCCAAGGCAAAGGCATCTTGCTTCTTCCGGGAAACCCCGAACTTCTCTGCCACATTTTCTGAGGTTATTCTGGGGAAAACAACATCGCAGAGTTAATACAAGGACACATCTAATGGAGGTGCAGTTGGCTTCTACTGAGACAACACAAGGTACAAGGACTGGCTTTAGTGTCAAAGCCAACTGCTGCCTTCTCAACCAAGAACTGCTGGCAGAAACAAATCCTGAATCAAATCTAGGACCAAAACAAGGTTCAAATCCATTCTTCTTGCTCATCAAGCCATTGAGCTTAAGACAAGGAAATCTTTCCTCAGAGTTGCAGATCTTCATAGAATGGCCTGGGTTGGAAGATCATTTAGTTCCAACCCCCTTGCCATGGGCAGGGACACCTTCCACGAGACCAGGTTGCTCAGAGCCCCGTCCAACCTGGCCTTGAACACTTCCAGGGATGGGGCAGCCACAGCTTCTCTGGGCAACCTGTGCCAGGGCCTCAGAATAAAAAATTTTTTTCTAGTATGTAATCTCAACTTGCTCTCTTTTCAGGTAGAAGCTAATACCCTTTATCCTATCACTCTATTCTCCTGTAAACAGTCCCTCTCCATCTTCCTTGGACGCTCTCTTCAGGCACTGGAAGGCCACAATTAGGTCACCCTGAGGCCTTCTCTTCCCCAGGCTGAACAATCCCAGTTCTCTCAGCCTTTCTTCCCCCATTTCACATCATTAATTTTCCACCACTGCCAAAGAGGATGCTGATAAACACAGCTCCAAGCTCCCTGAATTCAGATGGATTTGAAACTACAGCCACTGAGGAGACAGAGCATCTAGGAAACCCTTAAGCTGTGGGAAGGGGAAACACTTACCCCATAGGAATAAGGCAGTCTCGAGCTTTGCTGTTGTCCATCATGCTGGAACTGATATCACCAGGATTATTTGCACTTCTGAGGGACATTGTTTCCACACTAAACACAGGAAAAATTTGAATTGCTTCATTAAGACTGATCAAAACTCAGTATCCTGACAACAGGCTTTCCTATTATCCCACAGAAACACAGACTGCTAATTAAGAACTGGCTGAGGCAGAAGCTCTTTAATCATCAATATACGAATTATCATGAAATGAAAACAGATTGCAAGGTTCAATTGGTCCTTGTTTCACTAGAACAGGATACCAATGTCAGCAGTTAATTTCTCGTGTTTCCACAGCTAGGAAGGAATTGCTAATGATTCTGGCACTTTTATCCTCAAACATAATGAGAAACCCAAGGTTCAAGGGCTGGATTTTCCAGTGAGATTGTCAACAGCCATAAACATGCCACTTAAGAGCTTAAGAACAGATTGGCAGTGGAATAAGAGAAGTATTAAGCAAACCATGACAAAGAGCTTTCAGTGAGTTGCATCATTTATATTTTGCAATACAAAGAATTTAAGACACGGATCCCAGAGGCTGCAATCTTTGACCTACAAATGAATTAACACACTGAAGTACTCAAATTTACTGCAGAAATACACTGCCATTACTTAAGACTGGTGAGCTTTTGCAAAGTCAGTCCAGATTATGAAGCCTACGATGGGAAAAGGGTTTGAATTATACTCTGCACCACACAAATACACTCATCAAGAATAAATAACACATACACTCTTCCTGGAAAATGAAAAACCAGCAGAAAATAAGGTCTTCCCCCCAAGCAGCTTACAGTAAGTGCTATGAGCAATTTAAACCAGCTCTAAGGACACTGCATTACTTGACTTCAGCTGCAATTTCTTGAAACAATTGTTTCAAAGTGAAGCTGTGAAAAGCATCATGTGTTCAAGCACAGGCACTGCCCATGAACACCGGGTACTCTGCCCACAGCAGAGGAGCACATGTGTCCTGCTGAGCTCTTTATTTTGCAGCAACCTAAGAAGGGAAGAGTGTTCTCAACCTCTGATCTTGCTCAATGTGTATGTGCAGGTGCAGGTGCTGAGAAGTTGTAAATATAAACCTTTTCCTAAGGACTGATGGATAACTGTGTGCAGTAATAATTCAAAAAAAGACTTAAAATCACCAAGGTAAAGAAAAAGAAAAACTCAGTATTTTACCCTCAGGATTACTGAACACTTTTTCACTTGTTCTTCTAAAGTGAATGTGTATGTGGTCACTAGTATTTCTCCAAAACCAACCTAACATTTACATAATCCTCTAAAAAATAAACACTTCTTATGATTTTAGGACTGAAGCAGAGAACAGGCTTTTCATCCACACAGAACAGCTCCTGTAAATCTGCAGAGCACTTATTAGCACGGGTAGGACATTAATTTCTTTTCCAAGACAGCTGCTGGTCTTCCAAGACGATAGTTAGGTGGAGATTAGTTAAAAAGCTAATTTTGGGCAGGCTATAGCAGAGGGACAGAGTGTTATCTTCAGGAAGCCTAAGCAAGTACCGTGAAAAGACTTCCTTACCCACAGGCCAAGCCAATGTCATACGATCCATTTCGGATGCCACCTGTAACAGCAGTGCACAAACATTCTTACTGTCATCAGGAGCAAAAGCATTTCCATCCCAGCTCTGGTTTCCAAACCCCTGAGGCATCTGGCAAAGCCAAATGGGCATTCCCTCATCCTCCTGCCTGCCAGAGCAAGAGCCAGGCCAAGGAGCTGATGGGGCTGAGGACTGACCATGACCTGACATGAGGCCAGAGAGGACTGGAGGGACCCTTCTGGAAGCTGCCTGATATGGAGGTGATGGTAGAACTTATACCCAGAAAACCAAGTTACTTCTCTAGGGATAAACTCAGCCAGTCAAGGTTATAAAAATATTCAACTAACACCACACTGAAAATTCCCAGCTGCGCAAGACATTGTCACTGTTCTCACTGCTCAGAGAGACTGGAGGACAGGAGGAATGAGCACTTGGGGTGGGGCAGGCATGGACTCCGATCCCAGTGCCCACAACACCTACCAGCTATATTGATAATGGCCTGGAGACCTGAGGAGCACTGCCGGTTCACACTGGAGCACGGAACTGTCTCTGGAATACCACTGGAAAACAAGACAGCATTGGCAAAGACTCAGTGATGAAAACCACCAACAACCCAAAGCTCTAAAGGGAGCGTTAAACCACCTGATTAAACTTTAACCCTCAAGTTTCCAAACCGACCCCTTTATACATTTGTTGACCTATTTGGTCCTGCACCAAGGGAAAGCAAAGTTCAAAGATAACTTCCACACTTGATTGGCAAGTGGCTCTGAGTGCTGTTTCCCCATGAGTCTGTCTTCAGAAGGTCCTGTTTGAGCAGAACTCTCTCCTGGGCCTAGATCTCAAGCTCTGATCTGGGCCAGAAACCCTGAAAAGCTTTGCAATATTCCTAATTATTGGTGGGCTGTTCCAGCACCTGTCCAAAGTGGTGCTAATGCACTGACTGACAGAAGCAAACAACAGCAACAGACAGTGACTGAAATATTTGGAATCTGGGATCCAGCTCAGTATTAGCCATTGACCACCAACACTGGACAATGACAGAAAGATCTGAGCCCACTCCATGGTTTTGGGATCAGGCATAGCAGAGAGAAGCAAAGCCTCCCAGTCTGGAGAAGCACCAGGTGCAGCTGGGAGCCCACAAAACAAGATCTCCCATTCAGAGGCAGCACAAACAGATTAAACAGCCTCACCTCTGCCTCCCCAACCCTTTGCCATCACTGTTCTCCAAACACTCGACCAAAGTCTAGTTTCTAGGCAAAAGGTGGACTGGTGTAATTCCTGGGAGTGCATGAGCCCCACCACACCTCCAATCCCTACTCTGCAGCCAAGGCCTGGGGAGCAGAGGGAGAACCTCAGCCTGGTTGGGAGTTTACCTCAGAAACTGTGCAACTCTTGCAATCAAGGCACCAGCTCCAGGCTGCAGCACATTCCCTGAGTGCAAAGATACAATTCCAGTCAATGGGTTACATTCCCCTTGCAGGCATCAAAGGGATGTTCCCATCACCCCAGCTCAGCACCACTCAGCACCCAGATCCCCCTACCACGGACAGGACAGGCGTGAAATAGGAACACTGCCTTCCTAAACCCAGCGCTGCACACTAACCCCTCCCAACCCCATGAGTATCCCACGGGACACCAGGAGCAGCGTGTCCCACAGAGCCACCCGGACCAGGAGGTTCTCACTCACCCACACAGATGTCTCCCAGGGCCTCAGGACGGAGGTTGACATCCTGGAGGACAGCTGTCATCACAGCAGCCAGCAGCTCGTCGGGTGTCGTGTCCTGAGAGCACAGGGGATCAGTGCCACCAGCAAACACCAGTCACAGCCCTGCCACCAGTTCACCCCCAGACCACTCCAGAGGGCTAAGGCAGCTTTACTCTTCTTCTCAGCTTACACTGGTTGTTGTTTTCCTGCTGCAACAGAGTTACTCTGTCTTCACCCCAAGTGTCTTTCAAGCAATTGAACATACACACTGCTTTCTCTCCTGACCTCCGTTTTTATAGGAACACACTGTATTGGGCCTTCAAAATCAAACAACTACAGTGAGTTATGTGACAAGATTCAGCAAACTGAGCCCCTCGAGTAATTTTGTGAAAGAATTTATTTTGTGGCCCCTCAGCTGGTGGGAAGCACGGCCGGCATGACGAGACCCGTTCTGAAGGATGACAACGCGCATCCTTCAGGGCCATCCTGGCGCTACGTTCTCGCTGAGGGCTCTGTGGCCGCGGGTTCCAGAAGGGTGGCAGGTCCGAGGAGGTGAAGGCCACGCTGCTTTTCCAAGGCGATGCTCCGCGTGCCAGGGCAGGTGACAGCGGAGACTGTGGCTGGTCCCAGGAGACCCCTCGGGACACTGCCCCGCTATTCTGGGGGACGCCACAGGCCCTGCCACACCTGGACCACCCACCCCGAGCATTAAAACCATCGCAAAACGTTCTTTTTTTTACACTTTTTCAGAGTAGAGCAGCTCCTGGGCGGCAGCTGGGCGTCCAGCACCCAGGTACGCGAGGAAGGGGATCCCAGCACCTGTGAGGGGCAGGCGGGGGGGTGGCAGGCGGGCAGGACCCTCCCATCCGTACCTTGAAGCCGCCGCGCTTGGCGCGGCCGATGGCGGTCCTGCGGCCGTGCACCACCACCACGTCGTCGGGGCTGGCGGCCCGCGGGGGGCCCCCGGCACAGGGCACAGCCCTCGGGGCGGCCGCGGGGCTCGGGGCGGCCCCAGAGAGGTGCCCCAGCACCAGCTGCGCCCGCCGCGCCGCCACCGCCGCCGCCATCTTGTCACTGACGGCGGACATCTGCATGGCCCCACCCCCTCATTTACGTGCAGGCTCCCGGCATGGTCACAGCCCTCTTCATTTGCATAACACCGCCCCCTCATTTACATACTATCATCTCTATTGTTATTGCCCTCCTCATTTGCATGCGGCGCACCTCATTTACATACTGGGGCGGTGTTAGTCACAGTCCCTCCTCATTTGCATGGCCCCGCCCCCCGGTGTAACCCGCGCTCCGCCCCCGAACGGCCAAGCCGAGCCCAGCGAACCCACAAGGCCGAGCTTAAATTTAAATAGGTGTTGGGGTAAATAGGGAAATTTGAAGTAAAGGAATCGGGTTGATAAAGAAAAAATAAACAAAATAATAAAAATTAAAAGGCGGGAAAAAGGGGGGAAAAAAGGGAAAAAAAATGAAAAAAGGAGTAAAGATATGAAAAAAGAAAATAAGGAGAAAAAAGGAAAAAGAAAAAAAGGAGTAAAGATAAGAAAAAAGGAGAAAAAAGAAAATAGGAAAAAGCGGGAGAAAAGGAGAAAAAAAGGGGGGGAAAGCAGAAATAAAGGAGAAAAAAGAAAAAAGGGAAAAAGGAAAAAAATGAAAAAGGGAAAAAAGGAGAAAGGATAAAAAAGAAAAAAGATGGGAAAAAATATAGGAAAAAGCAGGAAAAAAAGGATGAAAAGGAAAAAAGAAAAAAGCAGGAGAGAAGGAAAAAAGGAGAAAAAAGGAGAAAAAAGGAGAAAAAAGGAGAAAAAAGGAGAAAAAAGGAGAAAAAAGGAGAAAAAAGGAGAAAAAGAGGGGGGAAGAGGGGGAATGAAGAAGAAATAGAAATAAAGAAAAAATAAAATTTTGAAATAAAAATAAACAAAAATTAAATTTAAAATTATAAAAGCCTATGTGTTTGGAATACAAGGTGGGATGTCAGGACAAAGGGACACGCAGAGCCAGCGGGTCAGAGAACTGCACAGATCCATTAGTTCCAGAGAACCCTGGGAATCGTCATCTCCTTGTCACCCTCCGGCCCCGCTGCTGCCCTGGGATGGTCAAACCAGGTGTCCTTTGTGCCCCTGCCCTGCTGGGAAGGGGCTGTACTGGTGAGCAGGGGACAGGCAATGGAAATGTAGGATTGTGGAATCATTAAGGTTGGAAAAGACCTTCAAGATCATCGAGTCCAACCATGTTCAACACTAAACCATGTCCCCAAGTGTCACACCCACACGCTTTTTGAACACTTCCAGTAATGTTGATTCCACCACTTTCCTGGGCAGCCTGTTCCAATATCCCACTCCAGCCTCCTTCCCAAGGGGAATTAATTTCTCCATGGATACCCGGGGATGCAGCTCACAGGGGAAGCCGCAGGGCCTGCTACAGGCAAAGTAAAATAAAACCAAACCAAACCAAACCAACAGAAAATGACTTTACATGGCAGGATATTCCATTCGCTTTTCCTGGTTCCATTCTGTACATCAGAACACTGCAAGGGTTTTACAAACCAGAGAGGCAAAGGCACCTGAGGAGTGTCTCAAACACACACACGTGCACACACACACACACACATCCCCACGAGCCACATCCATCCACGGGATGTTTGGGTGGTTTGAGGGCCCTGGGAGCGTTTTGGGCTTGAGAGCCTTTTGCTCTCAAGGCTTTGGAGAGAAGGAAAACACCCACCCACCACTGAAGGACTGAGAAAACCCAAACCAAACAGATTCAATGAAAGAGAAGAAAACAGCTTAAAAATGGTTTTGATTTTTTTTTTTTAAAACTTTGGTGAACACGTACTTTGTTGCTCTCTTCTGCCAAGCCCCTTCCCAGCCAACGTTGATTTTTTTTTTCCCTTGTATCTGTTTCCAGCCATCCCATATTACTGATCAGACTGATGGGTTTGGTCCTGTTCACAGAATAAAGTCCTTCATTCCCCCTTGGCAAGGGGTGACTTTACCCCCTCAAGGAAAGCTGTCCATCACTGCCATGGTCGACTGGCACAAACCCCCAGTGCTGCTCCACCACTGCCCCCCAGCTTCCCCGGATCCCAGCCTAGGCAATAACCAGCCTCTGCAGCTTTCAGGCAAACTTAGAGGGAATTATTTTAGCTATTTCTTTTAATTTGCCCTAACACTCACAGAGTTTCATTATTTTAAAACTGAAATAACCCTTAGAATCATGAAATCATCGAATGTTTGGGGCTGGAAGGGATCTTAAAGGTCATCTCATTCCAAGCGCCCTGCCACGGGCAGGAACACCTTCCACTAGACCAGGTTGCTCCAAGCCCCGTCCAAACTGGCCTTGAATATTTCCAGAGAAGGGTCACCCACAGCTTCTTTGGGCAACCTCTTAAATTTTGCTTCTCTTTTCAGAGTTAAGGATGCAGAAACACTCCCACTGCCACACCAGCACCGCAAAGCCTTGATCTCCATGCGGAAGAATTCAAGGATGTATTCACACAAACAACCAATTTCTCACTTTCCTCTTAAGTCTAAGCAACACTTTTCATTTTCAATGAACGCCAGAGTTAAAATAAACCTGTGTCTGGCGCTGGCCTGAGGATGGAACCTCCCAATACCTTCTTATTTAACCCTTTGCTGAGCCAGGTGGAACTAGCTAACTCTGCAGGGAAGGGGGAGGTGGGTTGGAGCAACTAATTTATCCAAAAAAACCAAGATCTGATTAATTATTTAATTACCTTCCAGGGATTCTGTGCGTGCTCCTTGCCAAGGTTTTCCAGTAGGGACAGAGGCCACTGCTGGAAAACTCTGACCAGTTTTCCAGCTGGTCAGAGGCCACAGCCCAGCTCTGCTTTCAACTGGCCCATTTTCTCCTACAACTTTAAATCTACTGTGGGAAGAAATCTCCTTCCAGCTCCCCTCGACCACCACAGATCCACTCCCCTGGTCTGAGGCTCCATGATCCTGCAGCTGCTCCCTTGGGCACCACAAGGGAGATGACATCCCCCTTCCCTGTACCTGGGGATGGTCCCACAAGGCATGGAGGAGAAGGCACCCAGATCCACAGGCACTGGTCCTCTCTGCCTAATTTTAGGCACTCGCTTGGCTTTTACAAAGACCCCCTGGGCTCTTCCTACAGCTTCACTTCCAAAACACATTGGCATCCTCCCAGCCCCAGCACAGCAGCATGGGCATGGATTAGCAGAGCTGTGGCTAAGCAGAGCCATCCTTGCTGAGATTCTCTTCAGCTCCCACCGGAATCCTGATGGTTCCCAACGTGATCTGGCTGGTGCTGAGCCCTGCCAGCATCAACAGCATTTAAACACCATTGTCATTTAAACAGCCCTCAGCCCGTGGCAGGGGTCCCGGGCATCCGTCCGTGGGTGTACCCAGCAGAGACCTCCTGCACCCCGAGAAGACCCCTTTCTTCCCAGACTCACACACACACACACACAGACACGCACACATACACACACACAAACGCAAAGTCAACACGGCTGCTGCATCATCACACCCGACTCCGAGTCGAGCATCACTCCTTGATTGTAACCGCGTAAGGCACAGGACAGATTGAAACGCCGCCCCCCGGAGCCGCCGGCTGGTCCCACGAGCTCCAGCGGGGTCGGTCCCCTTGGGAACGGGGACACCCGGGTCCCCCCGACTCTGCGGTCTGAGGATCATCTCCTCCGGCTCGGCTGAAGGCCCTGTCTCTGTTCCTCTGCGAAAGGCAGTGATGGCCACTGAGCATCCGATTCCTCCCCCGGTCCTGAGGGTGCTGCCAGCACCGCCGTCATGCTGGGGGGACAGACCCCATGTGCTGCACTTCCCCCAAGAGATCAGTTACACGATGAGGGGGGACGACCCCGGTACCGCTGGCGGCGAGGAGGTTACGTGGTCCCAGGCCAGCACCCGCACAGTCCGGGAAATCCCTCGCTCCGAATTCCCGGCGCCAACAGTCCCGAACGCAGCTTGAAAATCCAACAGCGCGGCGGGTGCCGAGGCAGCGACGAGCGAGAAGGGACCTGCGGAGGCCACTGCCAGGACAGCCCCGGGCAGGGGTCTGACCGCGGGTCCAGCGGCCACCTCCGTCCCGCCGGCGCTTCCCAACCCCGCTGCCGGGGGCTCAGAGCCCGCAGTTGACAAAGGGGTGTCTCAGCAGGTCCTCGGCCGTCGGCCTCCGCTTCTCCTCCACAAAGATCTGCTTGAGGAAGTTTCGGCAGCAGCTGGAGACGCTGTCGGGGAGCTGGGGGTTGGTCGGCTGGGTGGCGATCTTGAAAATAGCCGCCATGGCCTCGAACTCTGCCCACGGCGGCTTCTCCGTTAACATCTCCACCACGGTGCAGGCCACGCTCCTGCAACAGTGCCAAGCACAGGGGTGAGGCGGGGGGAAAGGGTCAGGGGTGGTGGACCTGCAGGTGATGTCTGATCACCTGCCTGAATGGACCGTGTGGGAAGCAAATGCCCACGAGGTGAGCACATGTCCCCCAAAGCTCCCTGGTCGCACTTGGCACTGGGATTTCCACTCCCACAGCAGGAGTGAACTCAGGAGCTTTGCCCTAAAGCTGGTGGATTTTCTGCCTACGTTAACCATCAGATACTAAGTTTCATAAAACTGCTTGAGAGATCTTATCAGGGCATCCCCTGAAGGGGAGCCCACGCACAGGTTCAGACACCATAGTTTCAGCAATACTATGTAGCTCCCCAGGAAGCTGAGCCAGAATGAAACGTGTTTGCTCATTCCCAACTTAATCTCTGAGGTGTATCTGAGAAAGAACACATCTGATGAGCAGCAAAGAGCCTGTGAGGTTTCTCTCTCAGTGCTGAGTCGTCCTTGTCTCAGCAGGGACACTCTGCCACCTCCATTCATAGTTGATTCTAAACATATTAAACCACACTTCCCTTCCATCAGCCAGGGCAGGTGGGGGAGGGTACATGGCTGCCTGCTAAGGACTCCCTAGCTTTCCCCCACCAAATAGGTTCTCTTGGAAGGACTAGTTTTTGTTGAAGCTACTTGCTTGGTCACGCAATGGAAAGCACACTGAAGGCAGTACTTCCTCCTCATTTATTGGGAGGATTAATACTGTTATCCCAACTCTTTCAGGCTCCATCTGACATCCTTCACAAATTAAATCATTCACAAGCAGCCAATAGTTTTTGTTGTCTTCGTGCCTGAGCCACATGCAAACATCCAGGAGCAGATTTTGAAAGGCCTCTTAGATCTTCTGGGCCTCTGAGCTCGGCTTAGTAAACCTAAAATCAGGGCCACCAAAACTCAACAGCTCTTTCAGTGAACTTCGTTATCAACTTGCTTTCCCAGAATTGAGAGCAGTTGTGGGACTAAGCTGAACATGATACTCACACACGACAAGAGCTTCCAAAAGCAAGCTCTGATTCTGACTGCTCCTGTTTTGGGATCTTCAGCTACAACATGCTCCCTCTGGATATCCACACAGCTGATCCTAACATACGTCTCCTATTTCCATCCTTTGCACTGCTTCCAACTACTAGCTACACCTGTTGCTCCCATTACAACTTCCCCAAAGGATTGCTTGATTTAAGTAGCAGTGGTGGGGTTTGTACTGTATCCCTTACCACACATCAGCTTTCCTTCCATAGCCCTCTCCACTGATAACCTCTGGGCTCATCCAGTACGGTGTTCCCGTGACAGATTTAATCCCAGTCCCAGACATGCAGATGGTCTGGATGCGTTTGCTGGCCCCAAAATCTCCAAGTTTCACATTTCCAGCAGAATCTCTCAGGATATTGGCACCTGGGGCGAAAAGCAAAGACAAAACCCCAAAAGATGAAAGCAACAACCTGAACTGAAGTGGCTACAGTGAGGAGAGCAGGAAGGGCACGGGCACAGAGCCGGGCATGAGGGGGCCCAAAGGGCCGTGGTGGGGCTGGACTCAGCATTATGTAAAATCCTTTTCTCCTAAAGCAGCTGCTCTCCAAGAGGGTTGACTCCCACCAGCATCCCCTCACTCAGCACGTTTCCCAGAAGTGAGCAGTGGATGGGAGCAGACAGATCATCCTCCCCACCCCAGACAGCAGAATAGAGCCCCAGACCTTTCCAAATGCCAGAGCCTCTCAGTTCCTGGGTATGTTACACCAGGTTTTCACATGTGCAAGAGCAGTTAACAATAATTCCTCTTGAGAGAAGACAGCACAAGATTTTGGCTTCAGCTGCACGTTCAAGATTTTCATGGTTCAAGCTGGTGAAGGGCAGGGGCAAAAATACTTTAAATGTGAGATCCCAGCACTGTGCTGTGCACAAGAATTTATACTGGGGCTGGGGGAGGCTGGGTTGAACAAATCCAAGCAAGCAAGGAGCCTCTCTGTATTATCCACTCACCTTTAATGTCCCTGTGGACAATCATATTGCTGTGTAGGTAGAAGACTCCCTGCAGGATCTGCCTGGTGTACTTCCGTGTGACGTTCTCGGTCAGAGCACCGTAAGCTTTTAGCTGGTCCTTTATTGAGCCCTGTTGCAAAGAAACAACATGAACCCGCCGTAATGACCAGCAGAACTATCGTGTCACAGGAACTTTTTAAGCTTTCCTGACCGTTTTATCAACCAGCTCAAAAAAAACCCCAAACCATTCTGTGTAGAAACAGCAAGATAGAAGTCCACTTAGTGCTGAACGGAGGAAAGATTTGTGCTCATATCCCAGATCTCAGCGGAGAAAAAGGTAGTTTCTGGTGCATGTCGGTGCTTCCTCCTGGCAGCACTACAGACCTTTTTCCCCCTCTAGTGGCTGGATGGGTGTCACCGCCTCATGGAGATGGACCAAACTGATGAGGAATTACAACTCAAAGCGAGAAGATCAACTCGACTAATTAAATTCATAGAATCTTTATGGTTGGAAAAGACCTTTGAGATCATCGAGTCCAACCATTAACCCAGCACTGCCATTCAACACCAAGCCATGTGTTTTCTGAACACTTCCCTGGGCAGCCTGTTCCAATGCTTCATCACCCTTCCAGTGAAGGAATTTTTCTAATATTCAATCTAAATCTCCCCTTTCCCTATTGTTTCCCCTTGTCCTATCATTTGTTACGTAAGAGAAAAGAATGACCCCACCTGCCCACAACCTCCTTTCAGGTAGCTGTAGAGAGCCAGTTCTTGGGGCCAAGAGAACTCAGTCTTCCATGAAGCCTCCTCCCAAAACTTCACACAGCAAGGAGCACCCACGGCCATGAGGGGCAACCACCCACTCACAGGACTGCTCCAACAAGAAGACCCAGGGTAGGGAATTTGCTACTAATTTAATCTCTCAAACTGGTTTGATTTTATTGATCAAAGAGGAAAGGACGCAGAGGTGCAGATATTATCACCTGCAAGAGGCTGACACCCTTGGCTTTAGCTGCATTTTCTGTCCACTTGAAAGTTGGATGTGTCTCACTGCACCAGAGCCGGGTTTTAGCAGGATGAACCAGAGGCAGATTTGGGGTTCACACTCAGCTCTACTCTACCTCCAGTACTCAGGTTAGCTGGGAAGCAGGAGGGGAAACTCATGCTGCTTCTGCCTGTCCTGCAGCTCTGGGGTTGATCCAAGATTGCCAGTCCTTCTGTTCTGGGAACAGTGGCTGCTCTGCTCCAAGTCAGTCTGTCAAACTTTTATCAGCTTTTCCACATCCACCCAACTCTGCTGTTGCTCTGCCCCGCTACTGTTTTGGCTTCTTTTGAGGCTGGTGGTGATCCTGTGGACAGGCCTCTCCTTTCCCTTTCACAGCACTGCTGGAGCCACCCGAAATGCTCTAAATGACCCCCTCACACAGCCTGTATGCAGGGTATGTTCACTCACCCACAACCAAACAAGCTTTCTTATCCTGTCCTCCCTCCCCCTGAGGGGGGACATCAAACAAGAAGGGGACACAGGTTCTTTGAGGCCTGTGGTCATTCTGTTTTCCAAGCACAAATTAAATAAAATAGCTAATGGGCAGGACAGAAACTACAAAGTCAGCTATTAACTGGGTTCATAAGAACAACAAGCTAATGATGCACCCAAGCTTGGCCCCATGAAGATTTTGCCAAGCTATCTGTCTTAAATTGGAAGTTTGGCCAGACCCAGCATTGCAGAGCTGCTGCCCTGCAAGGTCTGGGAACTCACTCACTTCCACTGGCCTTGGAAACCAGAGCCCTGGGCTGCTTTTGTCAAATGAACTGTTGTTTCAGCAGCAAAGTCAATCTGTATTTGGTCAGAGCTCGGGTTTATCATTAAAAAAAACAAACACTGAACTTCCAGCCCTGCTGGACGCTGCCCCAGCATCAAATGCTGGTTTCCTGGCTGCTAACAAACATCGGCACGCTGTGGAATAAGCAGCAAGGGGACTGCTGGAATTCCTGGGATTTACTCCTCTGGGTCCACGCCTCATGGTGAGACCTTAAAATGAGATGTCTGCCCACAGGGAGAGAGGGAGGACATGGCTTGGAAGGGATTCAGATGCATGGAAGTCCACCTGACCACTCACATGCAAGATGTGTTAGGAGAGCTTCTAGCACATTTACTAAAGACCAAAATTATTTGCAGCCAGATGACTTAATTGTCCCTTCTGACCTTACAAATATCTGTATAAACAAGGGTTTATTCTCCCACACTCTGGGGAACAAATCCAGCTGGACAGGAGGGACTTGGGAGAACAGATCCTCCAGCAATGTAAATAGCATTATGCTGATTTACACCAACCGATGACTTTGTCTAATGGCTGATGTAATTCACAAGCTCCCAAACAGAAAGAGATGTTCAACTCATCCATGCACATTTTCCAGCCCTGCTTAGACTCCCTCAAAGCTTTCTGACCTCCTTTTTCCCAGGGGCTATTTCATTCTATATCAGCAAAGTCACAAATTGAAGCCGCTCGTGCACAAGACGATAACGCTCCCCACGAAAAGCTCTGTCCTCAACAGAAGGCTCCAAGTGAGTAACACTGCTTTTAATACACACGTGCTGAAAAGCCACAAATAATTGGTGACAGCTGTGGGAGGACAGTTGTACTATTAGCTTTTCCTGCAGGGATTTGCAATAAATACTTAAGGGTGGGCTCAGGCCACAGTGTTTGGAGCCAGATCCTGGATCATGTCCCACATTCACCAAGTGCAGATTCCAGACTGTGAACACACCCTGCTCCAGGATTCAAACCTAAAACCTGCCTGTAAGGCTTTTCATTTCACCCAGTGCACGTTGAGGGGCTTCACTATGACATCTGACTCACATCCTAAGCTTTCCCAAGTCCTTAGGGATGCAGCCAGTGCTCTGGTTTAGCTCATCAGCTATGGAGCAGCTCAGCTGGATAGTTTGGCTCCAGATCCAAATTTCACCAAACTCCAGGACAGTTTCAATCTGCTTTCTGCCATTCAGGACAGGAGCCACACTTACCCCTGGCATGTATTCAACAAAGATAGACAGTTTCTTCTCCTCAGGGTCCCTCAGGCACCCGTAGTACTGCACTATCCTGTCGTGACGGAGAGTCTTCAGCAGCTGGATCTCACATTCTAAAGCATTCACCTCCTGTAACAAAACAGACTTCCTTGTGAAAGGGAATGATAACTTTGGGAATATTATCCAAATACTGCTCGATGCTGAGCACACTTTTTGCAGCCCCTGTGAAGCTTCCTGCGAAGAAACTGGCCACAGGAGGCTCAGAAATGAGGAGCACTGCCTTAAGAGAAAGGTAAGGAGAGAGACACATGGGATACACAAGGGCTTGGCTTTGAGACAGGTTTACTTATTATTACTTGTGTTCACAGAGCTTTTCTGAAAAGGTGTCAATGAAGTCCCCAGCAAAGCTAATGCAGTGCCCAGAGAGGAAAGAAGGTGAAGGGGAGCAAGAAGGACAAAACTAAGGAAGAGCAGTTACACCTGCAAGAGATGATACCTGAGACAGAGCAGGCCAATGTGACCAAGGGACTAAGAGGCAGAGAAGTCACCAGAGCACCCTGACTGGTGCCACAAGCCATTCAGGACCACTCTAGGAGAGGGAAAACAACACCCTGCCTCCACACACTGCCTTCCATCAGGGACACAGACACCTCCACCCTGAGCCTCCAGCCCACAACTCCCCAAGGTGCTGCAGAACAGAGTCCTGCCCTCATACTCACTTTACTTGTCTCTTGGCTGTCAGGATCAAAAGGCACCTGCTTCACCGACAGCTCCCGCCCAGTGTCAGCATCGTAGCAGAGATAAACCTCCCCAAAAGCTCCTCTTCCCAGCAGCTTCCCCAGCCTCCAGTTCACAGGTGCCTGCAGGGCTGTACAAGAGAGGAGAGGGTTCAAAGAGTGCATCAGGGAGGCTTCAGTGTCCTCCTGACCCGACAGTGTGCAGGGCAGTCAGTGAGCCACCCTCTCCCAGGGGCACCAGGACAAACCAGTTTTAGCACTGGTGCTACTGGCATGGGGGGATGTCTCCCAGTCTGCACTAGCATTAAGCAGTATCAAGTCCTAAAAAAGTCCTATTTCATTAAGAGTCCTTCCTCCAAAACCTGTTTTCTTAGCCAATGTTGGACTTGCCCCTCTGCTCTGGGACTGGTTAGCGAGATACAGCATGGCTGAGCAGCAACTCAGGCAGGGACCAGTAAGGACTTTTTTTATCTCACTGCTCATTCCTAGGTTGTTATTTATCACTGAACGGGCCCCAAATGCACCAAGTTCTACAGTATGGGCAGTTTTGCAATGGCAGAGGAGCCTGGGTGCTGGGGTGACAGCAATGTAATCCAAGGAGTGGAGCCTCTGGACACATTTGCTCCCACAACCCAAGTCTCCCTGAAGCTTCTGCTACATGAGCACACTGACAGTCCAACACACAAGCAATTTTCTGCAGCCCAGCAAGTGTTGAACACCAGCTGACACCATCAAGGCCAAGGTAAGATACAGTGTGTTGTATTAAATCATTCTCATTGAGACACAAGCTCATGCAATGTGTCCTGGGCTGGGGGCGCATTCACCCACGGTTGACTCAGCTGCTCATGGTAACTCAGCAGGTCTTGGTAACTCAATTTTGTGTTGAGGCTCAGCTCTGCTGAGACCTCAGGCACTCGGGGCTTTGTTTCACTCACAGTTCCTTGCTTTTGTAGGGGAGGTGCTGAAGACCTGCAGACCCTTCTCACAATTGTTCCAACATTTGGGCCTGTACTCGTCGTACTGCAGCGTGCTGAGCTTGCTGTCCCCATTAAAACTCTTGGTTCTGCTGGAGGGGACGAGCTGGAACAGGTTCTCCTGCGGGAAGTAACTCCTGGGGAAAGTCCTCCGACCTGCAGGAGAAGAGGGGGAAAGTTACAGCAAGAACACACACACCAGGTTGGACCTACCTGTCACCACCTTCTCATGTCACTGCCCAGATCCTCGCCTCTTCAAATTAAACAACTGTAATTAAACTGAAGCAAAGCCCTGCAAACATTTTAAATTCAATTTAAGAGTTGATAACAGCAGGAATTACATCTAATGCAGATGCTTCCAGAGGGGTTTGCAAGAGTTTAATTACATTAGGGGGTTTGTTGGCTGTTAATCACAATTAAACATTGAACAGGCAGGGATTTACATTGCAAATTATCCCTGCCATCCCCTAAGTCCATAATGCAAATGACCACACAGCAGTGCCAGACCTGCTTTCACAGGGGTGTCAGTGAGAGATGAAGTTAATTCTGGAAGGCTCAATATGCTCTCTGCATGTACTCACTACTTTTTTCCCAAGGGAATTTGATTCTAATTCAGTTTGGCCTCCCACCACTTGCAGTCTCACACAGTGAAGAAAAGAGCAGGAAAAAGGTGATGGAGTGGTCCCCAAAGCTCCGAACTCAACAGCTGAAAACAGAGAACAGAACAGAAACTGCTACCCTGAAATTGCTCAGGGATTTCCTACAGCTCTGTGAGAAACCTGCTGTAAAGGTCACAAAACAGCATCCTCGAAAACAAGCAATTTAGGGAAACTGAAAGGTTGATTTTGCCAGGGATGAGAAATGCCAATCATCCACAGGGCTAAGTTAAAACTGCAGGTGTGAGCAGCAGAGGAGCTGAGCACTGACTTTCCTACAGGCCGTAGATGCTCAGCACTTCCCAAGAGCAGAGCCCCAGGGTCGCACGGAGGATGCTCCTCAGAACACACAAGTGAATCCCAAATTCCTTGGAGGTTCTCCCTTTATTAGAAACCTCTCCTTCCCAGGTCTTTCCAGTCCTAAGCACTGTCACAAGCCATCAAGACCCTGGACTGACCATCCACCCTTTTCTTACCGTCACTGTAGTCCTTGCGGCTTTGGGAGAGGTGGTACTGCCTCGGGAACGTCCCGCCCTTCCCAAACCTCTCGCAGAACGGGATGTCGAAATCTGACAGGAGGGAAGAAGACACACATGTTTCCGAGATCAGCTCCGTATCAAATGCCCAGAGTGTTTCTTATGGGAAACACTGAATTACGGGGAAGAACGAGGTGACAAGCTGCTCATTTACACAACCCTACGTTCCCCAAGGCTCCCTCTGAAATCGCTCCACAGTCACACACTCCTCAGTGGAAAATCAGGGTTAGACACACTGCTCTTGGTGCCCCTAAAGCAGAGGTTTAACTGCTGACTTTATGGACCACACTGTTCAAGTGAAAGGCAGAGGATTGACATGAACCATGCCTAGTTTCCAAGGCAGAGCACTAAACGTCTTATTTGCACATGGAAAACACAAAAATCAGTGTGGATACAGAACTACCAGGCAGGGTCAGGCCTAGATCCATATATCCAAAACCTTTGCTCTGAAGTCAGTTATTTCCAGGGAAATGCAGAAATCCAGCACTTGTGCCAATACCAGACAATCTCTCCCCTCTTTCTTCTCAGATGCGACTCCTCACCTCTGAAAGCCAGGGACCAATTTATACCTCCAGAGCTCCAAACTTTTATATTTACTTTGATTAAATGCTAGAAAGATAGAATATACAGAAGGGATTAAAGACCATCAGAGTTCAAAAATGGGATGATGAGAGAGATGGATGGACATAAGAGATAAGGACATATTTTTTTAATAAAAGCCATTGCTGGTAGCACCAAATAACTTGAGATTAAAACATCCCTCCCCATCTTTCACCTGCTGTTTTTCCTCCCTCCAGTTCTAATGACACAGCCCGTTCTGATTGTTTGTTTGTCTTAGCCTGGGGCCAGCAGCCGCTCCTTGGAGGCTGTTCCTGGCCTCTGCTGCTCTTCAGCATGATTGCCAAAAGGAGCACATAATGGCTGAAATATGGTCAGCAGGAGAAGCAACAAGGACAGGGCAAGAGGTTCTCGGGGAGCCACGTGTAAGCGATGGTGCCCAGTGGTGTCTCAAAGCAAAATGCCACGGGGGGAGCATTAAAAACCTTCTGCAACGTGGCCTGACTGCAGCTTCATCTCTGCAGTTCAATCTAGAAATCCTGCCTCAGGCCAGGAATGAGTTCTCCTGCCACAGGCTGGCTGCCATTTGCTCATTTTTAATAGTGCAAGTCATTACAATATTGCAGAGTTTCCATGATTTAACCAGCTGGATGTTTATAAGTGATTAAGCAGTAACTTATGATCCCTGCAAGTTACCAGTAGGTTTCTCTAACAGCATTTGCACTATTGCAGATTATTGTTAATGCAAGCAGAAGAGGTTAACTCCCTAAAGAGAGTTGAGTTTTGCTCTGTAGGAAGTGGAGATCCTGAAGGGACAGCTCCCAGGTACTATCAGAGACAAAAGGTGATCCCACAAGGCTGTTTGCAGCTTGCCAGCACCTCACAGTTTTCTCCAAACAGAAGAGCACAGCCCTCTCAGCAACATCTTCCAACACAGATCTCTCAAAAGCTTTACTTGCTTATATTCATCTACTTCCTGGCCTTTGCTGCCCAGTTTGGACTGTTGTTGCTGTAAATTGATACCCAAATCAGGCCCAAAGGTTCTTCAGTGCTACCAGTACTGCTGCAGAGTCAAGAAGGGTTAATGAAGACAAGAGCAGCCCTGCCTGTGTTTGGTGCTCTGGGTCTTTTAATTTTAGAGAACGTGCAGGTTTGATCATTGCAGGGTCAATTCTGAAGTGTAACCTAAGCAGTGAGGTTGGTTTGCTTGATTGCTTTTAATTACTTTCCATGCAGTGCCATCTCTCTAATAGCCTTTATCCAGCCTCTTCACTACATACTTTTTATACTTTTAAGCAAATATAAACCACCAAGAGTGCTTACCCATGCAATCAAGGCTGTCTTTGGGATGGCTCTTCCTTCCAGGAACAGGGGTTTGCGTAAAAGGAGGGCTACAAAGAGATGAAAAAAAAAAAGCAGGATACATTTATTATATCAGAAAGGCTATGGAATTAATAGACTTTAGAAAGGACAGGCTAAACCACAAGCTGCACTGATCACTGAGCTCCCATCCTCATCCTGCACAAAAATGAAAATTGGTTTTCTCTGCTGGATCACAGTGTGTTCCTGTGGCAAACAAAAGAGATGCTGCAAAAACCACAGTCACCAGGCTGAAAAGAAGCAGCCAAAGATCAGAACACCTGTGCACAAGGCTGCACAAGAGGGCTGCAGATTTCTCTGCCCTCAGCATCAAGTATTCAACTGTGCAACTCTGCTTTCTACGAGCATTGTTCAGTTGCTGCAGATGTACACACTAAAGTCCTTCAGTCATGCCCAATTCATGCAGGTTTCCCCTTTTCTGCACCATCATCCCCCACCCTCCTCTCACAGGAGGGTCTGTACCACCACTGGGAACATGTACACTCCCAGGAGACCAGGAGGGAGAGGGTGGGATTGGTGCCTCAAGGCTCAAGGTCTTTGAAGTACACTGAGAGATGATAAAGCACTGCAAGGGGACCTCAGCAATCCCAGTTTCACCCCAGGCTCTGTAAGGGCCAACAGGGTGATCTGGACACATTGCTTTGCCACTTTCCTTTTCAACAATATGGGCACAGAGCAGAAATCAGCTTTGTGAAGTGCTCTGAAACCTGCTCATGTCAAAGCTGATCACTGTTATGGCAGCGAGGAATTTGTTGTGCTGTTCCTGAGCCTCAGCCTGGCCACCGTGGCTGGTAACTCACTCTGCTCCCTGGAGCTGATGCCATCCCAAGCAATTGGCTGCAAGGGCTCAGCTATATCTTTGCAGGAATAGTCTTACTCCTCTTTCTGCCTTGGAATAACACAGCCCTTCTTGGGCCTTTTCCAGCTCCTAGACCCCATGACTGGACACACCTGCCTGCTTTGCATGTGAAATCAAGCCGTACCACCCTCTCACAAAGATGCCCAAAACTCTTCTCTCAGTTCCCAATGCAAGTGTTACAACCAGCCCACACTCCTTCTGCTGCTCTTCCCGGCAAAGTCTGTGCAAAAGCAAAGCTGGGGCAGAGAGGCCGGGAGCACAAGGAATCCAGCTTCGATACAGCCGTAACAATGAGCAAATACATCACAGGAAATTATTAAAAGCCACAAAAAGGAAATGGACCACGATGCTGAGACAGATCCAAAGCGCACAGAGCAGCAAACCCGAAGCACGCTACACAATCAACCCGACGCAGACCTGCTGGAACACAGCCCTGGTGCTGTATGGCAAAAGCAACAGCGGAAAAAAATAGAAAATCTTTGATGCAGACGGAAAAAAATAATATACCGCTTCCCAAAAGGACACTGTGTCTTATGCACAGCAGCAAACATACAGTTTCTGTGCACGTGTGAGTCGGGACCGAGCAGCCGCATCAGCCATTGAGTCCCAGCCTGGGTTAGTACAACGTGTCCCAGTTGCTTCCTGCTGAGAAGCTAAACTTAGTGATTGCTTGTCTGGTGTCCTCAGCACCTTGACTGACACGTCTGTGGCTGCTGGCAGTGCACAGGGGCTGCTGAGTTTACCAGTGGTCAATGGAGAGCAGACAGCATGCTCGGGGAGGAGGGGACATGGAAAGGCTAATGGAGTATTGACCTGGTGACTGCAGAGAGCCACAGGAGTGGGAGTTACTGTGAGGGTGGGAAGGCCCTGACAGAGATTGCCCAGAGAAGCTGTGGCTGCCCCATCCTTGAATTGTTCAAGGCCAGGTTGGACAGGGCTCGGAGCAACCTGGTCTAGTGGAAGGTGTCCCTGTCCATGGCAGGGGGGTGGAATGAGATGATCCTTAAGGTCCCTTCCAACCCAAACCATTCCATAATTCTATGAGAGGGGTCTGACAAAAAAAAAGAGAAAACCTGGGCACACAAAGCCAGGCTGTCTTTGTCCAGCTCAGATTACTGCAACTCAAATCATACTATCCCACAGACATCTGTGCTAAGATCTGGTTTTCAGCATTAAAGATAAGTTTGTTTCGCTCAGGTGCATCCTCACCCCAGCAGAAATCTCAGGGGATGCCGCTGACTCCACTTCTCTCCCGCTGTGGAGCAGAGGCTGCATTTCAGCTGGTGAACGTGATGGGAAGTACAACTCACCTGTCCACAGATCTGTCCAGCGACTGGCAGCTCCCAGACAGCGAGTCATCAGGGCTGATGAAAGCTTCAAGCATCTGACAGTGATAGAAAAGGGGAAACAATGAAACCATGCACTGCAGCTCCTCAAGCTCCAGAACCTCTGCAGAATCAACAAAGCTGCTCCAAAGCCAGCTGATTTACACCAGCTGATGCCAGTCCCATAGGGATGAGATTCAGTCTAACAAAAATTTTCTTCCCAGTGGAAATCCATTTATGATGCCCTCTCTGCATTTTTTGTTCTTTCCAACTGCTGTTTGCCAGAAGGAAAACTGAGGCAAAGATAATTAGCACCCTGATGCTCAAAGCATGAGGAGAAGTCAATGAGATTCAAAGTATAATAATAATAATACTGAAAGAAAATATGTATCAGGACACAAAAGATGTGCCCAAGGCCAAGTGGATATTGTGTACCACAGCCAGGACTGCAGCCCTGGACTCCTGACTTCCCGAGCTGCCCTGGCACACGAGCCCAGCCTTCGTCTCCACTGATAAGCGCAGCATCATCAGGGTTTTTGGCCGGAGGAACCGGCTTGGCTCTCACCAGCCCAGTGAGTCAAAAGCTGCATTTGTGTTGCTTCCTGGATGAGACATTGTACTGGCCGGGGTTATTTATAGCTGGTTAGTAACAATAGAGGGTTTGTGTGGAGTGGTAAACCCAGGGGCTGTGTGCACTTCCACATGGAGCAGAGCCTGCTCCGGGCCACGCTGTGCTGCAGGCAGCACCACGCTCCCTCCTGGCTGCACACACTGCTCAACCCTGCTCCACAGCCAGCCCAGCTCACTCCTGGGAAAGCTGAGCAACAACGGTTAAACACCACGTGGAGTCACATTTTGCTGGTTCCCACATCGCTCCTCCTTCCCCAACAGCCTCCCTTTCCATGTGCTGTTCCTGTAAGACCTCCTTGACTGGTTGTCACAACAGCTCCTATTGTTTTGGCTGGACAGGCCCAACTGCAAAGTGCAATTTTTCTCTGCTTCCCAGTTTTTAAACCAAAACCCTCACCCTTCAAAATGCACTAGCCAAAGAGGATGAAGACCTCTCCTAAAACCCACTCCCTGCCTCTGCCAGCCATGCCAGGTCTCTCCCAGCAGCTAATGCTGAAACACACTAATTTCTCAAAAGCATAAAATTGGGAATTGGAGCATGCTCCATACTCAGCCTCTGTTCATCTGCCAGGCTGGTCTCAAGACCACAGTTACATCACAGGCTTGCACAGGGGCATTCCCCAATGGGCAGCAAGCTCCAGCTTGTAAGTGGTTTTCTGCGAGGCATGTATAGAAGCAGCAGTACAAGGACATTCTGAGGGCAAAGCCCATATAGGGAAAAGCATGGCTGCTCAATGAGAAAAGGAAGAAAAACCCAAACCACCCTCAAACTCCCTTTTTCCTGCATTTAGTTCACCAGAGAAGGGCTGCAAGCCACCCACAGTGTGATGCTGGGGAAAAGCAAGGAGAGCATCTGGGAACCTTCATCAGGAGCAGGCTCAGGCCTCTGAACTGATGGAGCTCCGTGAACAGCTGGAGGAGCTGTGCTGATTTACACCCAAAGGGGGTCATGGGGACCCTCCTCCTGCAATGCACACACTTTGTCTTAATCCTCCCTAACGTGTTTGGAAGGCATGTGAAAACAACAGAAAGCCAACTTCTGGCTGCGGGGAGCACACGATACATCTGCACTCTGACGCTGCCAAGACTCACCCAGAGTGACTGCTCCTTATTTTATTAATGGCTGTATAATAAATCGTTGCAAACACAAACTTTGCCATGGAAACACTGGCACAGCCTGCACACAAAAGTGGAGCCAGTGGGTGCTACTGGAGTGTAGGGAATGCACATCTCCCCAGGCCAGCACGGCACCCTGACAGAGCGAACTTAGTGCCTTCCCAAAGTCCCTTCATGTCCCTCCTGCAAATTGTGGATCTTGACCCTGCACTCCCAAGAGCTTAACAGGAATGACTTATGTTCCCAGGTGACTTCAGAGGATCCACAGCTCTTCAGAGCTATAGCTATAGCTTGAGCAGGGATGGAGAGAGAGGGAGGTGTAAGCTGCTCCCCTCCAGTCCTTTAGCACTGCAGAGTTTTCCCCACCATGGGCACCAGTTTGGCTGGAGGAAGGGGTACTGCTCATCACTGAAGAGCCTGCTGCTCTTTTAATACTGAGAGTCTGGAATACACAAACTCCTTATTCAAAGAGGAAAAAAAATGTAAATATATGGGAGAGGAACAGAGACACAAAACCACAGAGAGAGGCTGTGGGCAGAGCCAAGAACTGTAACTGGAGCTCAGGCAGAAACTGCACATGGGAAGCAGCAGGAGCTGCTGATATCCCCAGGCTGTTGCAATCACAGGCAATCGGTTGCTTGGCACATTCCCTCATGGTCCACGGGATCTGGGAACGCTGCAGCCACGATGGCCTGGCAGCTGGTGCACACGTGTGTCCCAGATCCGTGCTCCTCCAGAGCTACCTGAGGTGCCCAAGCACATTTGCCATCCCCACTGCAGCTGGCTCCCAGGGTTCCTGGAAATCGAGCCTGCCATTTCTCAGGCATGCCAAGCCTGGGGGCACCCATTCCTGGAAAAAGCTGGCCTGAGCCCCATGCACAGGCCCCGCTGGGGATGTAACGGTGGGAACAGCTCCCACAGCTCAACCCCCCTCGCTCCCAACGAGTTTAACCCACACAGCCCAGCCCCACTCACGTTCTGGTCCATGGTCTCGGGGATGAACTCGCCCTCGCTGTTGATGCTGGTGTAGGATCCTTGGCGGGCGATCTGCTGCTGCTCCTCAGGAACACTGCCCGGGGGCGGAGAGCTCCGGCCAGTGTGCAGAGAGCCTGGGACACGGGAAAGGCACAGGTCAAAGGGGGGACCTGCCAACCCAAGTCCTTCCAGCGATCACAGACCTCCTGGAGATGCTGCTGGGTTTGAGTTTGTGTGGATGGGAATGGAGGATCTAGAGGTGTGATACTGTTTATGGGCATCCTGCAAAGCATTTGCAACACGGAGAGTTTGTTGCTACGGGGCCACACAACATGTAGCAGACTTGACTTCAACCCACCCTGGATGCTAAGGGCTGTGCACTGTATCCAGGCGTGCTGCTGATGCCAGAAAGGAAAAGGCTCCAGAGTTTTGTTGTGATACAATCACTCAATCTCAAAGCAAACCACAAACTCCAAACCCACCTCCCCTCTTTGACCTCCGGGCCATTTTCTCCCTGGAGCACGTCACTGCCTTGTTCAGCAATCTGGGAAACAGCCCAGGTGAACTGAGTGCAACATCCCTTCAACACTTCTTATACGGAAAACGATTTGTGCTCAAACTCCCTTCTCTACCCTTTCCCAACATGAAATTAAAGATGAAGGAAAACCAGCTTCCATTTTGCACCTGGGAGAGAACTCTGCAGCTTGCTTATGTAGATGACCCATTTCCCCCCCCTTATTCCCCAGATCCACTCTAACTGATTTCTTGTGCCTTTTTAGGTTTTAGGCCTTGTTGCCCTTGCTTGGCCCAGATGCACAGGCCTGGCTCCACTTTCTCTCTGTGGTTACTCCCCTCCATCCCTGCTCTGTCATCACCTCATGGCAAGGAATTGCTGACGGAGATCCGTGCTGCTCCGTGCTGGAGCCTTAGCTGGTCAGCATTGTGCAACATGAGCTTTCAAACAACACAACAACTTGTTTTTAAGCAGACTTCTAAAAAGCACACATCCTTGAGGAGTTAGGAGTCACATGGAGATGTGTTTCCTTACACTTCATACCCATTTTTGCGGTGCTCTTGCCAAATCTTTGGTTCGTTGCTACCATTTGGTAACAACATGTCCAGGCTAAGCACAAGAGAAAGGTGCTGGGAAGGGGCCTATCCCATCACGAAAAGTCAACACTGATCAATCAACACAACTTCTCCCTCTTCAGCTGCTATTCTGCATCACAGTTACTGTGCCAGGTGGATCTCTGGTACGAATACACCAGTGTGATCAACACCACAAATCCGAGTCCCCATCTTTCACTTATGCAGATACACATCAGGAGCTGCTAATGTTAACATTGTCACACAAGCACTAAAGATCACTAAATCAGGCTTGCTGGATTTATACCAAACACACAGATATTTCTGTCCCATGATACATCTTCCTTCAGACTCCTTCTCAAATTGTAAAAATGAAAATCATATGGCTTTGAGTTACTTTTTTTTTCTTCTTCCTATTTTCTCCTTCAGAGATTTCCTGCAGGATAAGAACACAGCGAAAAAACTCCAACTGAAGTAACGCCAAGATCAAGGGGAGAGAATCTCTCAAGTACTGCAGTGCTCATAAGGAACTGGCTTTCCACCAGCCCTAAAAACAAAACCAGTTGGGAAGTACGGCATCCTCTCTTGGAAGATAAATAAACAAACGTTTAACCATTGAGCAGTTCGGGCACCCTGGATAAATCACTGCATCAGCATCCCCTCCTTTGCTTGGCAGATGCCAATCTGGAATGCAGCATAAGGACTTTTTTGGGTGGCTCTTGCTCCAAAAAGCTGCCAGAGGATTTGGCGCGGTGTAACAGCTTCATCTTAGCTCTGCTGAGCATTTCTGTTACTGCTGTGATATGTGGGGGTCTGGTCATGCACTGCTGGGTTCTCTTGCTCCAATAACTCATTTACTGCCCAGAAAGTCTTTGGTATTACAAAGAGCTGTACAAGCCCTGTTTGATTTTGAACCCAGGCAGTTAAATGAGATTTATCACAAGCACAAGGGCTTTGCACGATCTCACATTAAGCCTTAGCCTGGAACAACTACTCCCAGACATAGGTTAGTTGTGTTCGACCTTCCAGAGTCACATTTCCTGCCAAAAAACTTTAAAAGGGGATAAGACACCATCTATTTCCCAGCAGGTGAGGAAGCTAAACAAAATGCTTAGGCTTTTGCATGCCTGGAAACTGCTGGATTGAACCAGAGCCCTTTCAGCCAGGCTGTTTGGGCAGAAGTGCTGCCCAAAGTAATTTATGCAGCTTCACACCTCCAGGAGCACTGGCTGCTGCTGCTTTGCATCCAGGCATGCCCATCCACTTTGGAGGAACACAGGAGGTGGTGGGAGCAGAGCCCCAGAGCTTGATTCCCTGTTCCAGCCCTATCCCGTCCTGTTAAAAAAACCTCGGGCAATGCCAGTGCTGCTGGTGGAGCGAGGAAATGGAAAATAGGGGTCAGGCAGAGAGAGAGAGAGAGAGAGTGCAACAGTGGTACTCAGTGGGAGACTTAATTCATAGTGGGGGCAACACTAGGCTGATTGGATATACTGGATAATGCTGCTTTACCCACCCTGAGGCAGAGGAAGATACAGACACAAGCCCAGATGTGCCTGTTTGACACATCATGGATGCTCTTCACACTTGACCTAACACTCAAGAAACAGCAGCAGCACCAGGCAGAGAGAGGAGGCCCCCAGGGGATTGCCCTGGGATGTACAGGATCACACGGCAGCTCCACTGGGGATGGGGCAGGCTGTGAGGCACTTCTTTATAGGCCCATTGCTGGTCAGATCTCAGCAGCTCTGTTTAGGATTCCTGAACTCAGGGAAACTCTGCAGATTGGCACTGCTTGAGTATCTGACCTCGGTTACCCTTTGGAGCAAGGTGCTCTGGGCAGGGATTCCTGCTCCACATGTTACACACACTAATGTAAAGCCATATATTTGAGACTAGAGCACAGCATGTCCCGAGGAGGGAGAACCAGGACAGCACGGAGACTCACAGTCACTGCTGGCACCCACTGGGGTCTTTCATGTTCCCTTCTGTTATTTTTATTTAATAAGTGCCTTTCATGCAGTGTGTGCAGAGCTCGTGGTGCTGCACGTACAGCCAGTTCCCCCGTGCCAGGCTTGGCTTACCTCCGCCTCCGCATTCCCTGGCTTCATCCTTCCCCTGCTCTTCCCAAAACTTCATCCATTACTGATCAGCATCAAGAAGGGAAGAGAAGCCCCTTAAAAGTCAGGGCTGGGGAGGGTTTGCTGGCAGCTGCCTGAGCTCACAGCTGCAGCCAAGGAGAGCCCAGCCCTGGATGACGTTGCGGTGGAGCCAGACGAGGGACATGACGTCAAGATGTGCCGGTGTTCCTCTGAGCCCTGGCAGAAACTCAGGGATCAAGAGGAAGAAAGAAACCTGCAAGACACTTCTCACTCTCAGACTGTCAAGGGGAGGTGTGAGCAGGTGGACCAAATCTCCTTCATTTCTTCTTTTTCAGTGGGACCCCTAAAAGTCCCGTCCTCTGGGGATGAATTACTGTACCCTGATTTAAGGCAAATTTAGGGCACTTCTATACTAATAAGCAGGACAGAGCCTATTTTCTAGCCCTAAAGCAGCTGGCATGATGCACACAGCTAAATTTTCCACCCCTTCTCAAAATGAGGTCTCATCCATCCCAGCTCCTGCAACGCTCCTGGTCTGGAGAGGGCTGGCAGGCACACAATGCCACAGCTCAGCAGCCTGGTTTGCCACCATGGAAAACCACAGGAAAAAAAGAGAAAAAAAATAAAGCTTCTGGCAAAGGTTTCCACTGGAATGACGGTTCTGGAATGGGGCTCCTAAATAATTTGTGAATAATGTTCTGAAACACGTAGTTCCTCGAAGTAAATAAAAACAACCCTCAGTTATCTCAAAATAGAGAACTCAGAAGGATTTTAGTCCAAGTTTCCCGGCACTTGGATGAACATTTGCAGATGCTGGTCACCTAAAGACTGGAAGGGGATTTCCACTGAAAAGGTTTATGTGGAAAAAAATAAAAAGAAAATACTGACTTTGCATAAGGTTTTTCAGGGACATGGAGTGAAGACATTTTCTGCCCAGCAGAAGCAAAAATAGCCAAATCTCCCCTAGAACATCTACATCCCTTCCAACACGCTTGTGCCAATAACATAGAGTTTTATTACTTTTTGCTGCTGTTTACATGGCAGAGTCAGCAGAAAAACATGAGACATCTCAGAAACATGAAGAACATGACCCTGAACTACCTTTTATTATAAAGTCAGTTTGAATCTCCCTTTAAATGTTGTTTCAAGAGAAAAGCTGAACTGAGTTAAGATCGTCTCCTGATAGCAACCACTTTGATGACAGCAGAAGGAAAACACTGTGAAATACCTTGCAACTGCAAGTGAAGAATAGCTTCTCCTAAAGAATTCCAAGCCTCTTAGGCTGTCTTTTGACAATCCACCAAGTTCAGTGAAATCCCTGCTTCAGGAAAGCAAAACACAGGATCATATTTGTCTGTCTATTCCCTGACATTCAGTTTAATGCTCCATTTGAAACACTGCTCTCCCTTTCAGCTCACTGGAGTTCCTACCCAGCTGCTGGATTACCCAGGTCTGACTCAGGAGGTCAAAAATTGCATCTGCTGGATCGTGAACACCTCCTAAACAGAGCTGCAGCAGCTTCATACAGAACCCAGACAACTCCAAAGAGAAGAGTAACCCTCTGTTATCATGCAGAGAGTTTGCTGCAACCTCTTTGCAAACTAACAGCAAGACTGATGGTTTACATGGAAAAAAAACCAGAGGGATGACTGTAACATGGGCTGGTTACCTTTGCTTCCTGACTATGTAACAGTGCTGAGGACACTGGTTTTGGTGCATTAGCAACTGGCCTGGAGAGCCTCCTGAAGATCCCAACATTAACACACTCTGTGTCCTACATTTAGTGCTGCCCAGTCCTCCTCCTCTGTTAGATTAAACCAGCATGTTATGCCCATTCCTCCACTCTGCTATTCAGGCATTCCCTCAAAACCCATCTGTACCTCAGGCTCTCACCCTTGCAGAACTGACATCTCATCCTTTGTCTGCCTTGTCTGAGCTCAGGATGTTCTCAAAGGCAGTGACATCTCACAGTCAGTGTTGCAGAGCTGGTTGGTGATTCTCCTGGTACTACAGCAGCTCCAAAACAGTAAGCAAAGGCCAAAACATGGCACAAAAGTTAGCAGGAAAGTCTTAACTTTGCAAGAACTCATCTTCTCCCTAGCACAGCTACACGTGGAATCAATTCTGCCCATCACGCTTGGCTCACACATCAGTGACAGCTCCCAGTGCCACAGCTCTCCACTGGCTTACATTAACAGCTTAACAAGTGCCAAAAAAAAAAAAAAGGGCATCAGAGATGTTTTGTTCAAGCACAGTTTCTGCTGAGGCTCTGTGCCTTACCATGTATTTGTGTGTGCATTTCACTCAGTGACTCTGCCAGACTCTGGGCAAACTCTCAAGAGCCATGTGAGCTAGGAAAAAATAAAAAAAAAAAAAAAAACCACAAAAAGACAACCCTGGTACATCCAAACACCAGGCCCAAAGAGAACTCTTGTGCATGTACCACCCACCCCTGGCTTCAGTAAGAGCTGGGCATGGCTGCACAAGGGGTATGTTGGACCTACCCTGGAAGAACATTTCCTATATATCATTGTCTGAGATGCAGCAAACCACAGGATATGTTATCAAGGCAGCACAGGCTATGAAACAGAGAAAGGGCAAATCCTTGGAGAAAAACACTCTTTTGTTGCACAGAGAAAAGAGTTTGGAAGCGTTTACTGCCATATAAATACAGAGGATCTTTGGAGGGTGAAGTATTTCTTCATGTACATTTGTATAGGAGGCCCCACTTTATCCAAGGCTATAATTTCTATAGTTGGTGAATAACTGCATGAAAACAATAAGGATCTGTAGAAATTTCCCTGCAACCTGCATCCACAGATATGGCAGAGAACATTCACTGTGTGAAAAAATCATTAATCCTGCCTATAGGTTGTAATATGAATAAATATATCCCTGCTACATAGTTCTGTGTGCTGCTTTACCAGTTCTGCACAAGGCACCCTGCTCTTCACAAAATCCTCCAAGGTTCTTCACACAAAGCTCCCACAGCCAACTGATCAACAGGACTTGTCATTTAAACAAGCTCAGAGTATTTCAGAAAGCAAGAAGAGCATAAACTCAAGCACAGAAAACCAAAGAAAGCACCACACGAGACCACGAACAAAACCTACTCCCTGCAGGGCTGCAAGAAGAGACCAGGCATTTGTTGCCAGCCTGGCTTCAGGGGCTGCAGGTACCTACTCCCAGCACCTCTGAAGGAAAGGGATGCTCCCTTTCCTCTGGAATGTGACCACCACAACACACTGCACACATCCGTTCTCCTGAGACAACAAAACCAGCTACCACAGACGTCATTTCACCACAAGAACAGAGTGGTGGCATGGGGGACACACATTTGGTCCTTTTGGACATGCTGAAGCTGGTCCCAGCCCAGGAGCCAAGGAGCCCAAGCCCATTAAGACATATGACTCTGCCAGCTGGGAAAGGGGGAGATAACGCCAAGAGAACGACAGCCCGTGGTTAAAGGAATAACTATGTCAAGGTCCCAAACATCCTTGGCTTTCTGTAGATTCTCTCTCTTCGTTTTGGTAAAGCTCAGTGGCATCAAATTCATTGGAAATTTTTATCCCTGCATTTCCCCCTGCTAAATCACACCCTAGGTCCCCTGTTCTCCTCACTTTCGTGCCCACCATGACTCTGCTCAGCACAACCTGTGCAGCTTGTAGTGTCCTACTCAGGCTGAGGATGAGCAGCAACTGCACTGAGTCACTGGTGGGGGACATCAGGGTGGCCATCCAGACTGTGACACCCACAGGGTTGTGACAAAAAGGAGAAAGGGGGTGGTGGCCAGTAACAGCACAACACACCCCGCAGAGCGCTGCGTTTCACCCACCTGTTGAGTATTTGCGCGTCCTCTCAGAGTCCTTGTACAGGGATCCCATGATATCACCCATGGACCTGGAGATCCTCATTTCATGCTGTTTGCTGTTGTTTGGCTGGAGGAGCTGGTAATCAGACAAAGAGAATGATCAGACTTGGCCAGAGCCCTGTGGACACACCATGTGAAACCCTCTGGTTCCCTGTGACCCTATTACCCAAGAACTATTGAAAAAAAAAAAAGAAAGAAGACACACACGTAATCTGGAGTGATCCAAAAACCATTCACAAACAATTCACATCTGTTTTTAAAAGTCTAGTAAGATTAAGCTCCAATAGATAATGGTAAATGCAGATATTTGACATAAAAGACTGTTCCTGCACTGCGTTATCTCCAGAAAGATACAGAGACTGATCCCTGGCCTGAAAACACTTGGGACTCCAAAATCAGAACCTCTCCTCCATGCTCCCTAGACTCCAGTGGCAGCCTCAGCACTGCAGGAGGTTCCTCTGTAACAGGGCAGAGGAACAGAGTGGAGGGTCAGGCTCTACCAGGGAAGACAGACAAGGGAAGAGCAAAGAAATGCATATCCATATGGCAACTTAAATGGTAGAGGCCAAGTCTTACTGACATAACATGCTACAGGACGCTGTGATTTTGTGGTAATTTCATGTATGACCTTGGAAAGTATGCTCCTACACGCAGGAGCTTAAGGAAGAGATGGACCTACTCTCAAAGGTATGCAGGAGTCTACCTGGCTTCTCTGCTGTTAGAAGCTGCCTTGCAATACTGCTGTGTTACCACAATTGCCAGGGCAGATTGCCCCATTTCCACCCAGGATTTAGGAAACCCCAACTGATGGCTCAGTTTTCCCCAGGGGAGCTGCTCCCTGCACTTTCCAAGCCTCTCAAAAGGAGTGGAGAAGTTCCAGGGGCTGTGAGCACCAGTGGTAGCATGAGGACAAGCACTGTGAGTTTCAAGACTCCCAGTCTCTCCAGCACTTCTAGGAAATATAAGAAGAAACAGAGTTGCAACATCTAAAAATCCCTTGCTTTACAGCCTGTGCTTGGGGCAGCACGACATGTGCTTTGGCAAGACACTCTGTGCAGGCGAGGTCAAGCTAAAAGGATTAACTGCAAAACCACTGAGCTCAGGAAAAACTAATAAATAAATAAAGATGAAGGAAAAAAACAAAGACAGCTTTGCATGAGACTGAAGCATTCTCCAGTTTGCTCTTCCCAGCCTCTAGTACTGCAGCAGCACATGGAGGGAACAGTCCCCACACTGCCACCCAGCACAGCAAGGGCCAGGGCACCACCTTGAACACAGAGAAGTGACAAAGGAATGGTGGCAGCATCCCCAGATGGAAAGCAGAAGGGGTTCTGTCACAGTTTAACCTTATTTGAGGATCAGTCTGATATTTAACCCTTCATGGGACACCAGAGCAGCCAAAGGGAGCTGACCTCAGCCTCTGGGCTACTATGACAGGAGTATTTCCGAGCTGTGGAGCCAGAGCAGGGCTGACCCCTCTCATGACCAGCTTGCCCTCTGCTCTTCACCGCCAGGAGACTCTTTTCCACTCCCCAACACAATAACAAGGCATCTCACTCCGGACACAAAAGAGCAGAGAAGGTGAAGGGCTCACATTCGCTTTCTTTGGAGCGCTCACAAGGATCCGCAGGCTCTTCAGGGAAGGGCTCAGCTCCAACTGTTCCAGCGCTTTGTCCAAATCTTCTTGGGATTTCAGCGGGATCAGGAGCTGGAAGGGATTAAACAAACACCGGGGAATGGCAATGTCACACTTTTGGGTAAACAGAGGAAGCCAGATTCTTACAGTGAGCAGCCTGGGAATAGGGGGATGAGGGAGGAACCCAAGAAGGCGATGGAAAACGGAGCCCCCATGCCCTGCAGCTTGCCGAGCTCTTAACATTTTCTTCCAAGTTCTCATCTACCCAGGAACAGACACAAAAAATCACAACAAACAACATCTGCAGGGAGAAAGCTTAAAGGTCACATCAGCAATCCAGCCAGTGAGAAGAGGAGAGGGCTGGGATGAAACCTCAGGCTCGCTGCCTGCTACTCTGGGGCTGCTCTGATCTTGGAGTCTGTAGGAAAGACCTGTTGCTACCCAGTCCCAAAACAACCCCACACATTCTTCCCATGTTTCTTCCTGGGAAGATGGTCATGCAATGGTGCTTCAAGAAATCAGTGAGCTGCACCCAAGGATTTACTTGGTAGATGCTCAATGCCCTTCCCTGCTGCTGCAATCTGTGCTCCCGAACACTGACAGAGCCTCCCTAATGTCTGCCCACCAAGTAAAATCAGGGAACACCCCACAAATAAGAGCCTCTTCCCTTTTGATGTGAAAAGTGTGCATTGTTCTCTATCCAAGAACCACTTCTTCCACTCCCAGCAGGACAAATTCGGCTTCTGCTCCTCATAAGGTAAAAAGACCAGAGAACTACACAGTGCCGTGTCTATCAGGCAGCTGAAGGTCCTGATGTTTTCCTGGTAAATGGCCGACTATTGCCCTCATATCTCCACAGGGAATTTGACCCTCCCGACATTGCTGTGTGGTGTACCATGTCCTGCAGACAGTCTGCAAAGCTTCCAGTGCCCAACAGCTGCACTTCAGAGGAGCTCTGTGGCCTTCTGCTGCCCTGGGCTAAGATTAAAAGCACAACTTCTTACCCCTCATTCAGGGATATTCTGCCTAATCTCATAACAAACAGGACTCAGCCCCTGCAGGTTGCCTCAGGCACTGGCACTGGATCCAGGCAACACAGCACATGTTACACTCATGGCTGTGCCAAAGTACACAGTAATTCCACTGACCAAAGGGACCCAGCAGCCACAGCTCCCAGTAGGCCCTCACCGGTCTCACTGGGAGCCACAGCTTCCCAGAACTCCTGAAAGGCAGCTCAGCCCTCTGTGTGATGAGGGTTCATGCCACCAGCCACAGCAAACACACCTCAGGGCAGCTGCCACAGGAGACGACTCTCAAAAGCCAACTGTGACAACCTTTTTGATCCCAGGGTGTTGCCAAGGGTTTGGCTGTTGGCCATAGGCAAATACACCCCAGACTGTGTGCTCTGAGGTGAGGACTTCAGGGATGACCAGGTCAAGGGAAAGTTGTGGCCCCTGGCCAGCAGAGATGAGGTTTCACCTCAGGAAACTGCTACAGTCACTTCTTCCACCCAAGGACTGCAGCCGGAGCCTGCCAAGCTCCACCTTAGGTGTCTGTGTGGCAGCTGTTTCTACCCTGTGAGCACCCTAATGTTTGGATTGGGTTTCTCCTCTCCTGTCTTATAGGAAGATTATCTTCCATCTCTGTTTTGTAGGTAGAGAACTGAGCCATATGAGGGCCACCTACTTCATGATGAACAGTAGGCTTAACATCATCGTCATGGAATCATTTAGGTTGGAAAAGACCTCTAAGATCAATGAGTCCAACTGTCAACCCAGCACTGCCAAATCCATCAATAAACCATGTCCCTACATGGCACATTTACATGCCTTTTGAATACCTCCAGAGACAGTGACTCCACCATTTCTCTGGGCAGCCTGTTCCATTGCTTGACAACTCTTTTGGTGAAGAAATTTTCCCTAATATCCAATATAAAGCTCCTCTGGTGCAACTTGAGGCCATTGCTCTGTGAAGAAGGACCTGGGGGTCCTGGTGGACAACAAGCTATCCCTGAGCCAGCCGTGTGTCCTGGGGGCAAGGAGGACAATGGTATCCTGGGATGCATCAGGAAAAGCATTGCCAGCAGGCTGAGGGAGGTGATCCTGCCCCTCTACTCAGACCTGGTGAGGCCACATCTGGAGTGCTGTGCCTAGTTCTGGGCTCCTCAGCACAAGAGAGACATGGAGCTCCTGGAGCAGGTTCAGCAGAGGCTACAAGGTTGATCAATGCTCAGTGGAGCATCTCTCTTATGAGGAAAGGATGAGAGAACTGGGCCTGTTCAGCCTCGAGATGAGGTGACTGAGAGGGGACCTCATCACTGTCTGTCAGTGTCTGCAGGGAAGGGTCAGAGGATGGACCAGGCTCTTGTTGGTGGTGCCCAGCAGTAGGACAAGTGGAAATGGGCAGAAACTGATGCACAGAAAGTTCCACCTGAATATAAGGAAGAACTTCTTCACTGTGCAGTGACCACACACTGGAACAGATTGTCCAGAGAGGGTGTGGAGTCTCCCTCACTGGAAATATTCCAGAACCATCTGGACACAATCCTGTGCCATGTGCTCTGGGATGACCCTACTTGAGCAGGAAGGCTGGACCAGATGACCCGCTGTGGTCCCTTCCAATCTGACCCATTCCGGGATTCTGTGATTTCTTCTCATCCTGTCACCTGTTACCTGGGAGAAAATACCATGGTTCATGGTTACACTTTGGGATCTGAATGAACAGCCTGTGTTCGCAGCAGATACCAGACAAAGATGGTATTGAATATTTCTCCCAAATGCAGTGCTCACTCTGCTCCCTTAGGCAGCAGAGGTGAAGAGATATTCTCTTGGGGCACTGCCTGACCCGCTTGAAGTTCACAAAGGCTCCACAGCAAGGCTCTGCATCAAGCAGACAAGGCTTCTCCCCTACATTCACCAAAACAGAAAGGAGGATGGTGGAGAGCTGCCCTCCCTCGTTTCACCACCAGGCAGAATTTGACTCTGAACTGTAAGTACAGTCCCACTGCTTACACATCCCTTTACTGAGCTCCTCACAAGTGCTCAGAGCAACCCCTCACTGCTGCTCCGAACAGAATGTTCTGCAGGTCACTCCATCTCACTCAACTATCACAACATGAACATGTTTGTGTGCCTGCTTCAGAGGAGCCAAAAACAACAGGCAGAAATTGCCCTCTTGTAAAAGGGACTGGAGCCAGTATTCAGCTTAGATTTACCTATTACCCATAGCCTGGCAAGCAGATTTCACTCCATTTGGCTTCCAGACTGTGGCACATATGGATATCGGGAACAGGTATCTGCTAGGCATGAAACTCAATACAGACTCATGCAGAACCATGGTAGTAATTGCCAGGGTTTATTTCCAGTAATTGGGTTCATTTGATCTAAAGAGAGAGCAGCTGTGATGAACAGCAAAGTTTACCTACACAGAAGTTTCACTAAATAGAGCTTATTATGCTTTTGTCTTGCTTTTAAATAGCACCTTCCCCTGGAGCCTGATGTTTAGTGTTTAGGGACTTGGTAGTCACTGTAGGTTAAGAAAGTGAGTGCAAAGGGTGAGTTTTCACCGACTGCAACAGCATTGCCAGACCTCACTCTGTAAGACACTGCAGAAAGCCAAAGAATAGTAGGAAACGGGGTTGGGGAAAAATCTGGGAGGTCAATTAGTTCATCTTCCTGCCCAATGCAGCACCAACTGGCATCAACAATTCTCGACAAATGTTTGTTAAATATGCTTTTATCTCCTCCCCCACCGTAATGGAGCCTCTACCACTTCCCCAGGCTTTAACTCTCCCTAAACTAACTGGTGCTGAGGGACAGCCTCAGAGGAGACAAGCATGGGGAGGTCAGAAGGGAACTGGTGGACGAAGTCACATCGCAAGTTGGTCATGGAGACAGACAAGGTAACACCTAGTCACACCTGGAGCAGCTATTTAGCAGTGCACAGAGATCAAATTCAGACAGAGAATTTGCCACAGAACCCAGTGCTGCCAACTTCACCACTAAACCGTGTCCCCATGTGCCCCATCTACACGCCTTTTAAATCCCTCCAGGGGTGGTGACCCCACCACTGCCCTGGGCAGCCTGTTCTGGTCCTTGACCACCTTTTCAGTGAAGAAATTTTTCCTAATATCCAATTCAAACCTCCCATGGTGCAACTTGAGACTGTTTCATCCTGTCCCTTGTTACCCGAGAGAAAAGACTGACCCCCACCTGGCTCCACCCTCCTTTCAGGGAGTTGTAGAGAGTGATAAGGTTCCCCCTGAGCCTCCTTTTCTCCAGGCTAAATACCCCCAGCTCCCTCAGCTGCTCCTCATCAGACTTGTGCTCCAGACCCTTCCTCAGCTCCATTGCCTTTCTCTGGACACGCTCCAGCATCCCAATGTCCTTCCTGTACTGAGGGGCCCAAAATGTCCCACCAAGAAAGCCAAGTTCATGAAGCTGTGGGATGCAGGTGGAAAGCAGGTGGTCCTGAGATTATGGCCTACCTTAGACACCCAACTTCAAGATACTAAAAGGCAGGTCTGTAAAGGGGCACCACAATAGCTAAGTTTAGTGCATCCTGCTATCCTGTGGATTTTACAGTCCCAAATTAGATACCCAGGACCTTTACAGCTTGAATGAGAGCATTAGAGCCTTTCAATTCATAACACAGCCAACTGTCCAACAAACACCACGCCGTGCTGTCCATGGCCAGGACAGGTTTTGCCCTCCTGCACCTCAGAAAGATGAGCCCAGCCTGGAACTAACAGGCAGACATGCCCATGTGGTACACCCATGGCCAGGCCCTGCTCTTATCTACACCAGCCTGAGCCTGCTGATTCCATGGTCCCACCAGGATGTGATTCATGTGTGCCCCTGCTCCACCCAGCTGGCATGCTCATCCCACTGATCTTGGCTTCAGGACTCCTCCACCAGGATAGGGACTGCCAGTCAGTGAGATTTTGCAGGGGCCTGTTCACCTTAAGTGTAATTTTGGTCTACAAGGTGCTACTGCAAGAGAGATGTCTGATGGCAACAAAGAATTACTGCACAAGTGCCTTTGAGCATAAAGAAAGGCTGAAACATTAACTGTAATGAGTCTGTGGTCAAGCTACCCCTGAGACTTGCAGTCATGACAGAACCAGAAAACCTGACCCAGAAGATGTCAAAAGCCAGATGCTGGCGTGTCAGCATGTGGACATGAGCTATTTCCCCACAGATCACTCTTGTCTGTTTATAGTGTTTCCATGACAACAACCCTGAATTACTACTTCTTAGACATCTTCCCAAAGCTGTGGGTTCTCACAAGGAGGAATTTTTATATACAGAAAAACAAAGCACTGAAAATCATCCATAACCCTCAGAAGTCAGGAGTACCCAAAGGCCTGCTCGTGGTCCTGCTATGTGCCTGTGCACATGTCCAGAAAGATGGTCTCCAACATGAGATAAAATGCATTATTTAAGCTTCTGTTTGCTGTTGTTGGAAAGAAATCCTCTTCCAGTGGAAAGAAACCTGGAATGAAATGAGTCATTCCTGGAGAATTCAATGGCAGGCTTTTCCTGGGAGGGCTGTCAAAGAATGCCCAAGATTAGAAACCTGACTGCCTTCAAAGTGAAAACCCAGTGGACATTCTGGTATCATGAGGTAGCTATTATTATAAAGGGAAAGGAACTTTTTTTTGTGGATCAAATCTCTATTGAAACAGAAGCGAGAAAAAAAGAAAGGGAAAAAGAAAAAAAAAAGAAGAAAGCTCTCTTCATAACCTCTCTCTCTATTCATACTTCGATGAAAGGCTGTAGGTCATTTACAATTAATACTTGAACAAGCAAGCTTCCAGGACAGATCCAAAAGGATTTGTGTTTAAAAGCCCACCTCTTTGTCATCTGGCCTTCTCCTCCTCCCCAAAGCCAAACCCACCTTGAGAGTCCAGATGCCTGCCAAGATGCCTCTTATGGCAAGATGCCTCAAGCAAACACTGAGCACACCAAAACAGATGCCAAGGATTTCCTCCTTCTAGGTAACAGCCCTCAGCAATACCCTCCTTTCACACACTGCTGGGCTCAAAGAAAAACTGGAAAAACACAGTGGCCTCTGTTATTGAAGAAGGATGGAGGAGAAAGGTCTTCAAGCCTTAAAATGCAAGGATTGCAGGGGGAGGGTTTCTTGCTTTTATGTGGCCACAGGACCTGCTAGAGGAATGTTCAGTGATGCACATTTCACTGTAGCCCCAACCACAAGAACATCCACTTCGTTCTGGGGCTTTGGGTGAAACAAAGTCAGTGCTAGATAAAAGTACACTGTGTGAGCAGCACTGTCCCTCTGCTCTGGACTGCACACGCCTGCAGCTGCCCCCAGGATGGGAAGGCTTCACATCCCTCTTTGACGGAGGGGAATCTTCTGTTCTGGGGAAAAGACAATGTTCCAGTGTGATAATTTAATAGGCCTTACTTGAAATAGGCCTCACTTTGAGAGGGGAAAAGCCTGGCTTGGAGTCTAGGAATCCATCTGAGCCGTGGCCACACAACAGCTCTTGTACGCTCACTAGCTGGGAACCAGAAAATAGGGTTATTTTTGTTCACATGCAAGTACAACACAACATTAGGGCCTTCAGAACAAACCACTGCTCACTTCTGAAGTTGGCACCAGGCACCCTAAACCTGCCCCATAGGAGAAGGGAGAAGATTACCTCATTGTTCACACAGACTAAGTCCATTGTCTGTCCAAAAGCATCCGTGACCTTCTGCACCACTTCTTTGAATTTGACTGGTCTTGGAAACTGGATAATCCTGTATATGCAAACAAATACAACAACAGTCACAATTTAGTAGAAGCATACTGAAATTTGGGATTCGACTGACAAATCAGAAGAAAGGACCTGTGTTCTGTCATGAAGCATAAACCCTGGTCCTTGCTTCTACACTCACAGAAATGATGCTCATCTGCAGTGCCCAAGAGGGGACTGGACCCACCCTGCAAGAACATGTCCCAGAAATCCTAGTGCAGCTCCTCTCCTCCCTCCAATGTGAGGCATAGGTGGAAAAGAAGTCCAGCAGCCCT
Source organism: Pseudopipra pipra (assembly GCF_036250125.1). NCBI lineage: Eukaryota > Metazoa > Chordata > Aves > Passeriformes > Pipridae > Pseudopipra > Pseudopipra pipra. The sequence continues at coordinate 151,275,915 of NC_087549.1, read as the reverse complement.
TCACTGGCAAAATCCCAGATCAGGCACTGGTCAGTGATATTTATCATCTCCATTTTCAGCAAGGGGCTCTGAACAGGAAGGAGGGATGGAAGTGGGAATGATGCAGTTTTGGCATCCTGTGACTGTCCTGTACCATCACATGCAGCAGTTCTAAAGGTATGTACAGCAGGTACAGTCTATCCCTACAGCAATTTCAATTTTCCTTGGCTCTAACGTGCAGTTTGGACCATCAGCCTGTGTCCTGCCCTGTCACAGTCACCAAGCACCAAGCAGAGGTGATTCCATGAAAATGTCAAGCAGGGAAGGGCGGACAAGCTTTAACTCCCAGCCCTATTTTTATGGGACCCATGCCCAAAATCTGGTTATCTTAAGTAAGTGTCATAGACTGCTAATCAAAGAACACATTTCTGCAGAGTTCCAACCCCGCTGTGCTTCAGCAGGGCTCAAGAATTAAAAAGAGAAAAGGATCCAAGTGTGCACCCTATGTCCCTTGTAAAAGAGGCATTTAATGACTTCCAGCTTGGAAGCACTTCTCCTGCATGCAAATCCCAGGAGCTACTTGTGGGAAATGGGATAATGAGGCAAGGCTCTTGCACATAAAACTGTAGCCGATTTTAGGGGAGTGAATCCTGATGTGAGCTCATCTGCAGCTGGCTGAAGTCAGCAAGATGATGTTGGGTAAAAAAGGTAATTTGTCCCCGTACATGTGGGGCACTGGGTTGGGTACCTACCTTTTCTCTCCTTCATATTCAAACTTGATCCTGACATTTCGCTGCTGAAACAAAAAGCAGAAAATGGTGAGGTCTCAAACTGCAGCCCAGACTGACACACAGATCCAAAACTCTCAATGAGACTCCCCTAACTCCAATAGGCATCTGGTTTATTTAGGGCTAAGCTGCCTGCTGGACTCACGGACTTTGGGGACACTCCACATTGCTGATAAATGTGCTTGTCAAAACATAAGGTCTTCTGTAAACAAGAAGACACTCACCTGTATAACTGTTAGTTTTAATAAAATGCTTTCATAAAGTGGAAAATTGTGAGTGCTCTGAACTCATTTGGGAACAAGGCACTACTATCAAAGAGGCCAACATGTCAAGTGTTTGATGTCTGTCCATCCTCAGCATTTCCCATGGTTTCACCCCACTACTTTTCCATTGGAAATCCAAAAAGCAGAGCTCAGAGGGATGTTTACTAGAACACAGGAATATTTGAGGCAAAGACTTAAGAAGTAAAAGCAAGCATCCCATAATGGAAGTGGAGAGACAGCCTTGGATTTTAAAAGCCAGCAGTGCCAGGATGGTTGTAGGGGTGGCTGTTATTTTGTTAGGACCTACAAAATACAAAGTGTATCAGGCCCACTACACTGAACACAGTAAATGCTCACCCTGAACTGACCCATTGCTCATCCCAAGAGAAAACACTAAATTTGCCCAAAGAAAAGCCAGTGAAGTCACAGGCAGACTGGACACACAGCTGTGCAGTAAAAGCTACTTCTCCCATCCTCTATTTGTGCATATTTAGCAGCAGTTGAGACCACAACGAGCCTTTTCATTCATTCAGCTTCTCAGACCAGGCCTAAGCCAAGCATCCTTCTAGCATCCCTTGGATCATTCCGGGACTTTCTGACGGCCTCCAAGGCAGATCAAAACCCTCTTTACTTTCCAGACCAGGTTTAGTCACTCCAGTTAACCAGCACTCTGCTCTTACTAGTGCACACAAGCCTCTTCAATCAGTAGTTTCCTTCTCATCAAGTAAAAAAGTGCTGTGGCCCCTCCCTCCGAGGTGTAACACCAGGCAGGGCTCGGTTCCCGCACCGCCGGCATCTCACTGGGATAATCCCAGAATGGGTGGGTGACAGCCCTTCCTGAGCAAAGGACTTATCTCTGGGCCTGGATTGCCAGAGTGTGAAGGCACACTTTCCATCCCCACAGAGGCAGAGCAGAGCCACAGTGAAACAGCTTTGTTTCTAACGAGGAGAATGAGCTGGATGGTTTATTTTTAAACTGACAGCTCCTCCAGTTCTGCAAACACCCACTGAAGTTCAGGAAGTCAAGGCTGGAGGCGATTCTGTTGAAAAGCTTAAAACAAAAACAAAACAAAACAAAACAAAAAATCCAGCAGATTCAGGGTAAACATGTTGGATCACCCGAAACGCATCCTTTCTATCTCTGTTCATGGCATTTTCTGTGCTTCCGGAAGGGCTGGGAAGAACCAGTGCTGGAACAGTCACCAAATGGGGCACTCCAGCAGTGTTACAGGCCTGTGCTAAACAGGCAGTTACATCACCTCGGTGTCTAGAGCCAGTTCTCCAGACCCACAATGTTTGGACAAACTCCATGTTCATTTCCAGAACCAGGCCCAACATGTAAAAATACCAAATTAATTCTAAACCACTCTAAAATTCAAAAGGAGAAGAAGAGATGACCATAACCATCCTAGTGTTGAAGGTCCAAATCATTCTGGAGAGATGAGCAAATACAGGTGGGATTGCCACCTTGGATTATCTCTATTGGAAAAAAAGAGGTACAGGCTCTTTTATGCCAATTTTTATTTCCTTGTGTCTTTCTGAACATGCCTGGCTGGCTCATTCCTCTTGGATGCTGGTAGTAAATTGGCCAGTGTGGGTTCACTGGCTGTAAAACCAGAAAACTCTTCTCTAAAGCAAGAGAAAAAAATCAGGGCAAGGAACTTTCGAGGTTTCTCCTGACAAAGGAGCAGGACGTGGAAGGGGAAAAGCTCTCACAGCTCTGGCCTCGCTGCAGGAAACCTTTCAAAACACAGGTTTCACTTTCAGCACAGCCCCGAACGCTGCACCGAGCTGGGACACGGCACACGCTGCCTGGTTGTGCTGAGCAACACAAATTTCACAGACAAATAAGTTTTGAAAAACAGCTTGTGGCTGGAAAATGTCAGAACACTCGTCTAAAGCTCCAGAGAGAGAGAAGAAAATGAAAAAAAATGAGCCACGACCCTGCTGCATCCTTTTCTTCTACATCAACAACAAGGCTGATGTGCCATGGCCCAAAGCCAGCAGGAGGACGCCAGCTGCCCCACACTGCTCTGCTCTGCTTCTGAGCAGAGCTACAAACACCCCGGCTGCAACAGGGGAATGAAAACCCACTTCAATTCTTAATTGCATAATTTTTTTTCCATATAAAACAAACTAACCTCTTGCATCCCTCAAAGAAAGCAAGACCTTAAGCTCTCAGGCATTTGCAAGAGGGATAAATACATATTTATTACTCTGAGAAGTCGGTTACTGCTTTATTTTTCATTCTTCCCCTGGCTTGCTCACATTTTTGACCCACAGTTCAAGCTGAATTCGTCACTGCTATCAGCAACAAATACTTTTTTCCTTTATAAAAAAAAAAAAAAAAAAAGAGTGGGCAGTGCCCAAAGTACTAGGAAGTCTCAGGGGATGCAAAGCACTTCCTAAATGCTGGAGCAGGCTGTGATTTTTTACACCCATGGAAATCTGGTTTGGAGTAACTGGTTTAAGATTACACAGGGAGTCTGGGGCACCGCCAAGTACTGGAGTAAAATCTCCTGCAACTCTGTACCCAGTGCCTCAAATGCACCATCAAGGGGAAGGCAGGGCCAGCACCTTCTCTGTAAGGACCTCAACACTGCATGCAAATGTTGAGGTGGAAGAGGTGTGGGTGGTGGAGGCTGGTGGGTTGTACTCACTTCTGCAATTTTGTGAGGAATGAAGACAATGAATCCTCCTTGCACAATCCAAGTTGTACTATTTACCCTTCCTGCCATCAGATGTTAAATGAGGTTAAGGGCAGCCCTGTTCCCCCTCAGTCAAAAGGGCATTTGTTGGTGTTAGAGAACAAGCCAAGACATCCAAGAAGGGCTTGTGTTAAATACAGTGGAGGAGAGGGGTAAGGTCAGTCACAGGCACCAGCCTTAAACCCTGAGCTCTGGCAGAGCATTTCAGCAAATGGTTTCATGGAGCACTGGGAGAGCTGAGGCAGGTAATGGAGCAAACAAGGGAAACTGAGGCACAAAGGGCTTTGGCTAAGGGTATGAAGAGAAAGCCCAGCCTGGAGAGGAGAAGGCTCCATGAAGACTTTATTGCAGCATTTCAATATAAAAAGGGGGATTTATAAGATGGAGAGAAGCTTTTCACCAGGTCCTGTAGCGACTGGACAAAGGCAACAGTTTTTAACTGCAAGAGGCTAAATTTAGGTTGGATATAAGGAAGAAATTTTCCGTGCTGAGGTTGATGGGACACTGGCACAGGTTGCCCAGAGAAGCTGTGGATGCCCCATCCCTGGAAGCGTTCAAGGCCATGTTGGATGAGATCTTGAGCAACCTGATCTAGTGAAAGATGTCCCTGCCCACAGCAGACGGATTGGACTTTACAGGCCTTTCCAACCCAAACCATCCCTGTGATTCATTCTGTGAAGCCAAAGAGCAGTAGAGAGAAGCACAAAATTTAGGTGCTTGGTCTCCTGGGCTGTGTGTAGTGAGCAACCTTCCCTCTCTACGTGCATTTCCGTACAACACGGGGCACGCAGGAGCCCACGTCCCGGCTGGCGCCTGCAGACCCTGCTGCGACACAAACAAAATAAGCGACAACCCTGACAGGAAATACCACAGTCATTCCCTTCGTTTCTAGAATAATTTCTTCTCCAAAATGCTTGGACCGGCATTTCCTCCAGCCCTGCTAACAAATGGTATTTTGCTCTTTCTTGCCATACGCCTCCGAAAGGAAAAAGCAAAGCCACCGCAGCGGCCACAAACCCAGCACCATCTTTCCAGGCTTTCCTTGAGGTATTTTTAGCTCCTTCCTCAAAACTTCTAATTTCACAAAGAGAAAAGGCCACAGCTGCCAAGCTTCAGAGGAATCCCTGATGGCAACTGAGGGGGGAAAAGGGGCAAGTGCTTCTGCCCACTCGGCTGGGGACCATGTACCCCGGCAGGCTCGGCCAAGCTCGGCCCCCGGAGCTGGAGCAAGCAGCACTGAGCACTGGTTTAGATTAAGGAAAATGCTGGAAAAAATTGGAAAAAGTGTTTCCAAGCGAGGTGAATCATGATCTTATACAGAGATCCCTGAAGAGCTGACTGCTGTTTGTAATAAAAGCACACACGGAGAGCAGGAAAACAAGCCGTTAGGCCTAAAATGGAAGCGGTTTCAGAGAAACAGAAGGTGCTGAACACTCTTTGCTGCTGCACAATCAGAGGGTTGATCAGATTGGGGTCCAAGCTGAGCAATGCCTGTGGAGAAGGCTGTCTAATGGCAGAGGGACACCTTCACTGCATCAGTGCCACTGATGGCAAGCAGGGAGCCAGCCCCACGCCTCCACACCTGCCCGTGTGGCACAGAGAGCTGAAACACCACACTGCAAAACCCTAGACCAGCATCAAACTCAAAGACTCCCCTCAAACTCAGCTGCCCTCAGAAACAGTGTTCTGGTCAGAACCCACCTCTGTGGCTTGCTTTAAAGCTGCTCTTGTCAAATCTAACCAGAGGACAGCTTTGCCCATGCTAAGACACCACAGGGATGGGGCCTTTGGATCACTTCTTCCACCCAAATCCACAGCTGCCTCACAAACCATCTGGGACAAAGCCTCAGACTTCAGCATTAACCCTTCTGTGGTCAAGAAAGGCAGGAAAAATCATCACAAGGGGCCTCCTATTCCCTTTGGTGCTGGTCCGAGAGGGGCTCATTCCAGGCTTGCTCATACCCACCCACCAGACTTTGAGCACTTATTTTGCCTCAGTTTCCCCCTGAGGTAAAAGAGGGACAATGAAGGACACCCACTTCTGCATGCCAGAGGGTAATCAGAGGGATTATTTTCACTTCTCTCATTTTCTTACTCGTTGGATTAGGAAACAATGAGGAAACCCCGCGGAGCCGCACGTAGCATTCGGGCGTTAGTGCCCGGGTTACTCCTTTGTACAAAGCCACAAAGCAGTGGGATTTCTCCCCAGATTCTGGCTTTGGCTAAGAGGAGTCAGCACCACAGGGCCAGGCTGGGGGGGGTACTCCTGCACCTCCTCGAGGTGCACATTGTTTGCACTAGTGCTGTGCTCGCCCCTGCTTTCAGCAACGGGACGTTCGTTAGGAGCCAGACAGCTGGACCGCGGCCCCAAACCGCAGTAGGAGATGACTAATGCGCGTCATTAGGAATTATCTGCACAGAACCCCCACGCACTCCGGGTTATTCAGCAATCAGACAGAAAGCGGTTTGTCTGGGATTGCCCCCTTTCTCCTTTCGGGGGTGGAAGGTACAACATACCCCGGTCCCCCCCGGGTCCTTGAGGCTCTTTTCCTCTGAAAAGGCAGGTACAGCATGTGAGCAGCGCAGAGGAGAGCAGTAAAAACATGCCTAGAAGGTTCACTGCTCCCTGTTGTAAGTACTTCTGGTTTATACAGCAGCAGAAATCATGGGTTTCAAAATGTTTATCTAAAGCCACCCACCTGGCAGGGAATAGCTTTATTTCTCATTGGTATTACCCTCTTCACACCCAAGTCAGCTCCACACACAGACAAGGGAAAGCCTCTCAAATCCTTGGGACTCCACTGCCTTTGCCACCTCTAGCCAAGGCTTTCCCAATCAGTGCTGCTCCCTCTTGGTCCCTTGTTTTTGCCCCCCAGGTGGGGAAGTCCCTGCAGATCTCCTCATAGAGACTCCCATCTTCAAGGGGATATTTATGGACCCCCATCCTATTCTCCAGATGTAAACTAGAGGTGATAAAGCCAAACACCTTTTAGGCTGCTCTAAGACCCAGAGAGAGCCCTACAACATGAGCTATATTTCATTGGATTATGAGCAAGCCTTGTCCTGCATCCAACTTGCCAAACAAAAGAGAGTCCAGAGGTAATTTACTAAAAGAACAACTTCTAGGTCAGTCTGACATTTGATGTAAATGGAAAAATGTTTCTTATGAATATTGGATTTAATTGCCATGGGAGAATTTGCCATCAAGATTCAGGTGGCAGAGGAGCTGCTGGTTGTCACCAGCTGTGACAGAGGCCACGCCAGCACTGACAACCAGCTTCACACTGCAAATTGCCAAGTGCTATTTATATAAATGAGGGGAAGTGCACAGAAATAGATGCAAAATTAATGTTAATGCAATTGCTCCTTTCTCCCTCCATGCTTTGGTTCAGGATTTCTTAATTCTTCGGGGTTTCCCTTCTTATCCCCCTCATCTTTTTTCTTAGTGATCACAATGCAGATGTTCATTCTGCTGTTTCCTCCTTCTCCCCTTCAGAGCAATTTCTATAAAAAATCTCCTTTGCTCAGTCCAGGAGACAACTTGAAAGGACTCTTTCCAGCCATGCCAGAGGATGCACGAGGAGCAACAAGATGGTAAAAGGAATAACAGAGGAATATGAGGGCAAAGGTTGCAGGAGGAATAATGTCAGAATGATCCCTCTGCTCCCAAAGAACGGCTCCACTTTAACTCACATGCAGAAGGAAAAGGGTGTCCCTGTCTATCTCTCTGCCATTTTCCCACAAAACAGAGAGGCAGGACAACGTAGTGCCTGACACACCTGACCAGGACTCAGGAGATTCCAGCCATCACATCTGCTGCCAGCTGCCCAGGCAATCCAAGAGAGGAAAATCAGCCACATCATGCTCTTCTCATTTTCAGATTGTCCTACCACAAGGCACTACACATTCAGAGGCTCAGCCTCAGTCCTAAACTCATTTGTAAGGAAAGCAAACTAAGAAAAGAAAGATTTGCAATTTGCCAAGGGATGTTCATTTCCTAAGACGATCTGACGCAAAACCATCGATATTTTGGGGAAGAAATATTCTGGAGCACAAACCACCACAGACTGCTTTCTTGTGTGGCCCAGGCCTACCAGGAATACTGTCTGGCAGGCTTTGAATTTCAACTTCTGTCAAGAGAGCACTAAGAAACCCCTCCAGGAGACAGGAATGAGATAGCATTTCGGTTGTGTTTCTCTGTGGACCAAAAAGCTGCTGCAAGCCACAAAGAACTGGCTAGTTAGCCAAGACATTCTTGTTCAAAAGTGTTTTTCACTGGAAATTTGGAACACTGACTAAAGGATTCCCATGCCTCAGAAAAGCATTTTTCCACAGAAAAGGAAAGATTATTATTATTATTAATTGGACAACTGAACTTCCAGACCCAAGTAGTTCTATGTGAGCGTGTTCCTGCAGGGCCTCAATAGAGGTGCCAGCAATGAGATGATCAAGAGGACATTTTAAGACCTAAATGCCCCATGTCTCACTCCCTCTCCAAAAAGGGAGACTGTGCAGGACATCCTTCAGCCCAACCAGCCAACCTGATCAGAAGAAAAAAATAAAAGAGAAAGAAAAGGGAACACCAAGTACCAAAGGAACAACAAATCACTGGCAGGACGACAGCATTGCCAAAGCAATCTCTCCCCCACATCAATTTCTGTCCTAAAAAACAAGGAAAAAAAATCCCCAAACAACTCGATTAAAAGTTTCTGAGCTGCAAACACGAACCAAGTCCCGGACTAATTCCACCTACTTTGGCCACTCCCCACCTCCCAGACTAGACTCCCGTCGTCCCACGAGCCAGACTTGTTCCAGCTAGTCCAATTTAGTGAAGCAACAATTCAACATCCTCCAACGCCCTTCATCTCGTGGGGCCTGTTGGTCTGAACCCTCAGCTCCGGATGCGCGAGGAGAGTGGGATGCTGACTATCTGCATCTCCTCCATCAGAGAGCTCTGAGTAACACTGAGCACACAGCTACAGCTGCTCCACTTGTGGATGAAAGGAAAAATCGGAAAGGAGGCAATTGTTTTTCCAAGCATCAGCGCTGTAATAAGAAGGAAAGTTTGATTCCCAATATAATAAAATTACACTCAAGTGGCAGCCAACTATTCGAAAGCTGATATCAGAGCACCAACTCTGCTGGTGATTTATAAATGAAGATACAGAGTGGGTGGGTTGTGGATATGAAGATTCATTGCAAGATGTCAACTTTATGAAACTTCTGCAGATATTCAGTCAATGAAAACCATTATTCTCCTTATTTTTCCACAAGTTATCTGGCTAACTGTGCATCTGCAGCATTTACAGCACAGTTCTCAGATGTGACAGCAGGGATTTTCCCCTCATTGTGCAAAAACAAGTATGTCATTTACGAGAGGTCTAAAAAGCTTTGCTGCCCTGAAAGCAACCCGAGATGGCTCAGTATGGTCCCCACCCATCAACGTGCAGAAAATGCTGCCCTTGGAGCCATCCAAGGCTGCGCTGGGTTTTCTGCTTCGCCTGCAGCTGCAGAGGAGCCAGCTCCGAATTTCTCTGGTCAGTCCTGTAAACATCTTGGACTTATTTCAGCATGAGATGAACACAAGTCCAGTGATTCAACTTGGACAGCTGCTACCGCCAGGACAACACACTTTGAGACAAGACATGCTACGTGCGCACGTGTTTTCGTCTGCATGTGTCTAGGAAGTCTAGAGGGATTCGGGATAGGATTTTTCCTCTCTGCATGCAGAGCTCTTTGTTTGTAGCACAAGTGCCATTAAAAAAATGCATGACGACAGTAAATGACAATTTGTTTTCCTCCTTGCTGGGCATTCAGCAGTTGCAAAGTCGGCTGCAAGCTTATTCTAAGCCACAGCACTAGAAGTGGAATTCCTAGTGGATCTGCTCCCATGCTTCTCCAGCAGCTTCCCAGTCCTCTTAATTTTTGTCTCCCTTTTTTTCTTGCTATTTTGACAACTCAATTGATTTCTTCACAACTTTCATGTTCGCGTAATATTTGTTCCATACACAAACAGGCTATTAAATCCAACTCAGCTATTATATCAATGTCAGCAAATAATTTCCGACATTTCTCAAGGGACAACGTTTTTGTTCACCAAAACAACTCTGAATGTGCAACAGGGCCAAAATGTTTGGGTTTAGGAGTGTAAAGATAAACACCAGTAATTAATAATTAAACACTTTATATAAGAATGACATTATTCCTCCCCAAAGAGCCTGGGTGTCTACAGCTCAAAGTTGGCAGTCTGTCTTTCAAATATCTGAAGTCAAATGTGCACATAATAAGTATTGTATTTCATCAATGCTGTCAGTACAAAACATTTGACTTATCCAAGTCTTAAAGCTGCACAGACTGCAACAAGTTCTACTACTTTCAGTGTTAACCAACGGTTAAAAGTGCCTTGAGGTGGGAATTGAGCTTAAAACCCAGTTTCAGGCTGTGTTGTTATATTTTTTAATTATTTGGGGCACTGCCCTTCTCTGCTCCTCTGTGATATGGGGATGCCTGTAACTTCCTTTCAGCTCTTCAAAAAGAGAACCTAAAGCTTATGCCTTGGTGAAATTACGGTATTTCTGATGTACTAAGGTCCTGCAGCACTTGTTAACTTCAGTTCTAACATTTAAACTGCACTACCAGCATGGCAAGCACCATGCCCACCTCTTCGGTCTGTTGGAATTTGAGGTAGAATCAAGCAATGCCTTACCTGTTTACTGCAGTGGACACTGGTTTTATTCCTGTTGTTGTCCAGCAGCCCCCCACATTTGCCCAACGCTGCCAAATCCTTCATAATAGAGTTCAGAGCTTCTTCTTCATCTGCAAAAGAAGATGAGACAGCTGAAGTGTGGAAGGCAACCTCCCCCCCAGAACTACAGAGTAAAAGCACAGCATTGCAAAGACAAGCTTTCAATCCAAATGGATCAGGAGCCACGATGTCAAGCCTTCCTTTTAAGAGAGACGTTCCAAGGCATTCCAGCTCATGGTGCCTTGGAAATACAGGTTCTTCACCACTGGTGAGCCAAATCCTCAGATCTTATTGCAGCCTTTCAGTACCAGAAGGGGGCTTACAAGAAAACCGGAGAGGAAATCTTGACAAGGGCAAGTAGTGAGTGACAGGACATGAGACAATGTCTTTAAACTGACAGAGGGTCAGTTTAGATTAGATGTTAGGAAGAAATTTTCCACTGTGAGAGTGGTGAAGCCCTGGCACAGGTTGCCCAGAGAAGCTGTGAATGCCCCATCCCTGGAAGTGTTCAAAGCCAGGTTGGATGGAGCAGCCTGGTCAAGTGGAAGGTGTCCCTGCTCATGGCAGGGGGATTGGAACTGGATTATCTTTAAAGTCCCTTCCAGATCCAGTTTTTGTGGTGTATGGTGGTGCTCTGCAGGACAGAAACCTTTCAGGATCCAGAAAGCTCATGGCAGCAGATGATGGGGTACAACACAGTTCTTCATCTCTTCCTTTCCTCCCTCTTCATTAGGGGTGCTCAAGAACCACAGAATGATTTTCAAAACCAGAGGCAGGAAGAAACCATGGGAGAGGGCAAGGAATTCATAAGAAGAGATAAAGTCAGCAATGCTGGATAGAAGAAATCAGAGAACTTTGAAGGACCCATTCACTCTGAAACCAATCTCCTCCTTTTCAACACTTTTCCATCTGTGCTTGTGGCCTCTTAAAGCAGCTCTGAACTGTGACACTGCAAAATACCAACCACAAGCTCTAAGAGCCCTGTCAAGACCTAGGGCAGGGCACACTCCTTAGGAGGGTGTGAGAACCCACTGCACACTCCATGTTTGTGATATACCCAAGACAAATATTAGGCACGTGCAGCTATTACTGTAAAAATACAAATACAGCTACAAATTTTGTCTAAAAGCAAGTGTCTCCAGGGACAGAACCACCCCTACACCGAGCCAGCCTGCAGATTTAACTCAAAGTCCACAAATATGTGAAAAATTACAAAAATTGTATGAAATCAGACAGGACCAGACCCAAATACTGAGGATCTTTCCCCAGGGAGGTGTATGTCCTGGATCCTCGTACTCAGATACAATACCATATCCTCTTTTTCTGCTCCTCCTGCTGGGTTCTGTCAGGACTGAAGGCGTGGAAAAAAAAAAAAAGATGTGAGAAAAAGACTCATCATGCATGCTGTGCACCCAGAGCCATCTCATTAAAGAAATAAGGGGGAAAACTGGGGGAAAATGTTTAAAATCCAGTGTCACTTTCATTTTATTGCTCAGAAATGAGCTCCAATGCCTACATCAGACTATTAGGAAAGTGCCTACATTTTCCTGTACACAATGTGTGTGCATGTATATTTAGTATATAAACAGATATCTATGTATCAATATTAAATACACAATTGATAAAATAATAAAATTCATACCAAAGTACATTAAAATACAATTCCTTTTCCTTTCCACATTTCCCTATTTACTAAAAACACAGGTATGTTTTTCCAAAGGGGTGGCAGGGAGAGCAGCCTGAAATGCCACAAGAAAACACTCAAGAAAAAGATAATTTTCAGTTCTAGTTCAGAAAAAAAAAGCCAAAACAAACAAACAAACGAAACCCAAACCCACAACAAGAGTATCCCCATAGTTTGGGTTTAGGGTATTTTTCTTTTCTCGTTGTTGGTTTGGTTTGGGTTGCCTTTTTTTTTTTTTTTTAAAGACCTCTGGGACACACACAGTTTTCCATACAGATTTTGTGGAAAATACCCGACACAAAAAAAAAAAAAAAAAAAAAAAAGAAGAAGAAAAAAAGAGTCTTTTTTTCTTTTGGTGGGGGGAGGGAAAGAGGGGAGGGACAAGCTAAAACAAACCTACAAAACAAAACCCCTTACGCTGCCCTCCAGGAATTTTCCACCAAAGCCCTAATCTCTGCAATGCCCCTCGCCCCCTTTCTTTTTTTCCAGCCCGAGTGACAACAAAAGTTTCCTGAACTTTTTTTCCTGACACAAAACACAATCCATAAAGTCACGGGCAAACAGAGCTTCAACAGGCAGAGGCAGAGCCAGGCTTTTGCTACCAAAACCACCCTATTCACCACCACTCTCCCAATTCCAAACCTCCCTGGCCAGGCCCGGCAGCATCTTCAAAGAGATTCATCTCTGGTTAATCCACCAAGGATAGTCCAGAACTTGCCCCAGGGAGGGACAGCAGGATTTGATGGAGGGAAATAGTAATAATAATAACAAATAATAATAAACCAACAAACAGAGACAGAGTAATTTCAAAGTTTACTGGAGTGGCTGTAAAGCCACTTATCTCCATCCCAAGAGAAAGATCTGCAGCCCCCAAAAGTTGGCCCAAGCTCCCCACAGACCACTTGTGACAAGTTGTTTACCAGAGGGCAAAGCAAGGAAGGCCAATTTCCCTTGGCCTTATGTGTTCTTCTTAAACACCAAGGAGTTTCCAACGTCTAGGAAAGGTTTGGTTTACGTGACACTGCCCTTAAAGCAATAAATGAGTCTTTCTCCTTTACCTACCCATCATTTTTGCCAATACTTTTTGCAACACAGTCTTTCGAGTCCATCAAACACAGGTTTAAAAATTCCTACTGCTGCAAGTCCAGCTGCATCACTATGGAAGTCACATTTCTGAGGAAGTCAGGCTACACATCTCTGCCAGAAGCGACCTTTTGCATCTCTCCCAGCATAGCAAAGCAAGGAGAATCCACTCCCTTTCAGTAACTGCCTAAATTCAGCCAATTTTCAGAAATACCCAACCATCAACTGAAGCAGCCAAGAACCAGTGGTGTAAAACTGGGCTCCAGCTGCCCTAAATCAGTTACTGAAAGAAAAAAGAAAAAGAAAGAGAAGTCATTTCTTGTATTTGACTGTCAACTCAGCATCTTTGTTCCTCTATCTACTAAAAAGCCAATGCAAAAGAGCATTCTGAAGAGCATTTGAGGATTTTTAATCATAAAACATGGGTGTTACTTGTCCAAAAAAACCCAAAATACACATCTGCGCCATCACTGCTACAAAATAAGGTAAGAAAATTTCTCTTTATATGAGCAGGAGAGGTTGTTTTCTACTGCTGGAGTGCAAAAGAACATGACTTACACACAAGAAGAAATACAGTATTTCCTTGAACGAACGTATTTATATGTGCTTAAGTTTTTTTTAACCACTTTTAACAGTGTGTTTTTAGTCCGAGAGAGCTGCAATTTCAGAGACACGATGACCAAAGCCTCAACTGTTCAAAACAAAAACCCCCACACCATGGTTTGAAGCAACTTCTGAGCAGGAGAATGATTTGCATCATCGGTTGCAAAACCGACACTTCCCAGTCCTCTCCATGACAGCTTTGCACAGGGACTGATGCCTTCCAGACTAAACCTCTTGCCCATTCTAATTACTGCTCCTGGGGTCTCCAAGCTGACTCGCAAGAAGGGTGGAGAACTTTGTTCCATGGAAATAAGCGGCCAGCTCAGCCAGTTCAGTCAAAATTCAAACAAGCACTGGAGCTAACTGGATAATTAAAGCCAAATGACACTCCCAAGCCCTTCCAGAGAAGGGGGTGTCACAGTCTGCTTGTTCTCCATTTGGCTCAGTTTGAGTGAGGAGTGGGTGCAGGATGGACGGCTCTCCCAGGGGCAAAATGCCAATCATCAGGAATCCCAGGCCCAAGGGACAGGCAGGATCAAGATTCTCCTTTTCTAGCCCTGGCAGGGCTCAAGTTTTCTTCAGCCTTGTGAGAAGGCAGCACTGAGACTGCACAGCAAACACCTTCCCAGGCTTTGCCATGGCTCCAGAACAAAACAGCTGCGAATTGCACACCACCAGTGAAGTATCCTCAGCACTTGGATGGACTTGGAGACTCGTGGAAACCCTTTCACAATGTGAGCACGTTCTTGCTCCTGAGCAACCTTCTGGCCCAGCTTCACTCTTGCACCATTTTGTACAAATTCACTTAAGGTATTGTAGGTTGACAGGATGAATTGTTCAATGATGTCTGCTCTCTACCCAGAACACATATAAACAGGATTATTTTTACCATGGAAGATCAGGACAAAAAAAAGCTGATTACAGAGACAGCAGAAATGAAACATAAAAACAAATTGTGTTTAGTACTGTCCCTCTGTCCCTGGTGTCTCTTCTTCCATCCTCAGTTCTGTCTTTATTTTCAGCTATTTCTTTCAGTAGGAAACTCATTTCTTTCATCCCTACTTCCCACCAACACCCCGATTTTGTGCTTTTTAAATCATCTCCCTGAGACAAAGCTCATTTGATCATGCTGCCAGCCCATCCAACCAAGGACCACTTCCAACCAAGAATAATAGATGTCTCAAAGATATTAATTTCCCAGAGGTTTGGGGGCGGGGGGATATATCCATAGCCACGTTGAAGAGAGGAACACACAGAAGTAGTAAGCCAAGAGCACTCCCAGGAAGCAATGGCCAGTGGAGCTACAGTGGATATGGGAAGGTTGGGTTTATATTTTTATTAAAGCACAACTCATCCGTTTTGGCAGGATCTTATATCAAAACCAGAACACCTCCTTCTCTCATCAAGTTTTCAGTTCTGTGAGATGTTAAGACTCACAAGTCCCAGATTCACTAGCAATGCGAATCTGGAGCATTTGGCACTTGGCAAAATCAAAGAGCCAGAAGATGACACATCTCTCTGCCCTTCAGATACACGTTTCCGGTGCTGCTCCATGGCTCTGGTTCCAGAGTGCGTGAGGGAGAGAGGAACCTGGAGTTTCAGTCTTAGTACAGCCAGTTCGCTGCTCTTGGAGAAGGAAAAAATAAAACCCCACAAGGGAGAAATAGAAAGCCTGAAGGTCAACACGGACCACCCAAAACAATTCAAGAGTCCGGAGAGAAAGCAAATGAAGAAGGGACAAAGGAATAATTTAGCTGTGCTCAGATGGTCTAGACAGTGCTGTTATTGTTGGCTTCACTAATAGGTCATTACTAAGAGGCAGCTTACGGTAGTTCCATGAAGCTGCTTCCATCAACACTGTAAAAAAAAAAAAAAGGCACCAGCTGGATGGAGCCCACAGAAAGCCTGGAGAAGTAAAGCAGAGTCCTGTAGAACACGGTGAGTCCTGATCTCGGCCTCTCACACACACAGCAGGCAGAGTTAGGGACGGGAAGAGTCGGGGAAAAGTCCTGAGTGTTGCAGAAGGGAAGAATATTGTCCTGTGAGTCATTCCTGAGCACGGCTGGAGCGTGTGGCCCCAGGGTCATACCTTGTCACACACACCCTTCCTCCTGGATCCAGGGAAAAACCACAGACGTGGCCACTCGTGGCTGCTGAAGATCCCACTGTGCTTTTCACAGCCGTGGTGCTGATAGTCCAGTTGAGCCTTCCTGCCTGTGTAAACTCCAGCAGCTCCCTCCAAGGCCAGCATCCACCTCTCCAGAAGGAGATGCAACCACTGGGGATATCCCCAGGCAGAGGGAAGAGTCTGTGAGGGCTGAAAGGGGATGGAGGGAGCGCCCCAGAAATGCTGTCAGCTTCAGTAAAAGCCCTTTCAATAGGTGAGACTTTGAACATACAGTGACAAAAACACTAAAATGTAACATAGTGAAAAGAAATATGGAACCATGTGATGATGACACTGACAATCCTGACTTTGGTTTGCAGAGGCATCAGCCTTCCATTTTCTCTGGTTTTTGAAAATACATGGTTTTTTGATTGACTGGCATACAATATTTATCATTTATCAAAGAGAATCTGAACTGAAAGACAAGATTCACTCCCTCAGCATCACTCATTACCTGCAAAGGGCAGTCTCTGTCCTGATGGACTTTCAGCCACACTGTCAGAGGGAGAGAGAGATGAGCTGTTTTCTATATCTCATTTAAAGAACAGGAATCCATGACAGACAAAAAAAAAAAGCCTTGCTCAAGACCACATGAGTCTGCAGAGCTAAATACATCAATTCAGAAAGGACTTAACCTGATCCGGCCTTCCTGGCTGTATACAAGGACCACAGAAATTCATTTAGCAGCCTCTACAACCCTATCTTGACCCAGAATCACCAAACAGCCTCTTTTAGAGAGTCTTAGTCTAAAGAGCTCATGCACTTACTCCAATAACCCCTTTGCAACTAATACCTCAACACCAGTTTGACCATAGGTCACCTTGTATTCCACTCGTTAGATCTTGATATCCCTGTATCTTAGAGACCCCTCTATTAATAAACACTCCCCATCTTCTGCAGGTATTCACAGACTGCAACCTCATCCCCTTTTAACCCTTCTTCATGTAACTAAATGGAAATACATAGCTTCTGACACTAGAGTAATCCTTAATTAACTTCTTCAGCTTTCCAGGTGGTTTTTTTTGTTTTTTTTTTTTTCATGAAGACAAGAGGGAACATCAGAGAAGCACATTATGCCCAGTGGACAAAGCACCTTTCCATTTCTGTTTGCTATGTGAGCATGGGGTAGCAGGAAACTTGACCAACATGTACCAGTGAAAGTGCACATCTGCCAGACCAACAGCCACCTGGGTTGCCCACTGCCTTCATCAGAAGGTCAATGTCAGACCAGTCCTGGGTTTGCTCTCCTGATCCAGAGAACAGGAACAACACTCATCCATATGAAAGCCAGTGTCAAAGAACTTGCTTGTGAACATAAATGCTGCTCTTTTTCCAAAACCCAGAGGGGAAAAAAAGCTTGGAGATGAAGAGAAACCCAGGACTTGGAGTTTCTTCAGTAGCTGCAAACACTGTCAACAGGCACCCACTGCCACCAGGATTCAGCCAATGCACAAGATACCAGGGGCAGAGGTATCAACACAGCACAGACTTGATGATCTTAAGGGTCTTTTCCTGACTAAATGATTCTGATTCTAAACAGAGGGATCAATTATTAAATAAACAGTGTCACAGTGACTGTTTCAATCAATACTAGGAAGGAGACCCGTGAGCTAGAAGCTCAAGAGCCTGATTTCGACCACGACAGAAGCCCCCAAGCAAGCAAAGAAGGGACCCAGACACTCTGACAGGCAGGTAGAAATACTGCTTTGGAACTTAGCACCCTTAGAAGGGCTGTCTGTGAATGACCTGTGGCAAAACAGAACTGCTGCCTGCCTCCATCTAGTGAGAGATGCAGACAAACATCCACGTAAATTCAACCCACATGCACAAAGCATTTTGCCACTGTCTGGAGCCGTGTCCAGAATCTGATAAAGAGAAAAATTATCCAATTACCCTCCCCCAGTCCAGATTGCACTGCAGCAGACACACCAGTGGAGCACGTTCCCTTTGCAAGTCAGCAAAGGCTCACCAGCAGCTGGATCCTGCTGCCGTTCTCCCTCCTGCAACCCCACCCAAGGGATGCCAAGGTCACCCCTGTGTAGGGCTCAAGGGCAGGGCACAGCCCAGCAGGTCAAACAGAGCAATTATACAGGAGGAAGTGAGGAAAGACCCTCTTGATATGTAGGATGTCTTGGCAGGAGTTTGCTCACTGACGTCTTAAGCTTGGGATTCATAAACTCACACAGAAAACTCATGGTGTGAGGTGCTGGGGGTTCTTGAAAGCACATTTCTCCTTATCCAAGAACTATAATGCTAAAGGGTGCACCATGGGAGATTATTAATGCTTCACCTGACAAATCGTTGGTGAATCTTGCTCTCCATAAATTACATCAATTTGGACTTTTAATTGCACTTTTACAGCACAGTCAGTAACTGCTTTGTGAAAAGAAACAAAACCAAACCCATCAGAGGCTTTTGACAGCTACAGAAGTCCATCATGCCAAATGCCCAATAGAACATCTGTGGGTTATAGTGTCTCACAGATCCTTTTCTCAGGGGCAAAGCTGAGCTCCTGCCTCCTATTCCCCTTCTACCCCGTGCTATCCCTCAGGCTAAACATACAAATATTGGAAAAATTGCACAGCCAGATTGGAGATCATGTTTAGATCAAAAACAACCCTTCCTTTCGGACTGACTGGCATACAGCATTTATCATTTACCCCTTGCAAAAGGGGACAGAAATTAGTGCTCAGGAATGGGCTTAAAAAAAAAAGCTAAACCAGTTATTTTTAAAATGATAATTAGTAAAACTGCATATCACATATATAACTAAATCCAATCACCAGTGACATGACCCAGCCAGTCCCCAAAATACTCATGAACACAAACCAGCAAACACCTCCAACATAATCTAAACTTGCTAAGAGTCCAGTCACTTAATAAGAGCATCAAAAAAACAGCAAAAGAGATTAAACTGGAACATAAATTCATATGTTAAGGCATAGCCTATTTGATAGCCAGGGTGTGAGATCATGAAGAACTTCCACTGCTCTCTGAATTTCCCCAGGAAAAACCAAAAGCAGAGGCAGTGCTACCGGGACTGCACCTCAGCTCGGGAGAGGTGAGAACAATGCCCTTAAAACCCCGAAGTGATCAGCACCTTGCAAATACCAAAACCAAAACATTTGGAATGGCAAGTTTTATCACATGTGAAGGTTTCAGTGGTCAAGCCACAGATCACACAAGAAGTTTCTCCTGACGAACGCGAAGAGCTCGTGGCACAGCGCCGAGAGACCTGCCAGGGACTTCTGCAATGGAAAAGGCCTCGGGACTGAAAAGGTGTTTGGCTTAGCTCAGCGGGGAGGGAAAGCAAGGTTACGTCTGTGGTTCACCACAACCCTCCACTCCCAAAATAGCCATTCCTCTGACAGCGCCGCGCGCAGTAAAATTCCACGGGATCAGAGCCACTGGCAGAGCTTTCCCGTGCTCTGCAACACTCTGCCCTCCTCTGCGTCCTCATCCCCCTGCACACTTGTTACCACAGGTCCCCTGTACCTCCCTGCACACGCAGAGGCTGGTGAAGCCTGGATAAGAAGCCATTTTCCCCCGAGACACAGCCCATGCAACATCCTGACAGTCATTCCTTTCCTTCCCTCTCTCAGCTCTCCTCCTCCAGCAGCACAGGAGCTCAACCTGTGGAGGTCCAGCCGTGGCACCTCACACCCTTTAACCCTCCTTGGCTAATGGGGCAAATGTCTGGGTTAAAATCAGGTGGCATTTGATGCAGGGAAGATTTGCTGAAGAGGGCAGAGTTGGGGAAAACAGCAGCTGCCCCCCACATCCAGCCAGCAACTTGGATCCTGGAGCAGGAGACGTTGATGTTTTGGTAATAAACACACCAGGGTTTAGTGATAGAAAGGGTTTCAGTGCTCCCTCAGCTGCTCCTCATCAGACTTGTGCTCCAGACCATTCCCCAGCTCCTCTGCCCTTCTCTGGACTCACTCCAGCACCTCAATGTCTTTCTTGTACTGAGGGGCCCAAAACTGAACACAGGATTGAAGGTGCCTCAGCGGTGCTGAGTACAGGGGGACAGTCACTGCCCTGGTCCTGCTGACCACACTGCAGGAATAGGGCAGTGGGAATCAGGGCTTTCCTATAAAAGCACAGACTGCTGGCAAGGTAAGCCATGCTAAATCTCTGCCTCTTAGAATCACTTTGGATGGAAAAGATCCTTCAGATCTTGGACAAATGCACTGTTTCTCATTTGCTTTTGCAGATTAAAGTTAGTCCAGGAGAGCTGCAAGCAGGGCCTAGACCTCTAAAAAGCAAAATTAACCACATTTAAGAAAATTCTGCATGCCTGTAGCCCTGCTACTCCTCACCACTTCAAAGGTACTGGTTTCTCTCCCATTCCACAACAAACTTTCACAGCTTTTTTGCTAACCCTGCCCTTTGCTCCACAGACACTAATTCTCCTTCAATGGATTAACATAATTAAATTAAATTTGGGCCAATTTTTCCAGCAGTTGTCCTGCTAAGCCTAATTTTTTTTCCTTCTAAAGAAGGGCTTGTGTGCCTAAAAGGCAGCCTGGTTTTTTTCCACCTCTATCATTTTGGTCTAATAAAAGATATTACCTCTCCCCACAACCTGTACCTCTCTCTTGAGCACACTTGAAAGGAGAAAAATGTTTACCCAGAAAGAAATGTAGCTGGCAAGTTATTTCCCCTGGCTGCCTCGATACCTCTGAAGGTTATTTGCAGGCTCATAAAGAACCCTTTCTCCCTCCCAGCCCAGCTACTTCCAGTGCTCAAAGCCACAGCCCAGAGCCTGTGAACTCCTAACCTGTTGCTGCAGCAACGGCTGAAATGTCTCAGATATGATGCAGGTCCAGTCCCACATTTCCCAGGTTCCCAAAGCACCTGGCATGACCCTAAAATGGAGTCCTGGTGCAATGGGTACGATGCCAGGAAAGAGAGAAGGAGACACAGGCACCTTTTAACTCAGTCACCCCTTGACAATAACAAAACCTGAGCTAGAAAGCCGGGTGTGTCTTATCATAAAATAAAGTACTGCAATTCAACCTGAATTAATTTCTCATTAATAGCTCTCAGCATATAAAGAGCAAGTTAAGAGCAGTAAGGAAGTGAAGAGTAAAAACATTGCCTTAGATGGAGGAATGAGGAAAGCACAGCATGGGAGAGCTGAGATATCAGTGCCTGGGTGCACGGGGACGGGTCTGTTCTCCCCCAACAACTTGGGCAGTTCTCTCTGTTTCAACAGCCCCCCCAAAAAACCAATGAGTTGGAGTTAAGTGGCCAGACCATGGCTGTGCAAACAGGCCCCTTCCTCCTCCTGCAAACTGCTGTGGCTTCTGCCAGCCCAGCCTGCAGTCATCTTCTCCAAACACACGCACTCTGTCAAGGCAATGCTATAAACAAGCATCGTTCTCCCATATCCCACACCTCAGATGACCTTTCTGCTGAAGCAAAAGCCACACTCACTCCAGCAAAGCACTAAAGAGTTTTGAGTTACATGTACATATACAGAGCAGAATAGATCAGCCTTCCCGGAGTTTTTATCATCAGGAACACACACGAATGCACACGGCATTCCATAACCACAACTAAAAACACTTAAATCGTTTTAAAACAAAAAGAATAAAAATTAAGCAACCAACAAGCTGGTGCTTTTTCTACCAACTCGTGTGGTTTTTTTTAATGTTACTTTTACTGTGATGTCATGTTTAAACACAGCAATTTTTAACACCTACTGGCTGTGATCTTTGCACTGTGTTGTATTGGAGACATGGACACATCTTTAAATTACAAAGAGGTCTTGGAGAGGTGGCAGATGGGAACATGCTGTGAGCTGAAGGAATAAAAAGACCCAGTGCCAAGGACTTAGGGTGGTCCCAAGCTGGCACATGTAGAGAGACTGTCTTGGACCTGCAGCAGCACCGGGATCCCACAGCTGCACAGGGCTGGTCCACGCACTGCATGACACAGAGAAACTGCTCTGTCAGAGGTGCAGCCCATGGAGACGCCAGAAGTCCCCACTTCCCGTCTTGTGGTCTCCAGACAAGGTCATGCAACTTCCCTAGAACGTGTCTCGGAGTGAACAGGCCTATGCTGAACTTTGAGGCACTGAGCAGACTATAAATAGGATCCTAGGAAGAAAGGTAGACCTGGAACGTCAGAGATCACATCATCCAACACATCTCTGTGGTCTGTCAGAGGGGAATCAGTGACATAACTGCATATTCCCTGCACTTCCCTTGAAAATGCTCCCTCATGCCAATGAGGGGTAAGGAAAAGGGGGAGAAGTGAAACTAATTAACCCTCAAAATTTTATCCCAAATTTATGTGCGTCAGCAAAGCTGTTGCAATGATTCTTTGACTAACAAGCTCTACTTGGAGACACACATCACTTCACTCATCTCATCCCGACAGTCAAACCATAGAGCAGACTCAGGACCACAAGATGATCCTTTCTGGATGCAGCCTGGCAGATCTAACCAGATCTAACACAGGTGTTGATGCTGTCAGTGATGAGCTATAGCAAGGACATCTGCGGAAGGGGGACACGCACAGCACCTTCCATCCACACACAAGCCCAAGTGTATCTGCAAACCTGCACAAGACTTCTGTTGATTCAGCTCCTATTCACAAAGAAAAAAAAAAAACCAACCAAGTGCCTTGCAAAAGGGTGTTCTCTTCACTGCAGAGTTCCCAGAATTAATGCTGCCCCAGCGTATCCATATTCTGTTCACAGCTGGCAGGCTCTAGGCACCTTGAGCAGGTTCTATCAATCACTTTCTGCACAAGGAGTCATCAAATTGACAATCTCCTGGGAATTGGACTGGAGCCAGCAACTCCTTCCCTACTGGTGCTCAGAGTGAGTCTGAACTTTCCTTCTCAAAAAAAACCACATCACATTGACAAACGAGTGGCTTTTGCCTTCAAAGTGAAAATGTTTCTAAAAAATTCTGGGGTTTTTCAACAGGGATTTTAAACTGAAATTTGTCATTCTTTACACTGGAGAAGCAGGTCTGGACTTTCTCTTTCCTTCCCTTTTTTTTTTTTAACTTAGCTTTAAATTAGTTGTCTCCCCACAAAATCTCTCTTCTGGGTAGCAGAGAAAGAGCAAAAAGAACAGAGACATAAAGCCAGGATAGGGTAAGTACCACTCTTGTCCTTTCTCCATGAGGGAGAACAAACAATTAAGGTGTGGCAATGGCTTCACACTTCTCATTTTTTAAATTCAAACCAGTATCTAATTCTGAATCATGTTTCTACAAGGCTTTTTGTAAGGACAGGACAAGGAGGAACGGCTTCAAAGTGACAGAGGGAAGGTTTGGATTAGATATTAGGAAGAAATTCTTCCCTGTGAGGGTGGTGAGACCCTGGCACAGGTTGCCCAGAGAAGCTGTGGATGCCCCATCCCTGGAAGTGCTCAAGGCCAGGTTGGATGGGGCTTGGAGCAACCTGGGATAGTGGAAGGTGTCCCTGCCCATGGCAGGGGTGGAACTGGATGATCTCTAGTGTCTCTTCCAACCCAAATTCTGTGATTCTGTGATTCTAGCATGTTTGCAAGGACAATCTCTAAATTCACACATATTCCCCCCCATCTCCTTTTATTTTATTATTTTTAAAGCACCATTTCAACCATCCCTGAAAAGTTTCGGGTCAACTTGCATAAATGCTGCAAATGTGCAAGTAAAGTGCTCAGTTTCAACCAGGACTTTTCCAAGATCTCTTCTCATTTCTTGGGTCACCAGGTCAAGAAGCCATTTCAGGAGATAAATTTAGGCTCCTCTGTAATCTGCCTCTTCAGGTGAACGGAAGAAGACAATTCAAGCTCAATTAGCTCCATGTGTTAATTGACACTGACAGTCCTGTGAGGCAGAACCTGGCCTTGTTCTTCAGTCTGCTGAGCTTTCTCTTCAGCACAATTAAAGCAAAGGAGTAGAAACCCCTGCAGTTGCTGGAACTGCTACTGCCTGACAAAATGGCTTGTAGACCACTTTGAAATTGGTTCTGTGGTCAGTGTTCATTCTTGGGGCTCCCACACTTATCACCTGCTCATGTGAGACAACAGCACTGATATGATTATTCAATAAAACAGAGAGAGTCCAGCCAAGTGATCCCAATTTCTAAAATGATGAGTTCTCTTTAGGAGAAAGTTCTTATCTATAGAGATAAGATCACAATCATTATGTACCCCCAGAACTACAAATAATTCCCACCTTAAAAAAGTTTCCCTCAGCACCACAGAGCATCTGATACACAACTACTCCAGCAGGACAGGGAGAAGGTGCAAGTAATCCAGGTCACTGATTAGAAAAGCAATATACTCAGGCTCTGGCTGAAACAGAAAATTCCTTGGGAGAACAGCTACAGGGAATGAAGATAGTCTGCATAGAAATACAAGGCAGCTGTGGAAAGAGGCTCCATCCAGAACACGACCCACCAGCTCACAATGACACTAAGAAGAGAATTTGTCCAATTTTGGCACCATTAAAATACAAAAAAAAAAAAAATTAGAAAGCAATCCAGCCAGACCATCTCAGAGATGTCTCCCACTCTTGCCATGCTTGGTAGTCCCAACCAAAATTAACAGGCTGCAGAAAATTAATTGCTTCAAGGGAATCCAGTTCTTACCCATCTTTCCATCTACATCAGGCCTCCATTCCACCGGTCCCAAACACTTGTACCTTATCCTCCGCTCTCAAGCATCCACCCTGTAACAAACACAGAGGTTACAGATTAATTTTGACATGTCAGTGGAGTCACTGTACAGGACTAATTTTCACAAAGCCTTTCCGACCCTCACCTGGGCTGGAGGAAAGAGGAGAGCCATTTATTTAGGAACTGAGACCAGGAGTCTGCCCTTCCCTACACACCCCAAAGGTAACACACTACAAACCTGGAACCTTAATGGTTTTAAAATCTTGGAGTAAACAACTTGTGCCATAGGCCTCCTTTCCATAAGCGCAGAACATTTTTAATATATTATATTTTAAATGTATTTTTACATTATTAATGTAACCTTAAAGTAATAGCATCTTCATCACATCACATTCCACAGCATCCCTATGGAATAAGACTCACTTGGGGAACAGACTGACAGCAGGACATGGAAAGACAATCCAAGAGGGAGCCTGAATCAAAGCAGAAACCTAAATTTAGGCCTTCCAAACACCAGCCAAGGCTCCTCAAGGTTGGACTCCCTTTCCTCTGATCACATGGGAAAAAAGCTGAATCTAGGCAGCTCTCAGCAGCACTGTATGCCCCATACATTCCTCATGGCAGGCATGTCCCTAGGAGCCCTTCCAGAGTTTCTGCCTTTTATCTGTCCAGTGCAGGAATAGGTTCAGCTACCTGCCACACTGCACTTAGCCAAACCTCTGCACCCAATAAGGCTTGGGGTTTTTTTTTGGTCACTGAGAAAGTAAAGGAGACCTGAGCATGCAGAAGCCAGTCCTGCTCCCTAGTGAAAAAACCCCTTATTTTAGACTGAATGAAAGCAAAACCCACCTAAAGGTGGGCACCTTTTAAGACAGAAAACATCAGCAAAGTCCACTTCAGCTGCCTGGTAAATCCTCAGATTTCCTGGTCACAAACCTGTGTGGCAGCAGAAGAAAAATGGAGAGACATCTCAAGTACCTCAGCAGACTTGCAGAGGGAGTAAGACATTCCCGTCCCGCAGTTACTGCAGGCTGCCCCAAAGCCAATGAGAGCCACGTGCTCCAGGACACCCACACAGACTGTGGAGAGTCACGCGTGATACACTGGTCAGAAACGGCAGGAAAAGGCACTTTGAAAATCTCCCAGCTCGGCCAAATCAATTCAAACACAGCAACAAATCCGAGGTGAACTGGGAACGATCACAAGTGCGGATTAAAACGATTCTCTGCAGCCCTGGCGCCTCGGCGCTGGCGAGCAGGGGGATACTTATCCAGCCTATTTTGAGAGAGACGAGCAGGAAGGGAAAGCGATAAGAGAGCAGCAGAGGCGGAGATGTTGTGTGCTGTTGTTCCTTCTGCTGCTGCAGCTTCCTCTCAGGACAGCACCATTCAGCCTAAGAACCCACAGCCACTCTGCTCTGTCCATTTGCCAAACAACCGAGGAGGCAAGGAAGTAACCAAAAGGCTTGGAAGGTTAAAAATCCTATCTTGAGGAGGAACTGGTCGGTCTATGCAGCGCTGAATTAAGAGAGAGCAGAAAACCAGCAAGAAAGCAGGGTAAAAAACTCCATATGATTATAACAAGAGCAGGAAACGGCCCAAATCTTCACTCTTGCTTTCAAAATTGATGCGACACTTCCAGCAATTAAGCTTTGTGCAGAGTTTGCACTGAGGGCCGTAGGCAGATAGCAGATTAGCTGTAAATTCCTGGGATAGCCCAGGTTAACTCTCCTATCAATGTAGTAGATTTTTCTAATGGCTTTCTGGAGACCTTCCAGACCTTTCCAATCCATATCTAGTCACAAAAACATGCCCCTGCAGGAACTGTGCAAACGAACCCTGGAAAAAACAGGTGACCTTTCCATCCAGCAGAGCCCTACCCTGTGCTGTTCTCCATCACCTCTGCCACAGCAAACCCCTGAGACCCCACTGCCCAGCTCTCGTGAGCAAACCAGCCCCTGCACACAGGGCAGGAAATCTCCATGGATACACGAGAGAAAAAAAGGTTTTCTGTTTTAGCAGATCTCTTCAATCCTGAGCACGGCCAGCCTTCAAACTGGACTGCAAACACTGGCGATTTCCGTGGCTTCCCAAAAATACATACCAGCAGCTTCCTGTTACAGAAGGACAAATTCCTGTTTCTAGTACAAATTCTGTCCTTTTATTATCCCTCTTAAAATAACAGAGGGGGAGGAAAAAAATAAGTGGGGGGAAAAAAGGAAAAATCCTTTTCCTACTCCAATGCAGTTCCAAGAAACTCCCCCCTTCTCCTACTAAGCTCCCTGATCAGAGCCTTCAAGTGTTGGCAATTTGCAACACAAACCAGTGAGCATCTGGGCTCCCACCTGCCACTGCACGGCTCCCACCTGCCACTGCACTGCTCCCACAGCTCACAGAACCGCTGTAAATCTACTCCAAATCTCCACTGCCAATCTCCCTGGCAGGCACATCCTGCCTGGGTAAGCAGGTCCTACACAAATGCCTCCTTACCAAGCAATGAGAGAGCTCAGCAACCTGTTGGTTCCCAGGGATGTTGAGGTGATGTTCTCGTCGTGTTCCAGGTTTGTGCCGTGCACTCAAGAGACTTTGCCTGCTCCTGTCTGCTCAGGAAACTGCTGGAAGTTACTGAACCTGCAGGAATCTCAGCGCAGGTGCTGCCATCTAAAAGCAGCTTTGGTTTGAATGAGCTGAGCTCAATTCTGCAGGCAAAGTGGCTCAACTTTATTACAGCCACATGAGTGCAGGTTATGAATTATCTACATGAGAGCTGCATGTAAGGTTATTAATCCACTTTGAAAAGTAATCCCAGTTCTTCCCTTTTCTTCCCATACTCCTGGCTGGGAATGGATTAAGCAAGACTGAGCTCAAGGGAGACAACAGTTCAGCTATGACGTGTCTGTATGACATGGAGTCACACATGACTCCTGCCTCTGTGCACCTAAGTTGCAGAAAGCAAAACAGAGGAAGAGAGGATGGAGAAGTGATTTTTTTTTTCCCCCCCTGGATGTAAGGGAGGACAAAAAAGGGACTAGAAGATTTACTGGGAGGAAGAATGTAGGATGCAGGGTTAGGAAAGCACTGGAGTCACCTGCAGTGTGCTATTGATTTGAAGTGGGATTTACAGTATCACCTGCCCCCAAAAGGACTCATCTTACCCCACAGAGGCCCAGCATCCAACATAAAACATGGATTCTAAGTCATGATGTCTTGCCACTACTGCAGCACAAGCAAGTGGCATCTACCTATGTCATTTATCATCCCCAGGCTTCCAGGGAAAGCAGCACCTACTTATTCCTGCCTCAGCACCACTTAACACTTCGGTTTGAAGGTGTAGGGACACACCACTGTAAAAAAAAAATAATAATAAGCCACAGTTGCCCCTGAAATAGGGCTCAGCTGGAAAGCTACTGAAACTAGCATTGCTAAAATTGGGACTTTCCTTGTTTTTTCAAGCAGCAGGGAACATGTTGGGCTCAGAGAGTTTAACAAGCAAGAGTCAAGCGGAAAAAATCTCTCCTTTTTAAGAGTTGACCACATTAACTTTCAGCAAGTTTCCGGGAGTCCTGCCAGAGCGCTGGAGTTTTGTATACTACGGAACTGTTAAAAATATTATTGTAAATGTTATTTTCAAAAAAGCTTCAGAGGCCAGGGCTGGGGTAGTGTTAAAAACAACAGCAAAGCAAATGAGATTGTTCTAATGGCGAGAATACAAACGTTATGTGTGCTGATAGCTCAGTCGGCCTGCAGGCTTGGCAAAGAGGGATTCAAATGCAAAGGGAGAGCAGTTGGAATATTACAGGTTTTCACTGATCACCCCAACCTCATCCTTATGGTTTTCTGCAGACAATATAGAACATTTGACCGTCTGTTCATAGAACTGCCCTGGAAACTGGATCCACATTTTGGGGATACACAATAGAATAGCTACATTTTGGTGCCACTTCAGACACGTAAGACCCTGCTCTCACGGAATTTTCCGGTCGGGTTTTCCAAAGGATGCACCATATGGGAACAGTCAAAAAGCAGAGTTTTAAGACTATAGATCTATGTAGATGTGGTACTTAAGGACTTGTTTTGGTGGCGGACTTGGCAGTGCTGAGTTAATGATCTTGGTGATCTTACAGGTCTTTTCCAGATTCTGTGATTCCATTGTTAATGGGCGTGCAACAGGTGTGTCTCCATGCCAGGTTTGCAGGTGCATCTCCCAAGAGGGCTCAAGGGACAAACTTCATGAGCCAAGATGAGGAGAAAAAAGCCTTTCCTGAGCCTGCACTGATCAGGCTGCTAAGCAAGAAGTGACACACATAGACCAGCACAGTGCCCTGGGAATTACATCCCATGAAACCCAACGAACAATTCTATAAGAATACCCATCAGTCGAGGTTTCTTCTCTCCATTTTTGTGTGCTACACCCCAAAACTGCTTAAGAAACTTTTCCACAACATACGTTGCTGTTGGAAGAGATCTGTGTTTAAGAGCCATGGTGCAGGATTCAGGATACCTTCAGTCAGTGACCCAGCCAGTGCAGCTGTACTCAACAGCTGCCTCTGGAGAAATATCTCCTGAGCCATACTCTTGACTTCAGCACAATGTGTACACAGAATAAGAGCTTTAAAACCTGCCTGACTCCTGCTGTTAACTTCCACTGCAGCCCTCTAAAACAGTCATTGAGATCTTAAATCCTCTCCTTTTCCAAATGACTTTGTAAATTAAATGTTCCAGACAGCATACTCTAGTAAGATATCATGGAATGGTTTGGGTTGAAAAGGACCTTAAAGCACATTACTTTTCAACCCCCTGCCAAGGGCAGAGACACT
The DNA here is from genome assembly GCF_036250125.1 of Pseudopipra pipra. Lineage (NCBI taxonomy): Eukaryota > Metazoa > Chordata > Aves > Passeriformes > Pipridae > Pseudopipra > Pseudopipra pipra. Next base: position 151,246,451 of record NC_087549.1, on the reverse strand, counting down.
TTCCACTAGCCCAGGTTGCTCCAAGCCCTGTCCAACCTGGCCTTGGACACTTCCAGGGATGGGGCAGCCCCAGCTTCTCTGGGCAACCTGTGCCAGGGCCTCACCACCCTCACAGGGAAGAATTTCTTCCTAATATCGAATCTAAATCTCTCCTCTTTCAGTTTAGGGCCATTCCTCCTTGGCCCATCACTCCATGCCCTTGTAACAAGTCAGTCTCCAGCTCTCTTGTAGCCTCTTTAGGTACTGGTATTTTTCTCAGTTAGTTCATTTACTTGCTTTACAGGAATATTCCTTTTACCAAAGCCAGTGAAGTAATCAGTAATTTATACTGCCATATAAGATAGCTTTGATTTTCCATACAGATCTCAAAATTGTGGAAACACATACAAACAAAAAAGCAAATCAATGATTAGAAAGTACTGTTCTATCAGCAAAGGTCAGACAACACAGTCAGATTTATTTTACATATATCTATCTTCATCATGGCTGGATCTATCTATATCTATACATATAAAAATATAAATATATATGAGACAAGTCAAATCAGGCTCTGAAGTGACAAACTCTGAAGGATCCTCATCTCCTGCAACCCTGTACATTTGTCTCCCCAGATGAAGCTGAACCAGGATTATTTAAGCACACAGCCCTGCCTGTGAGGATGAAGGTCTGTAGCTAGAGGAGCACACTGCTCTGCATAATTTTCCCTTTTACAGGGCAAAGTCCTGTCCTCAGATAGTTCTCTGTGAACTTATAAATCACAGGGAAACCTTGATGCCAGTTACACCAACAGAAACCCTCTGATTCCAATGAACATTCCCCTCTAAGTGAGCACAGCAAAGGGGAAGGTGCATTTCTACATATAATATAAAAGCCAATGCAGAAGAATGTTGTAATTTCTTCCTCCTGTGGTATTTCATGGCCTTATTTTTGTCTTTCTCCTAAAATGACCGAGGACTTTGTGGGAGGGAAATTGAAACAAAACAGTGTATTTGGAAAAGTGATGCTTCAGGCCATTTTCTTTTACGTTCCTGGGGGGAAAAGAAAAAAAGAAAAAAAAAAACAGGAAGAAGAAGAAGCAGAAACAAAAAAGGAGGAATAGGCAGTAAAACCTTCAGATTAAATAAGCCCTCGGAAAAGTATTTGTCTCAGAGTAAAATCTTCACTGGGAAAAGCAATTGGGAGAAAAGCATCTATGCAGCACAGATCTGGTATCAGAAATGAAGTGTCTCCATGAATGAAGCTTTACACCAAAGAGCTGCAAAGCACACGTTGTGCAACAGAGAACCTGGCCTGAGAGCCAGAATCTGCAACAGGGACTGGGATGCCCAGTTCTCCATGAGGATAATGGCAGGGGAAAACCATCCCTGTCTCTGTAGTTTAACCTTTAAGTATCAAATGCATTGCAAACTCTACAGCCAGTCTAACACACTCTAAACAGGAATTTTAACACAAAGTGACCAAGCTTTGGAGTGGGAAGGAGGGAGGTCCATCCCATGCCCTAGGTGGGCATCGGGGCAGAATCAGGGCTTTGAAGCCACTGTGCCATCTTCCACTCTCGCCCACCTTCTCGCTGGCCCACTTTTCTCTCACTTGCAACATCCCGCTGGCAACACACAGGGTGACACTTGCTCCTCCTGTGAGTACCTGCCAGCCCCTGTGCAGCAGCGCTCACTCTCAGCTGGCTGGGATCGATAGTCCCTCTCACAGCCCTCCCCCTGCACAGCTTCCTCTCTAACGAGCCGCAGCCTCACCCCCGCGGCCTGTCTGGATTTGATTGATCACAACGAGACTTTCCGATCGACTGTGAAGCCAAGGGCTGAGGGCTAATTGACCACTTTCTGCTCTCTCAGCAGCTACCTGCTTATTTTGCTCCTTCCTCGTGGGCGAGAAGCGCAACCTCCACAGCACACGGGGAGAGCAGGACAGGAGGATTGGCCCCCAAGAGCCACCGCAGAATTTGGCAGGTCCTCTCCTTGCTCGTGCCACTTCTGCAATTCTGGACTGAGCTGAGACCAGAGGGAGAAAGCAGAGCTCAGCGAGTGCTTAGTGGCAAGAGGAGATTAAAAGACATGCTGTGATTTTGGGCAGAAGGACCACGTTTCTGCACAGCTCCAGGACTCTGCTCTCAGTCTCCGTGCTGTCAGTGGGCTGGTGATGGGGTTGCAAAACAAACATGTGGGGCAGCTTTCACACAGGCTTTGTTCTCCCTGTCCTCTTGACTTGTAGTATCACATGAACCCAAGTACACTTGCCCTCATGATAAAAAATGAGCCATCAACAGTGCAGGAACCGGACTGGGCAGCACAGGGCCACACACTCACCCAGGTCTGCAGAGCACACGTACTGCCCTGAGCTCAAAGTGCTCAGGGCCTGACAGGTCTGCCCTGCCCCCCCTGCCAGCTCTTCCCCATCCAATCCTCACACAGCTGTGCTTCTGCATGCAAGGCCTGCTGCTTGCTCCAGTGCACACAAGGCAGCTTCTTCTGGAGAAGAAATGTGGAGTTGCTCAAGCTGTGCCCCCCACAGCCATCACCTAAGAGTGACCTGCTCCCCTGGTGCAAGGCAGAAGGTCATGGCTGCTGTATGGACTCTACTTCATCCTCCAAGCCTGGTGGAGGGAAGAAAAGATGATGACACTGAGGAAAAGGCAGATCTTGCCCCTAAACCCAGCTGAGGGCCTTGCAGAACTCGAGACTGAGAGCATGACAGCTCACCAAGGCAAAGAGCAGTCTGCAAGGGAGGCAGTGTGGTGAGTAATTTCCTCTCCTATGGTGTCCAGCCTGGTGTGGTGCAACGGAAAGCCACAGGCAGCAGAAAGCTGTGGGCCTTTTGTCCATGTTGGAGAAAGTCTGACCTGAAGACTTTCAGAAGAGAGAAGCCCATCACCCTTGAGGCTGTGGACTGACCCTGCACCATGAAGGCAGCAGCACAACACCTCTGAACTGGCAGAGCAGCTGCTCAGCTGCTCCGAAATCAGGTCACTTATTAGGCACAGTGGGGAAACAGTCAACTAGGTTTAGAAGAAAGCTCTGGAGAAATACAGTTCAGCTCAATATTGATTCCCACGGCTCCGTTACAGACAGACAGAATTAATTTCCAGGATGGAAAGAAACATATGCCTGCATATCAAAACAAAATACAGAAGCCTTTCCAGTTCCCCGGCTGCATTTCAATGGAAACCAGAAGGCTGTCACGATGGAAAGATTTCAGTTTTCTAATTAATCCTCCCTGCTGAGAGTTTAATGCCGCTAATTGATGAGGAGAGGCGGTGTCCAGACAGCACTTGCAATTCCTTTTTACATCTTTAGACCAAATTTTCTCTAAATTAAATAATAATAAGGCAGATTTGCTCCCTGCATGCACTGTGCTCTGCTCCAGCTCCCTCCTCCCTAGAAGATGTCTGGTTGAGGGAAGGGAGGCGAAGATCATGTCAGAGCTCTTTACAAGTGTTGGAAGTTTTCCTGGAAAACATCATCTCTGATACTGTCACTTCCACAGAAGATGCCAAGAGAAAGACCATTGGTGCCAGGGACACTGCCTGTACCGTGAAACACCCAGCCCCTACCCTCCTTGGATATGGGAAAGAGCTTCTCCCAGTTCAACAGAGCCATCACTCAGCCAAGAGATGTCCCATAACACCTCCAGAAAACCACACAAAATGTACTGCAGTGTCAGGAAATGGATCATCAGGCCCCACAGCAGAGCCCCAGGGGCCCAACAAGGTGCCAGCACCAGCAAGAAGATTTTGCTGGTGCAGAGCAGGCTTGGTTGCTCACCTGCACGACAGAATGGTTCTGGTCTTTAATCCTAAATACTGATCTCACACGACCAGGAGACACCTTTGGAGACAGTGAAGTGATCCTAAGTGCAAAAGCCAACACAGTCTCAATATGAGAAGGCAGTTCAGCACATTCCTGGATAGGAAATGTGCTGTGTTGAGCACATGCTCTAGTTCTTCCCTGAATTAGTTAAGGACAGAATTTGTCCCTTTACCCTCAACATTCAGTGATTTCAATCCAGGAGGTGATAAGTGCTCTGAGCTGCAAATCAAGTTGGGAAATGCGAAATAAAAAACAATCCATGTGCACGAGAGGCTGTGCTATGGTTACCAAGCAGCAATAAACGAAGCAATGTTGATGGTCCCCAAGCTCTGGCCTGAAACTCCAGCCCTGCTCTGTTTGTCATGGCAATAGCATTTCCACCTGCACCTTTCTGACACGTCCTCTGGGAGTCTTCACACACCACTGTCATAGATCATGGCCAAGGGAGCCCGGAGCCAGCTGTGCAGATGTGCAGCTGGCTGACCTCTCCTTACCAAAAAGGCTTCTATTATTTTTTTTCCCCCCCTATTATTAGTTTTCAAGCCACCTACTCCATCATAAATATAAAGTAAAATTAGCCTATTCCTAGAACGCTAAAAAAAGACGAGCTGATGCCTGCACAAACTGAATCCCAGCAAGTCAACGGGAAGGCTCCAAGCACGCCAGGAATGTCGAGTCCAGAGCTTTTGGCCCCTTTCCTACAAAATCCCACTGCTGCAAGCAACCTGTGCACGTGCAGGTCGAGTCACGGGCGTGCAGAGTCCCTCACCTGCACAACCTGCCTGCTGCTCCTCCACAGAACCCTGAGCAAACTACCCCTGTCTGCCCAACAGCCTATTAATAAATATGCACCAGGGAGAAAAGCTGCACGCCAGCAGGGAGGTGGACCAGATGATCTAATAGGACCTTTTCCATCTCTTAACTTTTATGCTTAGTCACAGGACAAATATCTCCCACGTTGTGAAGGAACACGCTGGCTTTGCTTGCCCATGCTTGTGATGGGAGAGTGTTGCCCTCTGAAGACATTTCGTTTTCCAGCTGTTCACAGAATGGTTGGCATTGAAAGGGACCTCAGGAGATCTTCTAGTCCAATCCCCCTGCTAAAGGAGGTTCATCTAGAGCAGGTTGCACAGGATCATGTCCAGGCAAGTTTTGAATAACTCCAGAGAGAGCTAACAGGACTTACCCAGCAGAGTTAAACAAGAGGACTTGCATTTGCCTGGTTTTCGGCCTCAGTGGGCTCCAAGGCACCCAAGCAAGTCCCCGAATACCTGTCCCAGCAGCCACAAGCAGTACAGGAACCCCATTTCTGTATTATGAGAGTATTTGTGCTTCTCTGAGAGCTCAAGCCTGACCCTGTCCAAGGTGGAAAGGCACTTCATTTACTTTTGCAGGAAGCAGGTTGGCAAGAGAACAGACAGCAAACACCTCCTCCATCAACCTTCTAAGTCAAGCCTCCTGTGACAGACTGTCAGAAAACAGCTCAAAAAAACCCCAACCACCCCAGAAAGGGAAATAAAAGGAACCAAAGGATCTGGGGAGAATAGACTCCCGTGCAGCTTAGGTATTTATGTTTACATGGAAATTTGCATTGGCACTGATTCATACCATAGCAGCAGCAAGGCCCTCTTCTGGTTTTAAAAATGCCTGAGAACTGCAAGGCTTCCACAAGAGACCATCCCCACATATAACCTAAAGAGAAACTGAAAGCCCCAAGATTACGAGTCTGCAAACTTCACCAAGTAAGGAAAAAATATTTCACCACACAAATCATAAAAAAAGACCCCACACTATGAAAAAGAAAACCCAAAAACCAAACAAAAAGCCACACAATCTAAATATCTTTTGCATCAAAGGATGGGAATAGCAATGCTGAAAAGGGAGTTGGGGGTAGAAGATTTTACTTCATTTTCTAGTTCAGCTGCTGGACACAGGATGACAGCACTGCCAAGTCTCACAAGTTTCAGTGTTTTTCATAAGAACCTGGTTCCTGGAGTCACATGATTACATCAGAATCCACACTTCCCTTATTTTTTTCTTAAAAAGAAGTACTTGTAGATGTCAAAAGTTGAAGAAACGTAAGTATGAAGCCTGAAATGCTCAAACCAGAAGAAATGGAAACATCTATTTTAAGAGAAATAAATCACTATTTTTGGAAGAAAGAATGTGATCTAGGATTCTTTTTCCCTGATACTATACACTGGAAACCTTAGACTTGACAGGGAATTACTTGATTTTGGGAGCTGGAGGGTTGTTTCAACACCTCCATCTGTAAGTTACCAATGAGAAAATACAGCTTTCATAGCAACACCTGCCTAAAAATTAGGCAGCCCCTTTGATGGGCTGATGCTGGCCTCCCTAGTCAAAGAGCATTATGCATTGGGGGACAATATCAAGGCATAGCAGTTAAAAAAAAATAATAATAGAGCAGAACAGCTTTTCAAATTTTGCCTGCACTTTTTTCATCCAGCATGAAGCAGGGTAAAGCCATGGAAGTCAGCTGTGCCAGCTCATCTGCTGGCACCCCCTGCTCACCAAAACTACCAGATCTGCAGTTGCTGGTGGATCTTGCCCAGCAGAAATAGCTTATGGTAAAAATTAGTCTATGAATAAGGACTTGAGCTTCAGAAGAGGCCTGTGTTGGCTCTCACACAGCTCGTCTCGTGCTGTTGCTGAGCTCTGGGGCACCATGTAGTGACACCACAACACTGCAGGCACCTGAGCTGCAGCTACCTACCATTTAAAGGAATAATAAACTTTGGCCCCATGTTCAAACACTCACAAGCACCACAAAGAGGAGGAGACTTCAGGTCACATTTATTTCCCATGTTTACATGGAACAAAACTATTAAGATCTACAAGACTTGGATCTGGGGTGTGCTATGCTCTGCATTGAACACACTATATCCATGGAAAAAGAGGGTAAACGCCACACTTGTGATTAAACCAGAGGTCTTAGCCCATTCTGCCCGAAGATAACTAACAAAGATGCAGAGGAATTCAGAGGAGGAGAAGAACAGGAAGGGCTCGAGAAGCTGTGGTGCACACAGCAGCTTCTGGCTCAGGGTACTTGCACAGGCAGCAGCCCCAGAGCCAAGCCCAGAGGGTAGCATCCATCACCCTTGACTGGAGCTCAAGTGAGCCATTCCTCGAGCTCCAAGGATTTGCCTTTCATCAGTTTTCCATCAGAGACAGCAGCAAGTCCCTGCTCCCGCTCGCAGGGCGCGCACGGGGGCAGAGAAAGGAAACCTCGCTGCTCCCGCTGGCAAACGTCTGTGGGTTTCTGCATTATCTCATCTCTGAGATTACAAGGAAGTGAGCACAAACCTGTTCAGTCACATTGTTCCCGCTCACTCCTGGCCAAGGGCCGGGCCATTACGCTGCTGTGTTCCTGCTGTTCCCAGGACGGATCTGCTGCTCCTCTGCAGCCCTCGGGTAGTTCCAACCCCTTCCCGCAGCACACAGGACACGCTCCTGCCTGCCCTGGTTGCAGAAACCACAGCCGAGCACCAGCAGAGATCATGCACAGCATTAGAGGTCAGCCCACAGCTATCAAGTTGCTGACCTCAGCTACCACCGCTGCACACAGTGTGTAACACACCCACCCCTCGCTCCTCTGCCACCTGCAAGGGATGGGCACATCAAACCCACCGCTCCCCAAACCTCCCTACCCAAACAACTCCCTTCTGCCTACCCAGGATTTGCCCTCCCTTCTCTCTGTCCACTCTCAGGTGCCTGCAAAGTGTGGCTGGACGTGGGGAATATACCACGGGGGCTGCTGCAACCTGGCTGCAGAGGTGGCAAAACACCTGGGGACCTCCTGCCCTCTCGAGCTGTCACAGGTGCCCTGATTCTCCTCTGGTTAATGCTAATCTTGCTGCATTTGGTTCTCAGGGATGTGAGTGCTGCTGCCTTTGGACTGCACAGAAAAAAAAAAAACCCAGAAAGTGAATCAAGGGCCTACAAATAAATAAATATTTTAAAAAAATAAATAAATCAGATTAACCAAACGCTAAAACACCCCTTGCTAAGACTCTGCCTCGATGCATCACTGTAGAATCACAGTCCCCTTTTTGAGCAAATGTGATCAACAACAACAACAAAAAAAGATGCAATAATGGGTTTGTTTGCACAATTTTATCTGCACCTTTATTCCCCCAAAAGGATTTGCTTTAAAAGAAAAATACCACCCATAATGTTTCTATCCTTGTTTATTTCAGAGGAGATACACAGCTCTGTAATGCTATTAGTACCTTTCCCCTTCTTGCAGCAAACCCTAAGGAAATGAGACATGCTAAGAAAACTAAACAGACATGGAAGTTACAGGTCCTTTTTTTTCACCCCCTTTTTTAAATGAAGTAAGTATATTCTTAGCCGAGTTCTAAAAACCAGATCACACATACAAAGAAACGAGTTTGGAAATCCCCCTCCCTCCACCCCCACTGCTATTTGCTAAGGAAACCAGATGCCCAAACCCAGCCAAAAAATGATCTCAGCCATTCTTAAGAGAGCCTACAGTGCATTTTCATGAGTCATGGAAAGCAACAACTCGTTGCTTTGGTAATGCAAGGTAAGCAACTGGTCGCCCATCCCCAACCAGACTTGCAGCAGTAAGTCAAAGAGCAGGCCGTGTCTTGACAGATTACGTCAGACACAGCCCCAAAATAGAGCCCCACGGCAGGAGGTTTTGTAGGAAATGCCACAAAGGATGTCCTATGAAAGCATTCAGCGGCCAGGATCCCCCATGGTCTTGATCCAGGGGTGTTTATCAGTGCTCCACTTCCCAGCCCGTGCTCTCAGAGCAGGCAGAGATGCTACAGGCAGCAAATGGAGAGGGAAGTGACAGACAGGGGCAGGGACTAGGAAGAAAGCAAGTGCCTTATCCATGCTTTTCCCACAGACCAGGGCAGATAGGAAACCTTCTGCCCACCAGCCCCAAAAACAACATTGGGGCAAGAATTGCAGGATGCTTCATCTACCAGGCTCTTTCCAACCATTCCAGCAAACACATGGGACTTGATGCTTACATGGACACAGGTGAATGACAGATGTACCTAAGCTTTCAAAAGGCCCTGACCAAACTGCTTGCTTTGTAAAAATATGTATTATATAGATCATTTCCCCACCATCTTCTTTGGGTGAAGGAGACTCCTGCAATGGCACCACTCAAAGCCCTTGGTGATACTCCTCAAACATGGCCATGAAGATGGTTGTGTTCCGTGATGCTGCCTAGAGCCCTTCAATCACAGCTGTCCAAGGGTTTGGAAATCCAGCCCAAGACAGGTCAGAGAGGTGAGAGATCCTTTCCAACACATCCCATGTTCTTCCACAAATACCTCCCACCATCATCACCTCTGGTGACTCCCACAGCAGGACACACAGTCGTTGCTGCATGAGAAGCTCCCACAAGGTGAGGCACCAAAACTGCACCTCTCTGGCAATGCACAGAGCTACAAAAGACAAATCAGTTTCCCAAGTAATTATGAACCAGGTAATGGAAGTCTTGTTCCATCTCAACCAAGTCCCCAACAGCTCTGGGTCTCCGTGACAGTCCAGGATGAAAGTGCAGTGTGCCAGACCACCTCCCTGGGACACCCCAGCTGCCTTCCTGAAAGGGAAGTGCTCCAGCACAGGATTTCCCAGACAAAGACCAAGACTGGAACCAGCTCATCCCCAGCTTCATCTGTCTTCATCCAGAGATGAAAGCAGTTACAACCTTCAGCACAGTTACAATCTTCTTTTTGTGCTGGGTCCAAAAGCCAGTTGTGAAAACATACATCCTCACCCCTTAGAGCCCCATCACAACACTGACCAGGCACACACCAGATGTTAGTCACTCCTGTAATGCTGTAGGTGAATTTGAGAAGTATTGCAATGATTAAACAAACATTTTCTCTCTTTTTCTTGAGTCATCAGCCAGGTAACACAGAGACACACATCGTGCACATCTTTAACATCACAGCACCTTGGGAAGAGCACCATGGAGAGCCTCAAAAAGCACTCCCAACCCAAACAAAAATAGGTAAGACCGGTCATGGTTCCCCAAATCCTCCATTTGAGCCAAGCAAGATGATGCCAAGCCAGTCTTCAGACACAGACAGGCAGCAAGAGCAGCAAAACTACACCTTTCCCTAACCTTTTCTCTCTGGCACAGCACAGCTCAGGAACAGCTCAACAACATTCAGAGCTGGACCTTGACCCTTTCAATAAAACCAGTAATGCAATAAGCTCAGCACAGCTCAATAGTTTCTGTTTATCTCTTTTACTTTCTACCAGCACCATCCAAAGAGAAATAACTGAAATATCTTGCATATTTCTCTAATGACTCTTGCTACTCAGCACCAGCACTGGGGGGACTAAGACCAAGGACCAGCAAATGCATTCCACTGCTTTATTAACCCTGGTTTCCCAAAAACTACTGTCCAAGAAGGAAGCCAGCAGAAGGATTGCAGCACAGGGATCAGTGCCTGTAGTTCTGTGCTGAAAGGCAAACAGAAGGCATCAAGGTTGCAGTGTGAGCATCTTACATAAGCAAGGAAAGTTTTCCAGAAGCTTGGCCCAGCCTGAGATCTTTACTGAAGGATGCTTCATCCAGCAAAACAAGCCCTGCTCCACAGCTCCACACTATATCAATGCACTGATCAATCTCAACAGAAGGAAGCCCAAATCTCTGATATCTGATTTTCAGGTACAGGATATTCATCATTTACACACTCAAACCACTCTGCCCCACAGTCCAGTCCACAGACCTCCCTCCAGCCACTCACTCCCACAGAGTTATCACCCTGCTAGAGATAAGACTATTATCAGCCCCTATCAGCATCACCCAGCTACAGATAACACTGTTATTAGATGCCCTTTGCAATGACCCAGCATACAAAAAAGGGACAGTTCCCTCCAGGTAGTGACTGATCAAGGAAAAGGTGAGATGTAGGGGCGGGCCAAAGGTGGCACAGAGGATGTGCCAGGTACAGAGCCCAAGGAGCATGCCCCAGAGTTAGTAAACTGGTTGGTTAAGAAAGTCACATGATCTGTAAGGATAAAAGGGCGCGCGAGTTTGAATTAAACCTCTTTGTCTCACCACCGCACGAGGAGCATCACTTATTCCTTGTTATACAAGGGTCACATGCTACATATGGCGCTCGAACGGGACAATTTTAGCTTATATTAAGCGAGATATTTCATCCTGAATCAGGAGATTAGCCGGTGACTCCGGGATCGTCTCGATTTTTCGGAGATGGGAGTCTTTACCGCAAAAAACTTTGACGTCAGTAAACCCCGTGGTCTTAGTGGCATCTAAGAGACGGATAGTTAGTTAGCGAGCTCAAAAAAGATTAGGTAGTGCACAGAAGAAGAGAAGAAAGAGTTAAGGAAGAAGCCGAGAGGTCAGAGCAGGCAGCCGGAGAGAGCGGAGAGGGTCCATGCAACATCAAAGCCGGTGAGTCTGTCTGGAGCGAATCCGCACGTCTAAGACTGATCCCTGGGCGAGACGTGGCTGCAGCTCGGAGCCCCGAGCTGCGGAGCACCTTAAGATCGTCAGGGAAAAGCCTGTTGATTCCCTAAGTGTCGGTCGTTTGGTAAAAGCGGTATTCCGCTACCGACTGCTGCTGGATCACGTGCGAGAAGCTTTCGCTGCTGCCCATACCATCCCAGCCCCACCGCGCGACCCCCGCATTGCCTTTCTGCCCAGCGGAAAGCGCAAAGCTCCGTGCCGCTGCACCGCCGGCCGGCACCTAGTGCCTGTTGCCTAGCAACTACTAAACCCGTAGTTTGAAAGTACCCAAGAAGCGGCCGAGCCAAGCAGTGTGCTGGCCGCCCCCTGCGCGTCTTGCGCACCGGAGGAGACTTGGCCAAACTCCTGCCGGCCCCTGCCTGTTAGTGACGATAGTGTAGACCCTTCAAGTTGAGGAAAAACCTTTCAGAAACCGCGGAAACCCCAAAAGAACTTTCTGCCGCTTTTCGCCGCCAACCCGGCGCCTCGCGGCGCCCGCCGAGCCGCGCGCGCCGGGGACGCCCCGCGTCTGCGGACGCCGCCCCGCGCGGCCCCGGCCCGGGCGCTAGGACCGCGCGGCCCCGAGCACGCCGCCGGAGCCGCCCCCGCGGGTCCTAGCCCCCCCGCCGCCGCCGCCGCCGCCGCCGCCGCCGCCGCCGCCGCCGCCGTCCCGAGCTTGCAGTCTGCGCCGGGACACCAGCCGCCAGCGCCGGAGCCCCACGGTCTGCCATCGCCGAACCAGCATCTGCCGAGCCTGCCCCCGCGCCGGGACCTGCCCCGAGCTGCAGCCGCCTCCAGCCGTGCGCAGAACCGCCCACGCCGCCGGAGCAGCACCCCCCTCGCCGCAGCCGACACAGCCCGGACCTCCCGAAAGCCGCAGAAAAAAGACTGCCGATAGCCCAAACTGCTTCAAAGGGACTCAAAACGTGTGCTCCCAACCCCTCGAAATAAGGTAACATAAGACACCTGTTTCCATAGAAACCTCTGATACATTGAAACAAAACTCAGACTCTGGAGTTTTGCTAAACTTTGCAACATAAAGCAGTTTTACTCTGATAAACTCTGCCTGCACGAGGCACACAGAGAAAGACAAACAACCCACACCACACCCCCCCCGCACACACTGCTGAAAGCAAGCACAGCACAACACGATAACACAAACTCAGAGATCATACCGGGAAACACGTGAGCCACGTAAAACAAGTCGCTGGGAAGAGACAGACACTGCCATGCGAACTTCTGACCCCCGGGTCCACACAAGGCAGTCCTGTTACAGTGATGGGGAGAGTAATTTAATGTATTCATCCCTTTTCACTGCGAATGAACAGCGAACACGTGCACAGCCATGGCCGCAGCCATTTTCCTCCCCCACACAAACTGTACTCCAACCTTTCTTTTCCGGCCGAGAGCCCAGCCCCGCCCCCCACTCGCCACCTGCACTGACCACCATCCCCCCACAAGGAACCGGTTTTGCCGAAACCAAGAGGGATGGGAGGGATGGGAGGAATGAAGGGGAGAGGGAGATGGAGGGGGAGAAGGAGGGGGAGAAAGAGCTAAACATAGTTCCAACGGGAGGGATCAATAGGGCACAGGAGAAAATTTCAGCTAACATGTGGGAACAATGTCTGGACGAGGCAATACGAAAGGAAAACCTGAATATTATTCAGGCTTGCCCAGGCGATATGAGCCTAAGCCAGCCCCCTCAGAGTCAGGCCTTGTATGAGGCCGCAGAAATCCTGAGGCAATTGGTAAGTGGTTCTGGTCTGTCCTTAACCAATATATTTAAATATTTGGAGGCATTGAGTTACACCTACCCACTCACTACATCTGACTGGAAAGAACTGGTAAAACTAGTTCTCAGTGACACCCAATATACAGTCTGGTTAGCTGATTTCCAGAAAAATTGTTCTATTCATAGGAAATACCTACAGGCAGACACCACGGCACATCAATCAGGCGGAAAAGCAAATTATAATTTAGATTCACAATCAAAATACCATAAAGAGATAGCCAGGCAAGCCCTAAAGGCTATGGAAAACATTATCACTGCAGATCAAAATGATTATCTATCCAATAGTGAAGGGTTACAAAGTTATACTGAGTTGAATTTAAGATGTTTGGACCAGCTACAGTCGACTTTAAATAAGCAAATTGAATACAATGAAGCCAGAGAGATGCTGTACAAGCAATTGGCTTTTGAAAGAGAAAATGCAAGAGCTTTGCAGAGCTCTCCTGCAAGAGAGAACTGTGACTTTACTGAGCTAGTGCGACCCTATCAAAAGGCTAGCTCTGAGAAGCAGCTACCTGCCTCTCTAGCTGCAGCTTTAGATGCCCAGATGAGAACACACAAAGAAGTCAGACACACAACTAGTTGTTTGAGTTGTGGAGAAATAAATCACTATCAGGAGAATTGTCCCTGGAAACCCCTAATTGCAACATTCCATAAACACCCTAGCAGCAGAGAAATGACTCAGTTGTACCAAGGGTGCCATACGCAAAACAAAAGATGTGCTACAAGTATTGTATTGCTTGTAATAGCATTGCTAGCTGTACTCTTTTTTAGCACTACTGTTCATGTGCAAAAGAGAAAACTACTTAAGGCAAGCCACACACCAATAACCAGCCCCCAAAATAACCATGTACCCTGTACCCCAAAGAAAGGTGACAGGTGGAAAACATTACAGATGCTAACAGCAGAACACGCAGTCAAAACACATGCAGAAGCCTTGCAGATTGGACTGCCTCTATTTAAAGGGTTTCTAGCAAAATTGTCACAAGTGGTAACTGATTCAAAAAACAATTCCTTACCATTCTCTGTCACCCTGAGGATACCCAGAAACCCCTCTTTCCCATCATGGTTTTAAGCAGTGCACAAACTATTCAAACTCACTGCTGGGCTGTACCTCCTCAGGAGATGCAAAATACCTCAATGAAGTATCAGACAGCCATAATACATCATTATGCAGAAGACACAGTAATAACCAATGCCACGAGAAATGAACTGCTAATTGTTCCTGCTGTTTTAACCAAAACTGCCCAAGGTGCAGATCTTCAGTTTGTTTCAGGAAGGATCCAACGACCACAATTCTGGACTTGCCATGGAAAAGATAACACAGCAAAAAAGCTCTACACAGGTAACACAGCTCGAGGTAAAAAACATTTGTATTTACAGGAGTTGCAGAAACCTCAAAGGGCTACCAGTTGCTTAAAACCGGTTTTAGCCATAAACAGAGGGGACCTACAACCTCTCTTTGTGTTGCTAGGGGAGAACTCCAACTTAAAGTCTGACAAATTGTTGATTACAGAGGCAAACCAAAAATTAGAGAATTATACCAAGGTAACAAAGAGCAAACAAAACAGGGGAGATCCTGAAAAGCAAATCTGCCTAGTTTTTGTTTCCAGTAGGTATGAAGCATTGCAGCTTTGTTTCAGTGGGATCAAACTGAGAGAAGCCGCTGTTAGTTCTAAAACAGCTCTTTCAGTCATACCCCACCACCTAAATCTGTGTAAGTTGCTATTGAGTTTGTAAGCTTGTCATTTAGGGCAAAGCACGACTGAGGATCTGGACGGAAGAAATCCTGCCTTTACCAACATTCCAGCCTTGAAAGGACAATTTGGATAGGATGACAGCTGAGGACGCTGGATTTCAAGATGCCCTGGCAAGTTTTGGTGGTAATATTTTAATCCATCTCCTTAAGCACAGATTGTGGCAGAAATCAACAGTTTACCTTTAAAGGCCACACCAGATGCAATACTGAACCAATGAAAGGCCTCAGGGCCTTCACATATGCATCTAGGAAAACACAATATGCTGCAATAGACTTAAACAAATCCTGCCACGGAACAGTGAGAAAACTACAAGCCATGAACTAAGCTTCTGTATAGTTCTGGACTGATTGTCATTACCTTGGGAAAATTTTAAAACAATCCTTTGATGTTATGATTGTGCTTATTATGCTATGAGGTTGATAATCTGTTTTGAAAGTTAATTTCCTTGAGATATTGTTAACCCTTACCTGTTTTTTGAAATGTGTTCTGGTTAGTTCCTGTGAGTTACAAAAGGTATGATTTGTATACAAATGCACGCAAAATCACATCCTGACCTGCCACAGCCAGTGACTGACAGAAACTGAAAAGCTGCTAAAGCAGCAATGTTTAACACTATACCCAGAGTTTTAAAGCAAGCAATTGCTTCATTCATTCTCCATCAAAATACAGGTTCTCTAAGAGACCATTCAAATAACAATCAATAAAGCTACATCATCAAAGTATGCCACACTGTCAGGAAACCACCCTAGAGAGTTAAATGCAAATGAGGCTTGGCGATCAGAGATATACATTTTGAATTGGACATATTGAAATTGTACATGCAAATAGATATACATTCACAAAACATAACTGCCACTACATTCACTAGACAAAACACAAAAGTGTAAAACACATGAGTTACTTGCTTAGCAAACCTTTGGTACTCTAAAATAGATTAACATTTATAATAAGCTGTTATCTTCCTATGAAATAGGAAAATTCTCATGTCAAGCATTTCACACTGATCCATAAAACAGTAAAAACACATATTGAAAAACGTGCTAAGTTTAAACAAAAGGGGGGAGAACTGGTGTAACCTGTAAGAACATCTGGAAAAAGCTATGTATGTTATAAATTTTTGAGTTGTGACAGTGCTGAAAGAAGCAGGTCTGAAAAGCAGCACACACCTCAGGCGTTTGTTTCTCCAAAGTTGCTAATCATAGTAAGATTTGGTTTCAGGACGATGGATGAGATACCTAGGTTTGTGACATGGAGAGAAAGCTATGCCTAAAAGTTATAGAAAAGAACTCAAGCAGGTTTCTTCCAGGTGTGTAAAACCCTATTCAAATATGTGACCACAGCAACAGGAACCAGAGCAACGCAGAAGTTTGGAAAAGAGTTATGTTATGTTTTCAAGTTTACATTAAGAAATGACCAACGTGGTGAAAAGCAATCTCTGGAATGTGTGTGTGTGTGTGTTCATGTGTGTGTTCAGTACGGTGGCCACCGATGTATGATATGAGTGTGTGAATGAAAATGGTTGTGTGATTGGTCAAATAATAAAAACCAAACACCTCACAAATAACATTACCTCAGCCACAGGTCGCTTTTGAGAAATTGTAGTTTGCTAAGATTACCCTGTTCTTAAATAAAGTTTGAAATCCCCAGTTATAAAAACCCTCAGATTAAAAAGTTATAAGTTTATAGACAGTTAAGATAAGCCCCAAGTTAATAAAGTAATTATCCAAGTTGCACTACCCTATAGGAATATAAGAAGGTTTTAAAAGGTTTACATTAGAGTTAAGCAACTGAGCAAGCAATGTGCCGGATCACTGCGAAGCTTGGTAGTTTTATAATGTTTTGATTGTTAAAATTGTTGTTTGCATTGTTGTTTGCATTTTTGTTCATACTGTTTTTGTGACTTCTTAATATAATTAAAAGAGGGGATGTGTAGGGGCGGGCCAAAGGTGGCACAGAGGATGTGCCAGGTACAGAGCCCAAGGAGCATGCCCCAGAGTTAGTAAACTGGTTGGTTAAGAAAGTCACATGATCTGTAAGGATAAAAGGGCGCGCGAGTTTGAATTAAACCTCTTTGTCTCACCACCGCACGAGGAGCATCACTTATTCCTTGTTATACAAGGGTCACATGCTACAGTGAGAGGCTGAAAGGAAGAGAGTATTTAAAAGAGGGTTTCTTTTCATGCACACTCGCCTCTCCTTCAGTTCACCTTCACCACGAGTGATAACAGGCCTCACCTTATTACACTTTTCCCCCAAGCCATTTCACCTGAACAAACCTTCTTTATCAAAGCACTGCCTCATGCAGGGGATGTCCCAACCCTTAAATCTGTATCAGAGGCAAGATATCCCTGTTATCAAGAGCTGGTGAGAGCCAGACGTGCCCATTAATTACCCTGTATCCACCATCCTTCTGCAGGGTCCTCATGCCTCGAGATAGAGCATCCCTGTTGCACCTTGCAGAGCAAAAGGTGCAGACAGTCCACTGGGAACAGATTAAGCATCTGCTTAACTCTTTGAGGTTCTTATTTATGGAGAGCACTGCACTATTTCCAGTTCACAACTGGACTATGACAATCTGACTTCTGCTCAAGGACAATAAACCCAAAGAGGCTGCAGCTCATAAGCACTGAGCAAATCCAAGTAACCCACCATCCTCATCATGATGGGCTTCCATGTACATTCCTAGAGTAGTTCAATTGAAAGGGACCTACAACAATCATCTAGTCCAGCTGCCTGACCAGACCACGGGACTGAAGGGCAAGGACAACCTCAAAAAAGACAGACTTCAACAGATACACCAAAGCAGCAGCATCTTCCTCAGAACCTCTGCACCGAGAGCAGCAGCAGCAGAACTTGTAGCACAAGACAGGGTTCACTTTTACACACAGTGTTTGGCCTAACCACTGTCACGTGCAAAGTTTTCAATATTCCCTTGGGGATTTAGGGGCACTTGGAAGCCGCTGTGCAAGAAACACTTGCACATGGACAAGACAAACACAACCACTGCAGGACAGTCCTGGTAGTACAGGAGCACTCAAAAGCATTGCAGGGGCCACATGCACCTTTTGGTACCAATGGATTTAAGACATTCCTACATCCCTTGCAAAGGCTTCTTATCTCACAAATTATTCTTCCCAAAGCAATTGTACAAAGTCTTTTCTCCCTCTGAATCACCCAGCTATCAAATCAGATGAGTTTTTGTTACTTCAGCACACAAGCTGCTGCTCACAGTAGGTTTGCAGAGCAGCCTCTGATCCACCCACCGAGGGCTATTTTTTCAAGCAATTTGGTGTTTAATCACTACCTGAGCACTTGAGCCATCCTCTCACCCCCACCAAGGACCTGCCCCTCACACATGTTGTTTACACAGTGGCCCACGCAGTAGTTGGCCAGCTCCTTCCAGGATCTGTCCCGGGCTGCTGGGCACGGCACACACTGCCAACAGGACTTTGTCCCATGGAGCTTCCACAGTGAGCCAGGGTTTGGCTCAGCTCCACCCTGGTTCATTGCTGTTACAGCTTGTTCTCCCTGGGCTGCCCCAAATCATCTTGGGAGAGTGGGGAGTATAAAATCAGGGAAGATTTCACAGAAATGACAATTAGTTCTGCATAACATGGTGGCCAGCCTGGGTTTTAACTCAGGAGAGCAGGACAGGCTCCAGCCTACCACAGATTCTCATTAAATTCTGAGCCCCTTGGTCTCCACTAACATTTGTATTAGAATCCTCCAAGACACAAAAAAAGTGTTTGGGGAATGCACTTGGGAGCAGAATCCTCTTTTTCAGAGGGTATAGATATATCTTCCACCTTTGACTCCTAAAAGCCTCAGAAAGTCCAGGTCGAACCCTCTGGGTTCCCTTCACAGACGTCCCAAGTGCCCTGGGAACAGAAGCTGGCCCTGAGAGCAGACACAGCGATGACATTCAACAGTGCCCCCACCCCAGTCACTGAGATGGGGACGTAGGGCAAAGAGCTGCAAGGGTCCCCACCAAGGACCATGCTAATGCTGCATCTTCCACCATTGTGGCCTTCCTGGCCCAAACCCTGTGGTTCCAGGGGAAGCTCCTGGAGCAACAGCCCAAGCACTGAAACAAAGCAGGGAGCCACATACTCCCAGTGTGCAGCCCCAAAACTCTTCTCTAGCCCCACTACAGCATTCTTCTCTTGCTCTTAGAGCCCATGCAACAGGTCTTCTGCCAGGAGTAGCTCCCAAGGGGCTTTGAAGAGGAAGACATCAATTTTTAAGGGAGATCTTTGCTTTTAATTTCTTGTGTCCATTAACTGGGACAGACTAATTGAATCTTAGAATCATTAAGGTTGGAAAAGATCATCATGTCCAACCATTAACTCAGCACTGCCAAGTCCACCACTAAACCATGTCCCCCATGTGCATGCTTTCTGAACACCTCCAGGGATGGTGATTCCACCACTTCCCTGGGCAGCCTGTTCCAATGCAGGACCACCCTTTGAGCTGGATACCAGCGGCATTTCAGTGACTAACGGGAAGATTACTCGGCCAGACCAGATCAGGACTGCAGGGATAGACAGAAAACAAACAAAAATGCCCACATATCCATGCTCACATACACCTTCACAGACAGAAAACCACTTGTCTTGTCCATTTGATGCTCACCACAGCACTGACCACATCAGATGAAGGCTCATGCCATGCGGGATATGGGGGTAACCCCACGGAGACAGCGTGTTTCAGGCACAACTGAGATGACATTCACCACCTCTGCACCTCACACTTCACTCAGCAAAGGCAGAAAAGGTGCCGGAAAGAAATGCTGAACTGACCTGGCCTGCAGGGCTCCATACAGGGATGGGGAACTGCTCCCCGAAGGGACTCACCAAAACCACTTGGTCACCCATTTCCCCTTGAGGAGTTTAAACAGGAAAATAAATAAAGTCTGGGGACTGGGGGTGAACCTGCCCAGCTCAGGATCAGTGGGCCATTTATAGCCCCCTTTTTCTAAAAAGTGTTTGATGACAAAAAAAAAAAAAAAAGTTGAATTCCATATTCCACCACTTATGGCTCCGCACTGCATTTTCCATCTCCCTGGTGCACAACTGACATTCTGCACATTTCTGTGCACTCTGTGCTTGGCCTGTGCCCTGAGCAGAGAAGGGAGTGGAAGTGACTGAGCCCAGCAGCCTCCTGCTACCATCAGGCATCAGGGAGCACCAATCCCATCACCTGCAGCTCCTCGCTGGGGGAGCCGGGCTGCAAAGGGCTTGGCCACCTTCCATGAAAGGCTGGCACATGGGATATGTGTCCCTTTCCTGTGCTGAGTCTCAGGATCTAAAGAGTCCAGAGATTTGTAGAGAGAGAAATTGCCTTTCCTTAAGCCAGATGAACTGCACAGGCTGAACTGTAGTTGAATATCTCTTTTTTTCCCCTGTTCTTCCAGATGATGCCCTCCATCAGGAGAGCCAAGGTGCACTCAGGGCAATCACTCCCTGTTTTCTTCTACATGTAGACAGGCTTGTACACTCCAAAGACAGCCTCTGCTACCTGAGCAGTCTAATAAAAGATATCCCTTCTAACAGCAAACCCTGACTCACTTCCCTCCAGCCTCGACCAGCAGGTCTACAACAGCAGGGCCAGATCCACCAGAACAGAAGATCCTGCCAGCTCTCACACTCGTTCCCACGTCCATCTGGGGAGAGCAGGGCTGGAAGCACATCCCTTTCCATGCTGCAGCAACACACTCCATCCCACGGCTCTGCCAGGGAGCCAGACACACCGTGTGATCCTCGCCGGCATCTTCCCAGTGGGAACATTCAGAAAGCATCAAGTCCAAGCTGCAGGCTGAAATCCCGAAGCATCATAAAGCAACAGGAACGTTTCAGGAGGGATGGAGCCGCTCCTCTGGCTGCTGCAGTCGCTGGCTCTTCACGCCGGAGTCGCTTCGTCTGGATGAAAATCCAGACTACATCTCTCTGCATGAGCACACTTCCCTCATAGGCTCTAACAGCCTCCAAAAAAAGAAATGCATCACCCATCAGCACACATTGACAGGGCAGAGCTGTGGGTTCCTGATGGAGATTAAGAACCCATGGAAAAAACTGCAGCACCAAAATCCGTTCACAGAAAGGAGGTATAAAAGATCCTTTAAATCCACATCCCACCAGGCTGGCAGCCCATCCAGCCTCACGTCCTGCCTCCAACAGAGGAGCTTTTACAAGCTGCAAAACCTTCCCAGGGCAAAGGCTGTGCCCAGGCATGGAGGTCTGCTCTGATCTGCAGGAGCCCTGAGAAACCTTGAACCTCCATTCATAACTGATGTCAAATTAGGGGTTCTGCAAACTGGACCATCTGACACAGGTATCACAACACACAGGTAGCCACAGGCAAGCCCCCAAATGCAACTATCTCATGCACACCTGAGGAACTGCTTCCAAGAGCTGCACTCCGTGCATAAATCTTGCACGGAGTTACATCAAACTGCACATACCAGACTGGAAATAAATTCATAAGGTGGCACAGAAAGAAATTCCCCCCAGCCACTCACTCTCACCAAAGAAGTGGAAGAGCTTGACCCTGGAAATCCCTGGGATCACTTAAATCCTGCACAAATCCCAAGTCTCCAAATCCCAAGTGAGCCCTGTGTTTTTGGTCCACGCACCAGCAACACATGCAGACTCTGCATCAAACCGGGATCAGGTCTGCTTCCAAAAACCACTGGATTACAAGACAGGAATTAAAGAGGAGGATAAAAACAGCAGCCGAGGGGGAAGCCGATCTCCAAACTGAGCAAATCCTCCCAGAGCATCCTCCTGACTCGTGGTACCGCTCCCCACGACAGCCGCTGGCTGAGTCCAGGTGGAAATCCAGCTTTCCAGCTCCGCCGGCCACTCGCCCCAAGCGGGGTTTCCCTCGCCCACAGGGGTCCGTGCCCGCCGCAGAGCCTTCCTCCCCACGCTCATCCCATCCTCACCGCTCCGGGCAGACGGTGCGGGGAGAGCTTTGCTGGACAGTGAGGGCTCTCCGGGAACCCCCGCGCCTCCCTGGTGTGGTCGAGACGCTTCCCAAGGAAGCGAGACCCAAGTGATCGCCGCCAGAAACTGCTGGCTCCAGAGGTTAACGCACCCCGGGAACGGATATCGGGGTCTAATCCCGGCGCTCGCTGTCAGCAGCTGCAGCTGGGACAGGCTTCCAGGAAACAACCTGGGAAAACCAGTGACCCGAGCGCACCAGCACAAGGAGGGGGGTTGCGGGGAGCTCCGGGGAAGGTCAATCCCTTAATCCTTCCATCCGCACCCACGGACACGGCTCCCGGCGCCCTCCTCTTGGAGAGCCGCTCCATCCCCTGCGAACCCCAAACCCAGCCGGAGGGACAACCCTCCACTTGCGAGACTAGAAAGGAAGGAAGAAAAAGCCACGGAAGCCAGTCCCGGCTGCAAAAACTCTCGGCCACAGCTGCAGACAGCGTAAAATAATTAAAAACCGACACTCTCCGGGCAGGCGGGCGCAGGGACCCGGCGGGAAGGGGGGGCTGCGGGCGGACTCACCGGTGCGGCGGCGGGGTCACTGTGCCATGCCCGCACACCCGGGGCTTGTCACCGCCGTGGGTCCCGGCGCCTGGCTCGGCTGGGAACAGCTCAGCTGGGCTCGGCTCCGCTCGGCTGGAGCCGGGCTGGGGCGGCGCACAAAAGCGGGAGGAAGCGGTGACGCGCGGGGCGGCCGCGGCCAATGGGACGGGGATGGGCACGGGGGGCGGACCGAGCGGGGCCACCGGGGGGGACGGGCAGGGCCCCGGCGCTGGGGGGCGACACCGGGGCGGGGGGTGGAGCGGGGCGGCTCCGACCCCCGGGGCAGTTCCGAGCCCCCGGGGCAGCTGCAACCCCCGTGCGGGATGATGCCCTGTCCCGCAGGGCATCCCTTGGGCTTCTTTTGGCCCGCAGGTCGCAATCCGCCGCGATGAGACTCGTGGGGCAGCTCCGACCCCCGGGGCAGTTCCGATCCCCCGGGGCACCGCCAACCCCCGGGCGGACTCGCATCCCGGATGATGCCCTGTCCCGCAGCCCTGCTCGGTCCCGTGGGGCTTCCCTGGGCCCCCACATGTCGTATCAGCCACGGTGAGACTCGTGGGGCAGTTTCGACCCCCGGGGCAGTTCCGACCCCCCGGGTGACACCCCCTCCTGCAGCCCTGATTGGTCCCGGTGGGGCTTCCCTTTCGGCCCTGGAGGTCGGATCAGCCCCCACTCCCACCCCGTGAGACACCGTGGGATCCCCCCCCGGGTTTGCTTTCAAGAAGGATGGAATGTGGCCTCTGCACTCCAGCTGGGGGTCTCTGGGACCTCCTGAAAGCTCCTGAAAAGAGCGAGCTGTCCCATGTAGGGCTAACTTGAAAAAGCAGGAGATGATGAGAAACAGCGCTGAAAGCCCCAGATTCTGGAATGGGGCTTCATCAGCTGAAGTGCTGGTGAAGCTGGTGAAGCCACTTGCTGCAGCAGTGTGGCTTTCTGCAGGGCCCAGCTTTCTCCATGTGGCCAGGATGTGAAGGAATTGCTCTCTGATAACTTGGTTTGGTTCTGTCTCTTTTGGGGGAATTGAAGCAAAATCGAGCCACAGTGAAGACGAAAGGGCAGAGGCTTTTGACTGTTCCCATGTCACAGCTTGCTCTTCAGAACAGCTCAGGGATCCTTGGGCAGCTCCCTGGGGAAGTAGAGAAGCCTCTGGGCTGCTCCAATTTACACCCACCTGTCCCAAGCCTCTGTTGTGTGTCCAAGTCCCTTTGGGCTCAACTTCCCATACGGGGAGAGCCAACAGTGGCATAAAAGCAAAATTCACCCCTAAATAAGGGCCAAAAAAGCCTGAAAAACAGATGGAAGTGGGAGCTGAGTTATGTACCAGATATCCCTCAGACTGGTGGGAAAGAGGGAAAATTCATGCAGACAATGGAAAAAGTAAGTAAGAATATTTCTCTGATTATTTCCTTGTTTCCCCATTTAGTAAATGAGGAAGAGGAACAAAGTCAATTCAAGATTTTGGTGGGGGAGAGAAAAAAATGGGCTGGATCCTAAAACCAGCCCCATTCCACTCAAGTTTTTAAGGAGTTGCTGCTGCAAGAAAGTTTGAGCCATTGCCTATAAAGGCAATAGAAACCCCAACCAGGGACCCCTCCTGAGAGATTCAGATCTCACATCCTCGTATACAATCGCGTGACCTATTAATAAAATCCATAGAAACGGATTCTGTATATACCAAATAACTGCAGATGGCTCCAGCCCAAACCGCTCCGGGTTCCCTCACTCCATAAATGATTTTACTAGGGCCAGTCGTGATCTTGATGTAATTGAATAGGTTTCACTCTTTTCTCTCTCCCTCCCCCTCCCCAGAATATTTGTGCAGCTTACGGAGAGACATCCAGGGGGACTGAGCTGGTTGCTGGAAGGAAGCTCTGACTCCAGCTTGCCTCATCCATTTGGGAAGCGGCGTAAGTCTAGCCTAAGCCACCTGGCTTTGGGAAGGAGGTTGCTTTTCTCTGCACCTTTCCCCTAACTCTTAACAGCTTTTAATAAAATTCTGGTAACTTGGCACATTTGAAATGTTGGCTGCTGCCCATCGGGTATGTATGTAATGAATTCCTGTGCTGCAGATGCCTTTCTGAAATAAATTACATGTGTTTACCTTGGGAACCAGGCACAGGACCCCAGGACTTCAGGTTCAAGTATTATAAGGCACTAAGTGACAAGCAGCTCCTTTAAAACCACCTGGTTTTAATGGGAATTGGTCAGGCACACACCAATTACTCTGAAAGCTGTAATTCTTCCAAGCAGCTCCTCTTTTCTGAGCGTGTCCCAGGTATCCCACTATGGGGATTTCAGTTCCAGGGTGTTCCTGAACAATATAAGGATCATCGCGTTGTGTAAAGGCTCTTTCCACTGATGTCAACAGCTCCCTGCCGATGGGCGTGCTGAGGATCTGCCCCTGGATTCTGCCTACTCGAGTTGCTCTAAAAAACATTCACAAAGCCTGGAAGAAGGATGGACAGAGGTGTGTGGCTCTGCGCGTAGTTTCAGGTGTCCTCCTACCAATGCTACCTCCAGCCTTTGGCACGTGTCTGGAGAGAAGTGAACACCTGCTCGAGGGTGCACAGTGCAGAGCAGTGGTAACCCAGCGTGTTGCAGGCAGTGCTTGTAGTGGCTCTGTGCGGTGAAATAAAATAGACGTGGGCTGTCCTCTGTCCCTGAGGACAACAGGTGGGGCACACCTTGTACCCACAGAGCCAAACTCCCCCTTCTTTTCCAAAACAGTGTCCAAACTGCCAGTAGGAGCCATTCTTTGCTGCATGCTGTCCTGTGCTGTGCTGGTGCACGTGCCAGGCGGTGAGATGAAAACCGGGTCACACAGAAAACCCACAGATGTGGGCTCTGATTCTTCTTAGTTGACTGGTGTAAATGTTGGGTGGATATGAAGGCTTATATCATCCTGATAGTATCTTCAGTGAAAAGTCTGATGGCACAATAGTGAGCTATAAGAAAAGCTGATGGTTCATCCACAGACCAAGAACTTTGCAAATCACAGCCCCAGGCTGTTCTATTTATGTTTCTCCTTTAATGACGTAAGCATTAGTATTTGTTGTGGGGAGAAAAAGGGGCAGATATTTGGCTTTTGCCTAACTGCTACTATTTTGGGCTAAGGCAGGGTTCCTGCAGGAAGTGAACACAGGTCCCAGAACATTGACCCAGTTCTGCTGTGACTAAGTATGCTCCATCTAACCTGAAATTCTCCCATGCCTTCTGTTTGATATAATATCCTTTCTTCCTTCCTGCCCTGGATGGCAGCATAAAGCTGTTGTGTGCTGTGAGACGTCTGCCAGGCTTTCTCTCCCATCAAGGTGGCTGCGTGTGGTGGGTGAAATCATTCCCATACTTAGTTTGCAGAACGTGCAGGAATGATGCCATCCTGGTGTAAAGAAAAGAAACCAATTGCTTACTCAGAGGTTGTGTGCTGCTTCTCAGCTCAAGGCTGGGGCTGGTGATGAGCCTGGGTGGGATGTCAGCACGTGGACACGAGCCTGTGATGCCAAAACCTCTGCATGGCAGCACCTGGGCTTGGCAGATCTGTGTCAGCTGCAGCTCCTCCTCACCCAAAACAAATTGCAGCTCTGCTGTTTGCTGTGGAAAAGCAGGTGGGAAAAGAGGGTTAGAGCTGTCCTATGTCCCTCTTAGTGTTAGTACCCACAGAAAAGCCACATTTATTTTGCTTAAATATTTCCCATGTGTTCTGACTGCTGCAAAGCTGAGCGGTCTGGGGGCTGCCTGAGAGATAAACCTGGCACAAACCGCACACACCAGCATTCCTACCGGGTTTGTGCTTCTCCAGAAACATGCCTGAAGGAAAGCAGAGGTTTGTTGGGGACAAATATTTGGGGACAGCATTCCATCTCTACCTCTGCTTCCATTTCACAACCACCATGTCGTGAAGCAGTTGGGAAGGGTGAGAGTGAGGTTCAGACCTCTACTGCTGTGAGGCCACAGGTTTCCCAGACACCTCTTTCCACCTCTCCTGTTACATGAAATGCTTCCTGGCTGATATGACCATCTCCTCTCTGGGGCAGATGCCGAGATCTGCTGTGTGAAAGCCCTCACAGCCAGGCAAGAGCAAGAAGTGATCTCCTGATGGGTTTTGAAACTTTTTCTCTTCCATGGCAGGAAATGTTTTCTCACAACAGCAGATAAAGCCTCCTGCCCGCACAACAAAATAACCTCGTGGTTTATAGGTTGGATTTATAGCTCGTGGGATGAGGAGGAAATTCTGGGCTCCTTCCAGACTCGGTGTATGGAATATTTCTTGCATCCACTCCAGCACAAGAGGTAGGTGGCAGCAGCAGACACCGTATTTTAAAAAGAGAGGGTGAGACCTGCACTTCAAGATAAAATGCATAGTCCTGAATGAGGGGGTTCAAAGCATGAAGACCCAAGAGCAGGGAGGCACTCTCCATGCACTGCCACCCATCAAACACTTGGGAATACTGCAACACCCCACCTTGAGGGGATAGGAAGCTGCTCTGTGAGGGGGTCAGAGCACAGGGGTGCCCCTTAGCCCTCTCTGAGGCAGCGTTTGTGTCCATCCACCTAGTTGCAGCTGACTGGAGAGGTTTTACAGATCTTACAAAACAAAGGCTGAAGGCTGAGTGTGACACGCAGAGGAAGCAGCTTGCAGCAGCCAGCAGCGTCAATCAACCAAAAAGGAACAGGTTTAAACTCATATTTCTTCCAAGCTGGGTGTGACTTACACTGAGAGTGAATTGTGGGGATGATTTTTTTTTCGTGGTAGTCATAACATGCACTTTCATAGCTGGATGTAAATTTCCACGCTGTCTTTGTTCCATGACTCACCTTCTCTGCCCAAACAGAGGGAAAAACATGTCCAAAAAGGACAGAGTGAAAGTGAAGAGGACCTGATTTCTGGGTGGGTTGTTAAGGAAATGTTGCTGGAGGGCATTTCTCTGTGGAGCTTTTTCACCTGTGCTTGGTGCTGGGAACTTGTGTCAACCAAACTGTATTTGCAAGGTGACTCTATATCACCCTGATGAAAACTGTGAAGCTGGAAGCCCTGGAGAGTTATAATACCTATCTGCAAACAGGCCCAGTTTGAACTTTCTCAAGTAAGGTCAGAACTATCCCAGAATATTTATGGGCTCATCTGGCACCTGAATATTGTGGAAAAGTGCACACGAAATATCATCCTTGCAGCATTCGCAGTTGAAACTTCAAAAAAGCAAAAAATTGCAGGGGACATGCTGTGTTTTCATCTCACCAGAAATTCAGATAAAATATTCAGATTTTTCCTGAAAAGGACCAATATTCTCCACCCTGCAACTTGCTTTTCTTGAGTGGAGTGTCAGGGATAAGAGAAGGACTGAAAGAGCATGGCCAGACATGGATTTAGGTATGTGTATCCAGCCTACCCTGCTTTTTGTCCCCACTGACAATAGAATTTTGTTCCTTGACAATATGTGACCCTATTTCTCTAATCCCTCTCGTGATTTGGAAGGTAACCAATCTACAGGAGTGTTGTCAAAGCCACCCGTTATAATCACTGGATTTTGTCTGTTATTTCAATCTGTATTTTGCACTCCTTAATGTACTCTTGATGAAGAAGCTCCTACCAGAACCCTTCAGGAATATTTGTACTCCTACAGCTGAAAGTGGATCATGTGTGAGCAGCCATCAGGCCCGAGTTTCTTTGTATTTCTCCCCATCCACCCACGTGGAGCTGGATTTTAGGTGACAGAAATCAAAGGAAGCAGGGAGTGATT
This sequence comes from Pseudopipra pipra, assembly GCF_036250125.1. NCBI lineage: Eukaryota > Metazoa > Chordata > Aves > Passeriformes > Pipridae > Pseudopipra > Pseudopipra pipra. Next base: position 151,218,313 of record NC_087549.1, on the reverse strand, counting down.
TACCACAACTGGAATCCCTCTGACTGGCCGTAGAGCTATCTGCGTGCATCAAGTGGAAACCTCCAGTTTTTCCTTTGCCTCTGTCACGAGGGGGGAAGAAATCACCGAAACAATCAAAACCTGACTGTTTACACATGTTTTGTTTTATAAATGGACTTGTATAGAAAGTTGCAGCACCGCTGCACAGGCAGCTCACATAAATCTCTTATCACAAAAGCCATATGTCCTCATTTCCTCGTCTGCGGTAGAACACAGGCAGTGGTGCTCCGATAATTAGGAAGCTGGAGGTAAAACCACTCGGCATCCAGCAGTAGGGAAGTGCATGTGGGTGAAGGTTACCAAACACTCAACAGAGCAGCTTGGTTTCGAGCCGTGTCGCTCGTCTGTACAACTTTCCATTGCGTGGCTGTAGTTTGTGTGTTTACAAGCCGGTTCCTCCTCCTTGGGGGTGCTGGAAACACTGGGGAGGTCTGAGGGTGCCTGATCTTCACTGCTCAGTTTGCTCACCTCGAAATGCAGTGAGCTGACCTTCCGTTTCAGCCCCTTTGATGTGATCCCAGACATGAAGAGTTGGGGAAGAGCATCCGTGGATGGTCCCGTGAAAAGCTTCCTCACAGGATGGCTGGCACAGTGGGGGATGTTCCTGTTCCCTCCATGGAGCTAATACAGTTTCACCTGGGAAGAAGAAGTAGAAGGGTCCCACAGGACCACTTATGGCTTCTCCCTTACCAAAAACCTGGCTGGCTGTGTCTGTGGCCCTTCTTGGCACTGATAAGCCAAACCAGTGTCACTGTCTAACTTTTAACTTCACCCACACTTTTCCACAAAGCTGAGATGGATAAAAATTAGCTAAGTGCGTACAATTAGCACACCTGCCATTATGGCATGTCTGGGTCCTTCCAAACTTTTTTTTTTTTCCCCAAAAGAGAGACATTTCCTAAATTTCGGATCAGCCAGTGATGGTGAAATGCACTTTTGCCCAGCTTGGTGTGCTTTGTGTAAGGGGTATTTATTTAATCCATCTGAAACTACATGAGAAAGGAGAGAAATGTCCCGGCGGCGAGATAAGATGATTATCTTCCTGGCAAACAATGGGAACACGGTCAAAATTAAAAATAATTTGATTGCAAATAGGAAGCCTAGTAAAGCAGCAGGACCAGAGGAAACATGACTAATTTTTTTTTTAGCCTGCCTGAACTCACACAGCAGAGCTTTGCAAGAGCCATAACTTTGAAATATAGATCTGTAGAAAACCCATGGGGGGAGGATGGCAACAGTCCAACTGCAATAGTACAATAGGGGCAAGTTCATGCAGCTGGTAGATCCGACCTAAATGGCTAAATAGCAACAGACAAAAGCTATTTTAGGTATAGTTTGGTGGGGACTACAGTAAATACAAACTGGGGAGGAGTGAAGAAAGTGAAAGGTTTTCTCTCGACTCTTTTTTGATTTCTATTATCCTTGGCAACACGTGGCCAAAGCATGATGCCAGTGTCACCTGCAGGAGCAACACTGAGCTCTCTGAGCCTGCAGGCCAATGTTTCACATCCTTGGTTGATATTGGTTCTTCCTGTCTTCAGCAAGGAACCTTCCTTTCTGCAGGGGAAGGAGGAGGTGGCAGCAGGACCGTGATGACTTTGGGGTTTGTCTCCATGAGAAAATTCTAATAGATGTCAAACCTATACAGGGCCCCTTATAAAGGCACTTCCTTCTGATAATGATTACCCAGAAAAAGTGCTTGTATGATTCCCAGAAATAATGCCTTCTAAACTACTGCTTCCTTAAAAGAAACTGAACATGAAACAACTTGTATCTAGAGTGGATGTGAAGAATAAAATGATATATTGGACAGCTGTTCCTCAGCATTCATGGCAGAACTCTTAACAAACTTCCTCTACTCCAGACAGTGCCAATACCTGCTCTGGAAATGCCTTTGAGCTGAGTAGATACCAAACTCACCTTGACTGCAGTCCTTGTCCTTGTGTCACAGCCTGCCTGTCATAAATGGCCTGGTGACTATTGTTTTAACCCAGTGGACAGTAACATTTGGATCTGTGTTTTTAAATATCTAAGATGGTCTGACTCTACCCTTCTGTAAATATTATTTTCTAGAATATTCTGTGCTTTTATTTGCACTGCTAGAGATGGGTCTCAAATATGAAGGCAGTCAACACTCAAAATGTCCTGTGCAGTAGGGAAGTGATGTTACATCCATTTTACAGCAGAATAAATTCTGCTGTAGGCAAAGGGTTGAAATGGTCTGTTCCAAGAACAACGGGAGAAGCACAGAGCAGAACACAACACAGACATGATGTTCCCAGCAGGACTAGTTGTGACCACAAACCCACAGTTTCGTTTTTTGCTTTAAAAGCCTCCTGAATAGAGATTTTTAGTCAAATGAGGGTTGAAATAAGTCCTTGGTTAGCTGTGTTGAATTAAATCAGCCAAGGAGGTAAGTACACTTAAGCTACTTCAGCTGCAGTTATATATGTCTGATCCTTTACCTGGGTAGATACTTTTTCTAGCATTTTGAAGGTATAACATAAGTCAGGTGTGAGTGTGTTGCAAACCTGTAAGACAGCCATAAGCAGTAGCTGACACCAGAGATTAAACACTGTTTAAGCCACTTGGCAAAGCTTTAGACAGGTCCAGTAATTGTAGGTAGATGAGAGCTTGCAGAGAGTCATTAGGTTCCTGATGGAGGAAATACCGCTGAAAGGCAGAAGAGGAAATGACAGATTTAATGAATAGTGGTCACAAGCTGAACTACAAAGAGCAATCGGTCTGTATGTTTTCCTACAAGGACGATCATAGCAGAACCAAGGCCAGATGGTCCCTGCACTATATCTGATGGCAAGACCCCTCCAAACCAGAAGGCGTGACAAATAACACCAAGGAAAAGTCTCTGACCCGTAAAAAGAGGGGCTGCATTTCTGCAGGCAGTGATCTGAGCTCTTGGAGCAGGGCTATGTCCTTCTGCTTCCACCAGGAAAGAGAGTGCAGAGTCGTTTGCAGTCAAAACATCAAAGCACCGTCTCTGGAATGGGAGATCTTGGCATTAAAGACAGGTTGTCATTGTTAGTAATGGTTCAAGAGGCTGAAAGATAGATCTAGGTGGAGCATCAGATGTTCATGAAAAGTGAGAGGTGTTTGGTGCTGGTGGACAGGATTTAACAGGCTATTCAAACTGCACTTGTCACAGGCAAAGAGCCATTAGAGCACACGCTTGGGTGCAGCAGGAGTGATAACAATCACTAGTCTGTCTCCGAGCAGTGCTGCACTATGTGTTGATCCTGGAGGTTTCATGCTTTTATGAAAACAGCTAACGATGACATGATTCAAGATTCTGTGAAGGGCTCAGAGGGAGACTCAGTAAAACATCAAATAGTGATGTCAAACTTTTCATGCATGACAAACTAAATGCGAAAGTGTCGTTCTCACAGAGACAGCAACAGTTGGGATTTGCTTCCAAAATGAAAGAGGAAATTATTCAGGCAAATTTGTTACTTTAGACAGGTGAAACGCCATCTGAATGAAGATGGGGGTATGCACATGAATGAAATTGGGCACATGTTTGTGAATATGGACATGGATGCATGGCACATCAAAGGCCTTAATTGGTGAAGTGTTGACACAGCAGTGCTGGAGGCAAACGGTCCAGCAGAGAAAAACTCTATTGTCCCGGGGGAAGGTCATCAAATGTGAGCCTTTAATGCAAGCACAACTTTGAGGAGAGGAGAGGAAAGGAAAGGAAAGGAGAGGAGAGGAGAAGACAGGACAGGACAGGACAGGACAAGACAGGAGTTCTGACTGTGACACTCCAATAGCAGAAATAAACAAGAGACAGTAAATGTCTTTATGAAGTGGACAAGGACACTCAAAGCAGCAAAGGGAAAAATATCACTAGATGATTATTGACTTGGGAGAGTTGGGATCTGCCCAAGACCTGATATCCCATGAGGTTGTCTCTAAGAAACAAAGGCCTCATGTGCTGCTATTCACATTGCAAGAAGCAATTGCTAGATACTGTCTAGCTTGGTCCCTAGGTTCCCCCTAGGTCTGGATAGTCCATGAATGTTCAATTTTTTTATTACAGGTGCCCTGTGTAACTTCATCAAAGTTCACAGATCTCCCCCCAGGTCCTATGAACCCAGGCCCTAACTTCAGGACTCCAGTAAGGAAGCTGGCTCTTGGAGGATACTTTACAAAAATGACAGTGGAAAGCTTGTTTGCCTCCATACTGGCATAGAGATTGCTGGTATTTCAAGCAGGCAAAGCTTCTCTGCTTCCCAAATGAAGAATGGAAAGCTGGAACACCATCCTGAAGTAAAGAGACAGGTGCCAGTGGGTAAAAAAAGAAAGCTTTTGTTCTCATTGACTGTGTTCATCTGAATGGAAAATCCAGGCACGGAGACTGGAGAGCCTGCAGTTCACAGTGCCAGGTCTCCTCCTTTCTAATTTTAGAACAAAGTACTCCTGCCCACACCGCTTTTCCTAAACACCCCTGTTACACTTATTTTCAGAGGATGATTTCACAAGGCCTCAGAGAAGCAGGGACTGGCAACTGTGTAAGTAAAAGAACTAACCTTTTTTCTTATCAGGGTAGAGTACAGAGTGGATGTGGTCAGCACTGTTTTAGAAAGCACTGGCTCGAGTGTGTGACAGGATTTGTACCCTCCTACAAGAGTGCAAAGGAAATAAAACCAACCTCCAGCCATGTGACAGAAAGGGTAGTGTTGGGTGTAAGGTCTGGGTTCTGGGCCTGAGCAAACTCTCCATCCTTTATGGACATCTGTTTTTCCTGCCCACTCTTGCTGCCTCGATCATCACATTTAACAGCCCTGTTTGTGCAGAGTCTGTTGTGGTGTTGGACACCTCACAACCTTTACATCTGTACAAATCAAATGCTGGCAGAGACTTGCTTGCTTTTAAACCCAGACAGACTGGTGATTCTGTTACCACTCCTGCTGCACCCAACTTTTTTTGTTTCTTCACTGACATATCAACAGTTTCACATCTTTTCTTCATTTAAGTTGCAAAGGTTTGTGTTTAGTGGCCACCAGCCCTCCTTGCCAATGGGAAATAGCCCCTTTGCAGGCAGTAGGTCACCTCTCTCTACCCATTAACTGAGGCCTCTTGGAGTGGGTGGCTGTCTAGCAGCTCTGAGTAAGCTACAAGAGGATGTCATCACTGCCAGACTTGGCCCAGCTTAATGTCAACCAAGACACTGTGGGGGAAGCCTGACTGCAAACAAAAGCAAAGCCAACTGCACTGTTTGTCCCTGTGCAAATGAAGGCAAAGGCAAACAGAGAAGATTTATAAACTGTTGTTGTTTTTTTTTCAATATTTCTAATATGATAAAGAGACATGTTGTTCTTCTAAGAACTGCAAGCCAGCAACCGTGTTTTCCTTGGCCATGAGCCCAAAGTTTTGGCTCTACTTTTCTTTTACCAAACATGAGTCCTCTGGGATGATTCACTGGTTCTTAGTGGGCTGCAGCTGCTGAGCCAGGAAAAGGAGCCCTTGGTGCACAGAAAAGGAATCAGGAGATGATGTGTCATGTGGGTTACACAGGGAATCAGCATCACTTCCTACAGCCAGCCAGTGCAGACTGCATGCAGAGGACCTGCTGGTCTGGAGGAGATGGAAATGAAGCCAGGACTCCCCAGGACCCACTGGTACATCTTACCTCTGGTGAGCATCTAAGAGTCCATGTGCTTCCACCAAAAGCTCCACTTCAGCAATTCAGGTACTGAAATGAGCGGCAGAAATTAATTTCTGTAAATCTGGATCCTCAGTCATCACCAGCTCCTTACTGCAACATTTTAACCCCCTTCTCCATTCTCTCACACCCCATGAGAACCACTGGACTTACACAAGGGGAGCATGTGGCTGGAGACCTCTGAGCCAAGCATTTCATAGAATCGTAGAATCGTTTAGGTTGGAAAAGACCTCGAAGGTCATGAAGTCCAACCATTAACCCAGCACTGCCACATCCACCACTAAGCTGTGTCCCTGAGCACCACATTTACATCTGTTATCTGTCAAATCCCTCCAGGGATGGTGACTTCACCACTTCCCCGGGGCAGCCTGTTCCTGCACTTGGTTTCCTCTTATGAGAGTAGTTGAATGAAAAAAAAAGGATCCCGAGGGACAATTCAGTGAGTAAGGGATGAGTGATCACTGGTGTCCAATGTCATCTTAAGGAAACTATAGGATGAGACAAAGCCTCTTCACTTCAGCCTCTTCTCTCAGTGGTGAGAACTAAATACACTAATTATTGCTAGTCTACAGCTCACTTGCTGTCGATCAGCAGGTGACGAGCTCTCTGCAAAGCTGGTTCCTGTGCCAGTGGCCATCCTATCGCAGCCTTGGCATTTGAAGGATAAACACTAACAAACTGTCAGAGCTGGGCGAGTGCTGCCCCTTGCAGAGGGTCGGTGTCACAGCGGCTGAGCCTCAGCACAACGGGGCCACGCTGCAACAGATCACAGAACCACAGAATCAGCTAGGTTGGAAAAGACCTCTGAGATCATCGAGTCCAACATGTGACCTAATACCGTCCTGTCAACTAGACCATGGCACTGCTGCCACATCCAGTCTCTTCTTAAACACCTCCCGGGACGGTGACTCCACCAACTCCCTGGGCAGCCCATTCCAGTGCCCAGTCACTCTCTCTGTAAAGAACTTCCTAACGACCAACCTAAACCTCCCCTGGCGCAGCTTAAGGCTGTGCCCTCTTGTCCTACTGCTGGTTGCCTGGGAGAAGAGACCGACCTCCACCCGGCTACAACCTCCTGATGCTGATGTGTGGAAGACCATAGAGATTTTCGAGGTTAAAAAAAACCCACGCCAATTCAGCAATAAGTGCGCCCGGCCGGGGCAGGATTCCGGTGAGAGGAAAAGCGCTGGGATCCCGGACCGAGGGAAATGAGCTCGCCTCGGTCCCGCCACCCTCCCGGGATGCAGGACGGGACGTGCCCGTCCCACGGGGATGCTGCGGGGGCGGACACAGGGAGCCGGGGGCAGGGCGGCTCCTCCCCGGCGGGGCGGGATGAAGGGGCCGGGAAGAGGGACGCAGAGCCGGGCCGGGCGCAGGGCAGAGGCGAGCCGGGAGAGGCAGGACTAACCCCGAGGTACTATGTCGAGGGTGGTCATCTGCCTGCTGCGCTGCGACCTGCGCGCCCACGATAACCAGGTATGGGATTTTCCGTGGGGATAGCCCCGCTGGTGGGCAGGATGGGGAGAGATGCCCGCTGCATCCCGCCCCCGGCAGCTCTCACGGCCCTCGCTGTGTTTTTCCCAGGTGCTCCACTGGGCTCAGGATAACGCAGATTTCGTGATCCCTCTCTACTGCTTCGACCCGCGGCACTACCTGGGCACCCACTGCTTCGGCTTCCCCAAGACAGGGCCCCACCGGCTCCGGTTTTTGCTGGAAAGTGTGAAGGATCTAAGGGAAACGCTCAAGAAAAAAGGAAGGTAGTTGAGAAAGTACCGTGCAAATAACACGTATATTTCTGTTTTCCTGCTCTTTTTCAACACATACCTGTGCTCTGAGTCAAATCATGTCCGGTGCTCCGAGCTGTGATGGTGGTTTATTTCTGAGAGCTACAGCCCTTCTGTTAGGTACAGCAAGGTCCCTTATGTAGCCACTGTTCAGATGACTTGCTGTGGTGACTGCATAGGGAACAAAGAGCCATCCAGGCTGTGCCATGTGGGCTTTTACTTTCTCGAAATCAGATACCACAGATGGGTGTCACCCTTGAGTGCTTTGTCCAGAGCCCTGACAACTGGAGACATGAATGGCAGCCTTTGAGATGTAGGCAATGACTGTGGCATGTGTCCTTTCTTGTTCCTAGGAGTTTTCCCTAGGAGCTGGCTTGAGACTGACCAACATGGATTCTGGCCTGTGAGACTGGAGAGTTACATCTGTTTATGCCCTGTCCCTATAAACTCAGTCTGTGGTAAGGGGGTCTCCAGAGGAGCCTCCTTTATTATGCTTTTAGAACCATAGCTGGGTTAGACCAGGGCCTGAAGAATCCATTACCAGGTAACATCTGGCTTTGCTTAGCAAAAGATCATAGAGTCATAGAGCAGTTTGGGTTGGAAGGGACCTTTAAAGGTCATCTAGTCCAACCTCCTGCAATGAGCAGAGGCATCTTCAACCAGAACAGGTTCCTCAGAGCCTTGCTCAATCTGACCTTGAATGTTTCCAGGGATGGGGCACCTGGCACCTCTCCGGGCAACCTGGACAAGTCGCATCAGCCAGCTCTTCAATCACTGGTGTGTGAGGATGAAGAGATTCACTTTTAGGTAACAGCCTGGCTTTGTGCCCAGTGATCCTTTCTAAGGCATCCAGAGTGTCAGAAATATGTTTGACACAAACTAAGCCCCAGAGGCTTACAAGCTCTGTTCACTGGCTCCTAAAAAATGCAGGCTAGTCAAATCCTGTCTGTCTGCCTCCACACCAGGTCTGTGCTCCGTAGAGAACTAGTCCATGGGTGCCTGCCTGGGCTCAGACAAGGACCTCCTGTACACATAAATAACAACAACTCAGGCCAATATTTTGTGTTTGTAGTACCCTGGTTGTGAGGAAGGGGAAGCCAGAAGATGTGGTCCGCGATCTGATTACTCAGCTGGGCTCTGTCAGCGCTGTGGCTTTCCACGAAGAGGTAAGGGAAATACTGAAGTGACATAGTTTAAAAGATAAAATTAGGTTGCAGAGGTTTCTTTCACAACCAAATGGTGATGCAGATCCTGTGTGTTCAGGGCCTTTCTTGGCAGTGGTGGTGTTAACCTTGAGGAAACTGGATAGTTCCTGGGATGGGGATGGTGTAGGCTCTGGGTGGGAGTCCTTGCTGGGCAAGACTCAGAGATTGTGTGTGTGCATCCAGAGGGAAGGAGCTAAATGTGGAGATGAGGGAGGAGGGCAGGACAAGGGACCAGGGTCTGTGTGCACATGGGAGCTGGGGCTGTGCAGCCCTGGCCTCACTATTTTGATCTCCCTAGGTCACGCAGGAGGAGCTGGATGTGGAGAAGGGGCTGTGCCAGGTGTGTAAGGAGCATGGGGTGAAGATTCAGACGTTCTGGGCATCCACGCTGTATCATCGGGATGACCTTCCCTTCAGGCCTATTGCCAGGTGGGCTGCTCCATGGTGTCACTCACTCCTGCACTGTCCCACTTGTTTCTCACTCCAATGAACTCTTCAGGAGGGCTCCTAATCATCTGGTCCCACAGGGAAGGGACCCATTAGTCCATCTGTGTTTATGGTGCATCGAGGGGAAGGGGCACAGTCATCCCTCTGCATTAGCAGGATTTCCACTTCAATATCCATGAAGCCAAGGTGTGTGTTTGAGCGTTTACTGAGGACTGATTTCTCTTTGCCTTTCCAGCAGTTTGGACCAGCACAGTCTGGATACTCAGTCTGCAGTCCTCAAAATCCTTGTGACATAGAATCATAGAATCATTTAGGTCAAAAAAGACCTTAAAGATCACCATTAACCCAGAACTGCCAAGCCCACCACTAAACCTTATCCCTAAGTGCCACATCTACACTTTTAAATACATCCAGGGATGGTGACTCAACCACATCTCTGGGCAGCCTGGCCTGTTGGATTCCTAATCACCCTTTCAGTGATTTCCCTAATATCCGATCTAAACCTCCCTGGCACAACTTGAGGCCATTTCCTCTGGTCCTGTCACTTGTTATCTGGGAGAAGAGACCAACCCTCCCTCCAGACTACAACCTCCTTTCAGGTTGTAGGAAGCAACAGGATGCCCCTTGAGCCTCCTTTTCTCCAGACTGAGCCCCCCGGCTCCCTCAGCTGCTCCTCACCAGACTTGTGCTCCAGACCCTTCCCCAGCTCTGTTCCCTTCTCTGGACATGCTCCAGCACCACAATGTCCTCCCTGTGGTGAGGGGCCCAGAGCTGAACTCAGGATTTGAGGTGCCTCACCAGTGCCACGTACAGGGGGATGGTCACTGCACTGGTCCTGCTGGCCCACTATTGGTGACACTCCTGGGACACTGGCCTGGATTGCTCCATTACCCCCTCTGACTGATGCATCTGCCTATGACAGCAGCCCTTTGCCTGTGGACTCTTTCATGGCTCCCTCAGTAGTCACATGGGGTGTAGTTGATGGAGTTTTAAGTGATCCGTGGTATTCTGTAGAAAATGTATAAAATAGGGCAGAAGAGTCAGGCCATGAAAGTGCCTTTTTCTCTCCTTTGACTGAAAAGGCACCAGGAGGTTGCAGATTTTTACACTGAGGTCAGCCTTGTGTGTTAATCAGAAGTTAGGTGAGAGAAATCTGGCCCTCATGGACACGCCTTAAATTGAAAAGGCACAATTTGCATCAGAAGCAGAAAGAAATTGGGCAAAGGGCTGAACTTCTGAAGGCTGCTAGCCCCGGGGGCATCTTCCTCTATTGTGCCTGGCAGGATACAAATAGAGAGGTATCACAAACCTGTGCTCTGCCCCAGGGGAGCGCAGCCTGGAATGCTAATCCTCCCCCTGTGGAAGGTGTGTGAGTGCTGTGTGCAGGGGCCGAGGAAACCACCCTGCAGAGACCTGGCTGTGCTGTCACCTGTGCAGGTTGCCTGATGTCTACACCCATTTCCGAAGGGCGGTGGAATCTGAGGCGAAGGTCCGGCCAACCCTGCGGATGGCAGAGCAGCTAAAGCCTCTGGCTCCAGGGCTGGAAGAAGGGTGCATCCCTACAATGGAGGATTTCGGACAGAAGGGTAAGAAAACTCAATTTGGCAGTTGCTCCCATGAAATCCTACCTAGATTCTGTTCTTAAATATATCCCGCTTAGACCTGTTTTTAAAAACATGGTTTGCAAAGCAAGTTGGCTGCTTCAGATTCCCAGGACACAGACATTCAGCCAAGGTGAAGTAGGCACCTGTACTGGCTGCACTTGAGATCTGGTGGTTAATATAAACCAAACATCTTGCACTGCACATCATATTCTCTCACAGAAAAGATGTCTCCTTGTAAATATGGAGAGGCAATTTGTGTTCAGGAGATAAATAAAAGAGAGGAGATTTACATTAGATGTTAGGAAAACATTCCTCCCTGTGAGGGTGGAGAGGCCCTGGCACAGGTTGCCCAGAGAAGCTGTGGCTGCCCCATCCCTGGAAGTGTCCAAGGCCAGGTTGGAGAGGGCTTGGAGCAACCTGGGCTAGTGGAAGGTGTCCCTGCCCATGGCAGGGGATGGAATGAGATGATCTTTAAGGTCCCTTCCAACCCAACCCATTTTGTGATTCTATGATTCTATGATATGTCTCTTTCTGAGAAATAAGACATGGAGGCAGTGGTTGCCCTTTCAACTGTAACTAAACCTCTGCCCACTCATACAGCAAATCAAGGTAAATTCCCTGTGGAGGAGGTGCCCTGCAGCTGGGTAGAAAACATCTTCTTAGTGCTTTTTAATATGTTTGATGTGACCCTTATTTTAAAGGAAGACCACACAATCTTTTATGTCCCAAAAGCAGACATCCTTACTGCTGAACATCCCTAGATTTTAAGCTCCCTACCTTTCCAAGGGGGTAACAATGTGATGGTGTTTTCTGTGGCAGATCCTGTAGCTGATCCACGAACAGCCTTCCCCTGCAGTGGAGGAGAGACCCAGGCTTTAATGAGACTGCAATATTATTTTTGGGACACAGTAACTCTTGCATTTCCTTACCTACATCCTCCCCCTTGTACACATGGCTGTGCAAGTGGGTGAGGCTGCAATTTCACTTCCTAACAATATTTCCTTAGCTCCTGTATAACACTTTGCAAAGCAGGGAAATAGCATTATTTCAGTTTTTCAGAGGCAAACTAGATCAAAAAGAAGTCATCCAGGAACTGGGAATGTATGCTAAATACTTAGGAACCTAGTGTAGTGGCCATCCCTCTGAAATTCTTTTTTCCGTTAATTTTTGGGAATTGGGACAAAATTTTTTAGCCCCTTTCTCTCAATTTGCCTTTTCTCATGTCCCATGTGATCAGCGAAGTAGTTCCCCCATATTGGAGGAGTGAAAAGTGGCCTGAAGGGGCTGCACTTGCAATTGGGGTGAGGAACAACTAACCCAAGTTCTGCCCACAGTTATAAATAGTTGGAGGTTCCTGTAGTCTGGTTTGAAAACTTGCAGCCAATAATTACAGCTACTTCTTGCTCCCTTGCTTTGGTGGAGTGAAGCTGGTGCTGACTGCATTTTGTCTGTGGAGCTGGTTTTTGGACTTCTTCCTGGCCTAGTTTGAGGAACAGCCTTAAATTTGCCTTGTGTGAATTCAAAGATATGTGTGCTGATTTCCAACAGCATCAGACCCCACCAGCTTTGTGGATATAGGGGGGAGCATCTCTCAGGCTGAGATGGGTTAGGAACTGTACTGTGTCCAGTGCCTCAGGGCATCCTTTCTGCTGTGCTGAGGAAGTTGCTGCATTCCTTTGCTGTTGGGGATCATTGTCCTGGTTTAACCCCAGGAGGCACAGCCCTAAGCAGCTGCTCCCTCAGTCCCTGCCAGTGGGATGGAGGAGAGATTCAGAAGGGTAAAAGTTGAGAAAAGTTGTGGGTTGAGGTAAAGACAGTTAATTAGGGAAAGCAAAAGCTTTTTGCATAGGCAAAGCCGAGTAAGGATTCATTTAAAACTTCCCATCAGTGGGCAGGTGCTCAGCCATCCCCAGGAAAGCAGGGCTCTACCACGTGTAACAGTTACTTGGGAAGACAAACAGGCACCACTCCAAACATCCCCCTTTCCTCCTTACCCAGCTTTATGTGCTGAGCATGACATCCTATGGTCTGGGATACCCCTTGGGCCAGTTGGGATCAGCTGTCCTGGCTGTGTCCCCTCCCACCTCCTTGTGCACCCCCAGCCTACTCAGGGTGGGGTGGTGAGAGAGGCAGAAAGGGCCTTGAGGCTGTGTGAGCCCTGCTCAGCAATAATGAAAACACTGGTGTGCTATCAGCACTGCTTTTAGCACAAATCCAAAACAGCCCCAGACCAGCTACAGTGGAGAAAATTAACTCCATCCCAGCCAAAATGAGCACAGGCATGCACAGCTTCTACTCTTGGTCAAGCATTAATACAACTAGTGCTGGAAAACCTGTTCCTTCTTTTTTTGTAATGCAAGTATTGTGTTCCCCAGCGAGGTAGAACAGCCCCTTAGAAATTGTAACCTGTGCAGTGAAGGGGATCAAGGAGAGATCTGGATTCCCTGTGTCCCCTGCACTGTCCATGGAGCACTTAGAAAATGGAAGATGTGCACCCTGCTGTAAATGTGAGTTCCTGCAGCTGAGTGCTGGGAGCTGTAAGACTCAGGTTCTCAAACTCAAACAAGGAACCACATGGACAATGGAGTTCCACTGGGGCTTGGAAGTGCATTATTGATCCAGAGTCAGACGGGAACGGGCAGGGAGCAAGTACAACCAGGTGCACAGTGCTTGTGGAAGGAAACGTGCTCCAGGCTGAACTGGGGAGCACAGCTCGTGACACACATCCCACAGCTATAAATGAAAACTGCTGGCCTGATTAATTCCTGTGCGCTGGAGGCAGGAATTTGGCAGCTGTGTAATCCTTGCAGGCAGCCATGAGAGGGAGCCCAGCCCTGCCAGATTGCTCTGCCTCCAGAAGGAGAGAAAACATTTAGCAGGTTGTTTTTAAAGTGTTCAAACCTTTTGTTCTTTTGCTCCAACAGAACCTGGTTGCATCTTACAAGGAGTCTCGGAATGGGCTGGTGGGAATGGATTACTCAACCAAATTTGCACCATGGTAAAGATTTTTGTTGGGGAAAACTCCTTTTCTGCTCCCATCCCAAACTGATGTTACCTGTCTGCTGAGTGCTACTGGGCATGGGTAGGGGTCTGGATGTGGTTCCCTGGGAACATTCCTGCAGTTAGGAACTGCTGCACTGTAGCAGAACTGTGCCAAGAGCCCTGTGTGCTGGGACCACCAATGTGGGCAGGGCACAGGAGGGACTCATGCCTTTGGCTTCATGCTGTTTTGTGTGTGTGGGGTGGTTGGGAGCAGGCAGGGAAGCAGCACAGTTTCCATGTGTTGAGAGGGTTGTAGAAGAACTCGATCCAGTCCTGGTTTCCTGAATACTGTGGGGCAAGTCACCTCACCTCACTGCCATTGTCTTCTTCTGTGGGTAGAAGAGACACTTCTGATTATTCCTATTGCAAAAGGATCTCTTCTTTGCTGACTCCTGGTTAGGTGGTTTAGTCTCTGATGCTGGAAGGGGCAGAGTTAATTCCAGAGTGAAACTGCAGCAGCAGAACCCAGTTCAGCCTAAGCTGAGAGCATCTGGAGTGTTGTCCCGACAGAACTGTGATATGAAACGGTTTTCTGAGGCTGTTACAGGTCAGGATTTCTTGTTTTCACCCAGCTTTGTGCTTTGATGGTTGCAGTGGATGGCTCCATCTGGTGGCACTTCAGAATTCCAGTCGGGATCCCAGGACCACTGAAGCTGCACAGGTTTATTTGTGGCTCTGCCCGAATTTTTCCAAGCCGATCATTTGCCCAGAGCAGACAGTCCAAATCTGCCTGCCCCAAAATGTTCCTCTGTCAGATAATCAAAATCAGAGTGGCTCAGATTGCAGCCAGTCAGTCCCATCTCGTACTGGCCACTTCTAAGTGTCAGAACTGGTCAACAATTAAGGAAAAACTCTTCAGGCTCTTTCTTCCTGTTTTCCAGAATTCATTAGAACATCAAATGTTTCCACCAGCCATAGTGGAAATGGCAGTTAAATGCATTTCTAGGAAAATCAAGGTAAAAGTTGTTCCTGCATGATGGGGTTGGAGTCTGGAAGCTGTTTCCTGTCTTGCACAGCACTTATTTGGAACAAATGGAAGGAGCCCAGTGGGTTGAAATGCCAGAGTGGGGTTTGATTCCCTAGGTTTCCTGCCCGGCCTCAGATTTTCAGCAAGCCTTCTGTGGTTGCTCAGATAAGATGTTGAGGTTCTGCAGGAAAAGGAGCCCTGGCACATAATAAGGAGGTTTGTAGTGTAAGGACAGGTAGGACAGGTGATGCAGAGGTTGACATTTGAGACCCACTTTGGGTTTGTCACTGGTGCACTAAGTCAGCAGCTGATCAAATCATTCAGGCAAAACTTGTCAAACTTGTGTGAAATGATTTGTCTCCGTAGCTTGGAGGCTCCTGTAACAGCCATATGCTGGGAAGGGGAGGGTTTTGTTTCTTGGAAGAGGATTCTCTCTCTTGAGGAGTTGCAAAGAAGTTGCAGAACTTGATTAAAGCCGTTTGGGGCAGAACTGCAAACCCAGCAAAACCTTTTAGACAACAACTCAACACAAAACTGCCCCTCCACTCCCTCTGAGCTGTGAGTCCTGCATGGCATTCAGGACACAATTCCTCTGCTTTCAGGCTGGCGCTGGGCTGCATCTCACCTCGATACATCTATGAGCAGATCCAGAAGTATGAAAGAGAGAGAACAGCAAATCAGAGCACATACTGGTATGTCCTTGCACCATCAGCATGTTGTTTTCTCTGAATAGGAAACCAGCATCTCACACACAGGAGAGTGATTTGTTAACTCCCCTTAATTAATGTTTGTTTTTCCTGTGCCTGCTGCCTGGTTCCTCTGGGTTGCACTGCAGTTCTGTTTCAGGATTTATTAATCTGCCTTTGACACTCAGAGGCTTTAGGCACTTTGCAAGTAGAGATTATGGATGCCAGTTGTCATTATTATTGCTGGAAAATTGTGGTTTATGATTTTTAAAAACGATCTCAGTAAATCAGCACCATCTGTCTCTGTATTGTTATTATGGGCTGGATGAGAAGAAAGAATGATTTACAAATAAAAGCTAAAGGGTTTCTCATGCCAAGGATATGAGCAGAGTTTCACTCCAAAGTCTCAGCAACTGTGTGACTTGTACAAAGCACTTTCATGGAGGAGCAGGTTCATGTTAGAGCCTGGCCTAACACTAGACCTGGATGGGAAAAAAACCCCAAACCAGAAAGTCTGTGCAAACTCTAGAACTGCATGTTCATATTGGTTTGTTACATTTGCAATATGTCAAACAGCACAGTGGTTGGTGAAGAGCGGGCAGAACATTGCCAACAATTCTGGCCAAAATGCTCAATTTCATTAAAATTCAAATGACAGATAAAATATCAACACTCTTCAAGTGTATGTTTGGGGTTGTTTTTTTCTTAGAAGACAATTAAGAGAGGAAAGATTTCAAGAAATGAACATACTCATGTTTTTCCATCTAATACCAGCCTGCTGGCAGCTGTGGTGCCGTGGTGATTTTAGCATTTTAAAGTGATTAATAAGTATAAAAATGAATCTGTCAAGCTCCCAGGCACTGCAGACAATGGTACAGTAAAGTACAGGTCGTGGTGGCTGCACATGAGGGACTCCTTGAACCTCAGCATTATGACACCAGTTTTTAGCATTTGGGCAGCGTTTTGTTTTGTAATGAGATTTTCCAGAAAGATCTTATCAGCCTAAACATCAGCTGAGCAGAATGTTTCCAGTATGCCAGAGAGCTGAAGCAGGCCTCAGAGGCTGAGATGGGACTGTCACCTGATCTCACGAGCTAGAGCACTATCAACCACTTTTGAAAGGTGTCTTTAAGTCCCTCACAAAGGTTATTGCTTAAATCAAGGCAAAGCTCTCAGGAATGTGCTGACACACTTGTTCATGAGGAAGTGTGAAGCTGAATCAGGCCCTCGCCCTGCTCTTTGGAGGATTGCATCCCGGTTGGGATGGGTGAAGAACACGTTTCCTGAAATTCTGCTCCTGCACTCGAGCTAAGGGAAGCTTCCCAGGTGATTCATGCAAAGTTTGCTTTCCCTGTAGTCATCCAGCTGCAAAGCCAGGTAAGTAGGCTTGGGAAAGAACTGTTATCGTGGGAAGGTCCGTGAAATTGTGGATAAACCTCACGGTGTTAATGATGGGTGCTGTGGAAGGAAAATCCCAATTCAGTAATTTCGTCTGACCCACAGTGACCCTTTGTGTTTCAGGGTCCTGTTTGAGCTGCTGTGGAGGGATTACTTTCGGTTTGTGGCCCTGAAGTATGGCAAGAGGATTTTCTCCCTAAGAGGTGTGTGTGGATCGCTGTATTTGGAGAGGAAAGGTGCAGTCTTACCACAGGGAAAGTAAGAGGATGGGCTGCTGCCATTAAGTTGTACAAATGTTCTTCTCAAAGCGGTGGTGTGACCACCATGGTACTGGACACTCTGCAGACACTGAGCCCCACACCTGATATGGGGAGGATTGTTAACACACATCTGTGGGAAACAGCAGAACAATCAGAGTGAAGATGCTGTTTCCAGACACATTGCATCTTTGGGTAGAATCCAGGCTCCAGGCTTGCCCACATTCACCAGAGAATCTGGGACAGAGCAGGAACTGACCCAGGAGTGTGAATCCCTAGAAACCAGATATTCTTTCTGCCTCACACTACATAGGAATCAGAGTGAGATTCAGCTCTAGCCCCAGTGACTGATGTGCAAGAATCTGCACCTGAACTGGGGGTCTGAACTCTCCATGCAACCACAAATATCCAGCCCATATGTCAGGAAACCCTAAGAGGTGATGCCTGTGCTGGGTGAGCTGTTCTCCAGGTGATGTAGCTGCCCGTACCTAAGCAGAGAGCACTGCTTTTTATGCCCTAGGTCAGATCCTGGCATCCAGCTGTGGCTGCAGAGGAACACATCTCCCTCAGGGCCTGTGTCACATCTGCCAGGCCTGTGGGGCTGTTTTGATGGCACTGGAAGCCAGTGGTGAGCCTGACCTTGGATATCTGCAGCTAGAGCTGAGTTGTCCCTTCTGCCTCCATTCCACTGTACAGAAGGCTGTAATTGTCATTGGATCCTGCAAACATTAAATCATCTCCCTCATCTGTTCCTATCCCCCTGCAGGGGCAAAGTGTTGCCTGGGGCTTCTGCCAGGTAATTCTTGGTTTAGTATCTGCTACAGAAACATATTTCACATAAACGTTGTCCTGGAGTAAAACTGAACAAGAAAATACTGTCTTGGGCCAGAGCATATCTCCTGCCACCTGTGAAGTCTGAGTTGGTTTTAATAAAAAAAAAAAAAAAAAAAGAAAACATCAACAAAAGAAATAATCAAAATCTGTTAGGGCTTGAGCATCCTCTGTATATAAAAGATACCCCTTTGCAACACTTAGAAGGAGGAATAGGTCGTCTCTAAACCCTTGCAGAAGGTTTCTTTATAATGGCACTGAGAGGACGAGCTTTACCCTATGCCTTGTGTCAGCCAAGGTGCCTCAGGCTGTGTTGTTGTGTGAGTAACTGCCTGCGTCACTATTTCTTCATCAGCAGCTCATTATTTTTCTCAACAGGGCTTCAAAGTAAAGAGATACCCTGGAAAAAGGACCTTCAGCTCTTTGACTGTTGGAAAGGTCAGTAGAAACCGCAGGTTTGGCTGGGTGTGCTTTTGGCTTCCACGTGCCTGCGTGTTCACACGTGCCCTAACGCTGGCTGGGTCTCTCTGTAGGGAGCTGTCATTTCAGCTGGCACCACCAGTGTATGAGGGCGTGTGCAGGATGCTTGGCTTCCCTTCCCAGACTGAGCACCGTACAGGAGCAGGACCACAGGGTGTCATGAGTGGCCAGGTTCTGCAGTTAGGTTTTCCTGCCCAAGGGGGAGGGTTTGTCACCTGCTGGTCCCTTCTGTTTAGTCACACAGAGGCTGACCAGCCCTTCTTATCAATGTTAGATTGCCATGCCTGCTACGTTTGCTTCTTTGTTTGTTTTTGGTTACAAGGTTAAAGCAAACTTAGGAGTAACCACATCTTTTGTAATCCCACAGCCTTTTCTTTAGCTTTTATATTGTAACATGAATAGCAAGCACAAGATCTCAAAACTTAGAGAGATTAACAGATTGAAGCATCAGAATTAGTGAAATACATGCCTGTATTTCTTTTTTCATGTTAGTGCCACGTGTATCCATTTGCACATAGGATACAATAAATCACACAGACACAATAAATCTTTTCCTTAACAATAGACAAACTGTCTACTTTTCAGATACTAATCCTTGGAGATTTGTCCAGTACATCCCTCTATTAGTCACCTGTCAAGAATCTTTCTGTTCTTGGCCCATCTCACTGTTGTCTGTATATTCTACTCTGCAAAATTCCCTGCAATCCACCTGATTGTTTTTCCAGTCTGAGATTTTTCTGTACCCTTGTTTTTTGCCTTTTTTTTTTCCTTGCCAAAAATTCTCCTTATCTCAACTTTCAGTATGATCTCCCATTTAATTTCCAGTGGGTCTTAGTGGCTGCACTCCGGCTAAACCTCACTGAAATCCCACCCTGCTGCTGTGCACTGGCACCGTCTTTCCCACTTGGAGGGCTGTGAATGCAGGGCCACCACAGGTTGGTTTAGGAGTGCCCAAAAATGTCCTCGTGTCCCAGCACTGTGTTTTGTCTCCGCAGAGGGCAAAACTGGGGTTCCTTTCGTGGATGCCAACATGCGAGAGCTGAGTGCCACGGGCTTCATGTCGAACAGAGGGCGGCAGAACGTCGCCAGCTTCCTCACCAAGGACCTGGGCCTGGACTGGAGGATGGGGGCAGAATGGTTTGAATACCTGCTGGTAGGACTGAACCCTTTGTGTACCCAGACTTGTTTGTGCTCCCTGCCCTGAGTGGAAGGCAGGAGGACAGCTCTGACTAACAAGGAATGATACAGGAGATGACCATTAATTTTCAGGCTGATCTAAGTCTGTGTATGTGCTGATTGCAGGGTATGAACTTCCCAAAGCTCGCATAAGTAAAGGGAATTTTGCCACAGTGAAGCTGCCATCAGCCAAGATGTAGCTGGGAAGTTTGCAATAATAGTTTCGATCCTCCACGCAGGGTTTTAGCCAGAGATCTGTCACACTTGATAAAACTTTCAAAACATAAATTATGTTAACAATGCTCTGATTTGGCCACTGCAGAGGCTGGGGAGGAGGGCAGCCCAGAAATAGAACATAAAAAGAAATGTGTGCTGGCACAGCGTCTTTGCATTGATTGCTGTGGACAGGGAAGCCGTGTAGTCAAGAACAGGCAAGTATGGACAATAGCTGGATCAGCTTCCAGAGAGCTCCACCCTGGCCAGAGGCATCCCTCTTCATTCTGGTGAGTTACTGCCAACTGGAGCACCAATTCCTGTCTCATATATCAATCAGCAGCTGTGCAAGCTCAGTTAAATGGCTGGGTCACTTCTCTGACCTCAGTCCCCTGGTACTGACTGAAAAAGGCCAAATACTCACGTCAGCCTCACATTAAAGATCTTTTATGTGGGATACAAGAGGCTACTGGTGGTCAGGGAACTCTGCTCACTAGGAGTACTGAAGGGACAGAGAAAGCCCGCTTGCCTCGCCATTATCTGCAATTAAAAGAGCTTTTTTTTTTTTGTGAATGTAGATTTTTTTTTTTTTTTTTGAGCTTCCTTGGAGCTGGGCTCTGACATGGCTTTGGCTTCAGGAGGAAGATCTGGGTGCTCTTCCCATGCCAGTGCTGTGAGCAGCAGTGGGCTGGCACAAAAACACTGTGCATGACTTCAGGATCTTCCAGAAGGAGTTTTCTTCCAGAAGCTGCATGCAATGATGCTTCTCCAGATAAGAGCAAGAACCTTCCAGGTCCTATTCCATAAGTGAGGAAGACCTGAAAGGGCTCATACTAGAAGGATTCTCCCTATGTTACCTACATTTATTCCTGTAGACATGGATGTTACCAGCTTTGCTGGAAGCAGGATTTAGCACTCTGCACTGGCCCTTGCACCTCGAGAAGCCCCAGGTGCTGATGGCCACTGTAGATTGGTGTGGCACAGGCTGATCCTTGTGCCCTTCTCTCCCATCCTTTAAGCTGGTGTCCAGCTCTGTTACTGTAACCTGGTGGCATTCCCAGAGTAGCCTACAGGACACATCAGCTTGGTGGGGGAGACATGGCTGTAGGAGAGCAGAGGCCAGTACAGAGCTGAAATTAGTCTCACTTGCCTCTTAAAAGCAAAAGCAATGCCTGTTTCATCCCTGCTACTGCCAGCAAAGGGCCACCAAGTGTTTGTGTGTGCCATCCACACCAGACAGGCAGGGAGAATGAGTCACGAGCTCTCTGCAACCCACTGAAGCCAGGGGAAAGGCCAGAGACCTCTCATGTCCTGGACAGAGAATATCTCAGCTCTGACTTCACTGATTTCATTCCCAGGGTCAGGCCCCAAGGAAAGGCAGAGAAACAAACAGAAGAGAATGCCAGGAAGGGGCAAGGCTGAGGGGGAAATGAGCCTGCCTCCTCCAGTCCCCCTTGGATTTGCCCTTACCTCCCACACAGGCTTTCCTGCATGTTAATCACACTATCAGGCCTCCCATAGCATCTTTCTTCCCTTCATCTCACGGGCTGGAGGAAGTGCTGCTGGGAAGGGGAAGCCTGGAGCACAGGGAGCAAAGCTGGCTGCTGATCACCCTGACCCTGGCATTCAGGGTCTCTGCAGAGAAAGGGGAATTTGGCAGAGCCCATTTCCTGTGCCTTCTGCCATCCAGGTGCATGGAGCTCCTCACTTTAAGGAGTAGCTGGGATTTTTGGAAAAATCCCTGTGTGGACTGGTTGTTGCTGTGACTGCAGTAAAGGGAGAACAACACTGAGCCAGCTCTTTTTGCCACAGCTGCTGCTTTTGCACCACAGACACCCCTCCTAGGAATGCACAGAGATCCCACACCCTCTTTGCTATCACTTCCACTCCCCTCCTGAGCTGGAATTGTCCTACAGCTGGAAAGCTCTTGGTGTTGGATTTAAGCCATGCTGCCCAGTTGAAGAGCCCTTGGATTGGACTATGTTATGCTCTCATTTGTGCCAGTTCCAGAAGCCTTGTTTCATTTTACAGGAGCATCCTTGAGAGCTTTTTATTTGCTTAGATGAGAAATAACTTGATGAGAGAAAAGTGGGAGAAAACGGCACTGTTTGCATTGTTTGCGTCTTTATACACACTGTCATGATTCTGTCAGTCTGTGGTGTCTGGGTAACTGGTCAGGAAGGATTTTCTCTCATATCTGAAATGTTCTGGGCTGC
Source organism: Pseudopipra pipra (assembly GCF_036250125.1). Classification (NCBI taxonomy): domain Eukaryota; kingdom Metazoa; phylum Chordata; class Aves; order Passeriformes; family Pipridae; genus Pseudopipra; species Pseudopipra pipra. The sequence goes on along the minus strand of NC_087549.1, from coordinate 151,196,285 downwards.
TGCTGTTTCGGAATACGAGCACACAAAATCTAGGGCTTGTTGTTGTGAAGTCTGCCAGATGAGGGCAGAAAGAGAAGGATTTTCTTTGAAAAAGGGAAACTGAGAAAGAGATTTTGGTTAGACTTTTATAGATCTCACTGACTTAAGGACCATGAAGTGAAGAGACCTGGGAAGCTGATCCCAGGTGTAAAAAGCAGCCAGATGTCTGTACCTACAACTTGAGAGGGCTCTGACCACCCCAGAGTGATTGCCATTCAAGGAATTTTTCCCTTGAGCTAAGAGGTGGATGGGGAGAGAAGACTCACTGAGGGCCAGCCCAGCTCTTCTCACTGTTTTCTCCCTGTGTTCTCAAGGTGGATTACGATGTTTGTAGCAATTATGGCAACTGGTTATACAGTGCTGGCATTGGCAACGACCCACGGGACAACAGGAAGTTTAACGTGATTAAACAAGGCCTGGATTACGATGGGAATGTAAGTCTTGTTTGGCTGTTTTACAATGGGCAGTGCAGTGAAGGACAAGTGGTATTTTCAGGGAGCAGAGGAGATCAATCTGCTGTGTGGCTGCTGCTGCAAAAGCAGTTCTGTGTCTCCTTGCCAACAGCCAGGCAGGTTCCTCGTTGTGCACAGGAAGATGTGACACTGACAATCTGCTGCTGTCCCCAGGGAGGCTGGTGCTTCACACACCCTCCCTGCCCTGATCTGTGTGTTCAGTGTTTCATCACCATTTCTTCTGGGTCACAGCCACATCCCATCAGTGCCTCACACAGACGTTTCCTTGAGCACAGAGCAGCTTCTTGGAGAACTCAGGAGGGACCAGAGAGACAGAGCTGCTCCTTGGGAGGTGCTGGAGAGTAGATTAAACCTGTGACTCCTCTGACTCTCTGTGTGGTGGGAGCAGATAAATTGCTCACATACTGGATTACCTGCTTCCACCACTATTCCTTAGCTTCTTGGCAGGCTGTACTATTGCCTGTCAGCACTGTAGCTGGCAGGATTTGACAAGAAATCTGAAACTAGTCCTATGAAGAGACACAGAAGTAGAGAGGAGAGATTCAGGAACACAAGAATGTGCAGCTGAGCTAGTCATCCTAATTTTCTTCAGTCACTGGAAGCTTCTTGAGAGTGACTTCATCACAGGATGTCCTAAACAGGACAAGTGAACAGTACCAAAAATGCATCTCTGTCTCCCTCCTCTGCCTGCAGAGTGATCCTGGGAGAACTCCAGCATCCAAGTCTCCTTTAGGCACTAATGCAGGAGGGGCTAAGGGTTGTCAGAAGTAACTGATGCTGTACTACACCAGCTTCTCTACTTGGGAATCCAGCTTCTTTCTCCCTTTCCTGTTGAGAAACATCCTTGCCGGGAAGCACTTGGAGGTTGTTATTGAATGGATCCTGTCCCGTGTGTTCTCTTTGCAGGGGGATTACGTCCGGCTGTGGGTCCCAGAGCTACAGGGCATAAAGGGAGCAGATATCCACAGCCCTTGGGCACTGAGTAGTGCTGCTCTCTCCCAGGCAGGAGTAACTCTAGGTGAGACCTACTCACAGCCAGTTGTGACAGCCCCAGAGTGGAGCCGATACATCAACCAGAGGCCTGTGAGTACTGGGAAGGTTGGGATGGGGTGGGAGGGCTCCAGGGGGGCTGCTCTGTGTCTGTAGGAGTGTCTGTGAGTTCTGTTCTTCTCTCTCAGGTATAAAGGGAAAAATGGCTTTAATGCAAAGTCATGTTACCTCACAGCAGTGGTCCAGCTCTGCACAGGGACTCTGCAGCCAGGGTTATTTAGCTCTGTCTGTCCTACCTGCTGCGGTGAATGATGTAAATTTTAGCTGCTTCTCTATCCCATCAGCCTTGTATAGTCAGCAAGGCTTAGCCAGAGCATGTCCTTCAGAGCATCCTTCCTGGCATCCCCACTGGCCAGCAGGGAGGGATGGGGAATCTCCAAGGCCTGCATAGCCTGACCAGCCCCTGATGTAGGTGGACAGAAAGGAGCCAACTCACTGTCCTCTGTGTTCAGGAGGTGGAAAAACAACCAACTTCCTGCCATGCTTGAGTGAACCCAAACTAGAGTCAGAAGACCTGTAACTATGGGGACTGGCCCTTGCACTTTGCTTTTTGGGTGTATCTCCCCTTTAGAACAGGGACAGATTGAGCTGCTGATCCTGTAGCATGTCAAGGCTTGTATCTGCTGCCTGGGCTGCTGCTCTTGGAGGAGTTGGGTGTGGAAGGAAATGGATGTAACCAATTCTTGTGTATTACAAGGAGTTTTCAGCATTTTGCCTTCCCCCTCTGCACTGTCCCTGCCTCCTCCCAGGTGAGGATACTTTGTGGAGGCTCAAATTTAGATGTCATACTACGTTCAGTGAAGAATGAAGCATGTCTCCGTTTCAGGTTTCAATACCAAATTTTTCAGGCCAGATTCCTTTGCCAAGAGTGGAAAGTTTAGTGGAAGCAAAGCCTTCTGCTTCGGCCATGCTGTTGGAGGGCCTGGATCACTGACCTTCTGGGATCAGAGAAGGGACTCTGTGAAGTAGCTCCTTGGTGAGACGCTGGTTTCAGGCAGTGACGAAACTGGAAGTCAAAAAGCTCCTCTGCCAGGCAAGAGTTCCATTTTGATCAGCTTTTCCAGCTCACCTTACCAGAAACCCTGGTTTCCTAAATCCAAACCTAGAGCTGTGCCTGTTGGGCCTTCCTGCCTTTGTAGTGGACCTGGGGAGCAGAAGCGCCCTGTCCACGCTTTCCTGCATTTTAGCACTGCTTTGGGACCAGATTCACCCTGAAACATCAGTAAATCTCTCCCTGTTCATGTTTCATTTGCCACAGGGAGGGAGTCCCCATCCCAGGGGCAGGAGGGGACCTGCACAGGTGCCAGCGCAGCACAAGGACAGAGGGATAGATTTTTACTTCTCTCGCAAGAAAGATGTTTGCTGAAGGCTGGAGGAGCACTCAGCTGGAGGTTTCGCTGCTCAGGATGCCTGGATAATGGTTAATGTCCTTGAAGAACCTATGATATGGGTCTGGCCACAGTAAAGTAACTCGGAATCTCCTGTCCAGTGTCCCCTGGGACACCCTCTGGATGTGGGTATTTGGAGGTTGTCTATCAGCACCTCTTCTTACAAACTGGAGATGATGGTTTATGTGGCAGGTTTTCAGTCAGAACTGAACCTTCTTATGCTAATTTTTCATGTTTTTAAGCTTTAAAACAACAAATTGTTGTGCAATTAAAAGTTTTGCTAGCAGAATATTTTATTTTCCTCATTTCCACAGGGATCCACAGACAGAGGATGTTCTTTTACTGTGTCTTCTGCAATACTTTGGAGAATCAGTATGTTCCTCTTGAAAACTTCCCTGAAGTCTTCGCAGCACCCTGTTGCTTTTGGTGCCAGTCTGGAAGCTGGAAAGTGTTCAGTTCACAGCCAAGAATTGTGCTTTGTACTTGGTGTCAAAACAGTTTAAAATGGTTCCCTGGCCATTTTTACATAATTTTATTTTTATAATTTTATTTTTATGCAGAATGTTTTACTTGCTGGAAGAGTTTGAGAATTTGGAGGTGGCAGTATTTGTGCTGTCGTGGAGCACTGTCACCTGAGGGGCAGCCCGGGTCCTCCCCACTTTGACCCCCAAAGATGGGACGTGGCTCTGGATTTATTACCACTAGGGATCCATTGGGCCTCTTGTCCTCTCACTATTTGCCTGGGAGAAGAGACCGACCCCCACCAGGCTACAATCTCCTGTCAGGGAGTTGTAGAGAGTGAGAAGGTATCCCCTGAGCCTCTTCTTCTCCAAGCTAAACAACCCCAGCTCCCTCAGCCTCTCCTCATAGGATTTGTGCTCAAGACCCTCTACCAGCTCCTTGCCTGAATCTGGACCTGCTCTAGCACCTCAATGTCTTTCTGCTCATGAGGGGCCCAGAAGTGCACACAGTACTGGAGGTGCCTCACCAGTGCCGAGTACAGGGGCAGAATCACTTCCCTGGTCCTGCTGGCCACACTGTTCCTGATACAAGCCAATGGATGTCATTGGCTGTCTTGCCCACCTGGGCACACCTGGCTCATGTTCAGTTACTGTCAACCAGCACTCCCAGGTCTTTTCCCACTGGGCAGCTTCCCAGGCACTCTTCCCCCAGCCTGCTCCAGACCCTTCCCCAGCTTTGATGCCCTTCTCTGGACCTGCTCCAGCACCTCAGTGTCCTTCCCGAATTGAACTGGACACAGGGCTGGGAGTGTGCCGAGCACAGGGCACAGCAGTCCCGCTGCCCCTCCTGTTGCTGCCCCAAGCCCCGAGGGCGGGCGGGCAGAGCGCGGCGGGGGCGGGAGGAGGGAGGCGGGGCGAGCCGGGAAGCGAAAGTGCCGGGAAGGGGAAGTTCGGGGAGCGGCACGGCCATGGCCAAGGCCCTGGCGGAGCCCGGGCCCGGCTCCGAGCCCGGCTCCAGCCCCGTCCCGCTGGACCTGCACGCCGTGCCCCTGGTAGCGCTCAACTACGGCGTCCGCCGCCGCCTCGGGCTCTACCTCAACCCGCGGGCGGCCGCGGCCGCCGACTGGACGGCGCTGGCGGAGGCGCTGGGATGCGGATTCCTAGAGATCCGGCGGCTGGAGGGGCTGCCCGACCCCACGGCCGCGCTGCTGGAGGAGTGGCCGGGGCGCTGCCCCGGCGGTGCCACCGTGGGGCAGCTCCTGGACGTGCTGCGGCGCTTGGGTCGCGATGATGTGCTGATGGACCTGTCCGGCAGCGTGGGTGAGGAGCCCGGGACGGGAGAGCGCCGGGGAGGGGACGGGGAGAGCGAGACAGACCGGGACGGCCCCGGGAATCCCGGCGCTGGTGGGGCAGTGGGACCGAGCCTGCCCCCGGTGCTGCTTCCGTGATGCCTCTTAGGGAGGAGATGCTGCTCCTGCCGGTCTTTGCTGTTCCTGCCGGTCTTTCTTTGCTGCTCCTGCCCGTCTTTGCTGCTCTGACCGGGGAGGTGATGTTAAGAAACAAATGTCACTCAATTCACGCGATTTTTAAAGAAAAGCCCTTTCCAGGCTGTGGAGTGACATCCTCGGTGTTTTCACGAGGGCCGCGGGGATGCTCCGAGGGCTGGACCATCTCGGCTATGGAGACAGGATGGGAGCTGGGGATATTCAGCCTGCAAGGAGACCTTAGAGCCCCTTCCAGTACCTAGAGGGGGCTTATAAAAAAGAGGAGGAGAGAGGGACTTCTTGCATGGATGGATAGTGATAGGATAAGGGGGAATGGTTTTAAACTAAAACAGAAGAGATTTAGATTAGATATTAGGATTTTAGATTAAATATTAGGAAGAAATTCTTCCCTGTGCGGGTCATGAGGCCTTGGCACAGGTTGCCCAGAGAAGCTGTGATGCCCCATCCCTGGAAGTGTTCAAGGCCACATTGGATGAGGCTCTGAGCAACCTGGGATTGTGGAAGGTGTCCCTGCCTACAGCAGAGGGCTTGGAATGAGATGATCTTTAAGAGCCCTTCCAACCCAAACCATTCTGGGATTCACAGGAGCCTCATGTAGTTTCCAGGAGATAAGTGCAAAGGGACCTGAAGCCCCGTCTTTTCCCAAACCTTCAGTAATAAAGTTTCTGTGTGTCAAAGGATGCTTTGGGCCAGGTCAGCCAGGAGACAGCTTGCACTGACACCAGACAGTGTGAAAATTATAATGTGTGGATATTTACTGGGGGAGGTGAGGGATGTGTGGAACTGGATGATGTCGGGGGAAAAAGTTTCCATGCAAACTGAAAAAAATGGGGCGAGTCAGTGAGAAGTATAAGGCCCTTGTGCTGTTTTGATAATCTTTTCTTTATAGGCTCTTCGTACTCTTTGCGATCAGAGAAATTTGGAGGGAAGCCAGCTGTTATCAGAAGGGGAATTTTTTTGCCAAAGGACTTCCAAAGCCAGAGACTCCTGTGTTGTACAGTAGCATTTACTGGGTTAACGATGAGGAAGTAATAAATCTCACTTCCTGTTACTCACAGAGATAAAGGAAGATGTAGAAATCCATCACTGTAGAGAGCCTGACCAAGAAGTGATGGAGGACTTCCCTTTGCTCCTGTGGTTCTTCCTAGTTAAGAACACAGTCTAAAGACCAAGTTTGGGAAAGACAAAAGCATCAGTGTGCTTTGTGATCCTCTGATCAGAGTTTCCTAACAAATTAGGGAAGGCTTCCAGCTGTGCAAGAGAGCTGGGGCTTCACAAAAACATTGGAATCACCGAGGATGGCTCTGGCCCTGAGCTCAGGATTTGGCCCAGTGGAAGGAATTGTGGTAGATAGGCTTTGCCAGCGCTAGAATAGACTTCAGCAGAAGGAGTGGGAGGAACCTGGGGTGCAGGAAAGTCACAAGTTTTGCCCAGGGTTAGGTCACACTGATAAGAGGAGACAGATAAATTATTGGGAAAAAGACCCACTAAGGGCTGTTCAACACAAAAATCCTGTCTCTGGCTGAGGAAATTCCTTACCTCTAAATCGTCCAAAAGATAGGTTATCATAAATAGATTGTAGATTATACCTAAAAGATGAATTATTTTAGGGAAATATCTCTGTAAGCTTATTTTATTCTTATGCTCCCCCCTAGACATCTGGTTTTGTGCAGTGCTTGAGATAGGATGGTGCTTGAGGCAGATGGACCCTCAGTCTGACCAATTGACTGTTCCTCTCTGCTGTCATTTTTGGGTGAGGGCTGCAATGAGGGCCTGTGACCTTGTGCTGGTGCTCAGAGCTCTTGCAGAAGTTGGAGGTATTTACTCATAAGAGGAAAGGAAATGGACAGTTTCGTGCGCTCTTGTGCACGGTATTTCCTGATGCCAGGGGCATCTTTGTGTGCACAGTTGGGACTCCTGCAGTGGGGTCCAGCTCAGGATCAGAAGACATCAGTGTTGATGTCCCAGCAGCTCTGCCCTAACTGTGATCTTCCTCAGCAGCTTATTTCACTGTACAATCATCTTTAGGCGCCTGAAGCTCTTTGCTTCAAAAGGTTTGTGCTCTTTCCTGCTGAAACTCAATGATTTTTGTTTCTGCCCTGACCTGTTATAAAAGTGCTGCTTTCCTGACTGACAGTTACTTGATCTGTTTTCTCTGTCTCTTCATCATGCTACTCATTTTGCTCTTTAGGTTTCATGTTTTTATTCTTTTGTTCCAATACTTCAGGCTTTTCTTTGACTATTCAAGGAACATAAAGCCCAGTTAGGTACTGGGTGGAGTGGGACAGCTTTGTTTGGAGGAGTTTCTTGCTACTTGGTTTTGTTGTGTAGCATCCCTTATCTTTACAGTCCCAAAGTCATCCCTGATCTTTGTTCACTCTCATTAATATGTACAATCAGGTGCTGTTTCCATCTGGGGACCTGATCCATCCCAAATCAGTGAATGCCTTTCGTCCCTACAGCCTCACGGGACCTCTTGGTAGCTGCAATGCCATAGGGCCCCCAGTTTGCACTTAAAATAAACCTATGATTGCTGAACCCATTGGCAAATTCAGGGTGGCTTCAATCATGATTTCAAAGACACTGACTTACCGGACAGGCCTCAGGTGGGGCCTGAATTTGAGTTTAGTGAGGGAAGACCTGAAATCTGAACCTTCTGGCTGGTAAGGAGTGTGGCTGGTTCTTCCCCCTGCAGGACTGGGGAGGCAGGGGGGAGGAGAAAGGCAGATTGGGAATGCCTCAGCCTCAGGAAAAGCCCTGATCAGATCTGAGCCTTATTAGAGTGGAGATAATCCAGTCACAAGATGCAAAGCTGAGACAGAAGCAGGGGATAGAGCCTCAGGATGGGCCTCCTGCAGACCTGCCCATGCTGATCAGGGATCCTCTACTCTGCTGTTGCACCACGAGCTCTGCAACTGTGCCAGCCAAACCCTCTGAGTGATCAGGAGTTTCCTGATTAATACTTCTTGAGGTTTTTGTTTTAATCTTAAGCAAAGGCAAAGGCTCTAGAGAGTTTTATCTTTTTCTTAATTCCTGGTTTCAAATCTCCTTTTACTTTCAGTTCTTCTGTAATTGCAGAGTAGAAGAGGCTGCAGGGTTTCTTTTTGCTTCTCCAAAGATTTAACATTTAGGTTTATCATTTATTTTTAAACCAAGTCTGTTCATAGTAGATCTGTGTCCGTCATTGTCCTGATTGGGAAGTTCACAGCAGCGACTGTGACAGGGCTTTGCCCTTCAGTTACCCCAAAATGGGGTACACACCCCCTCTGCCTTGGATAAGAGGATCCCCTGTAGGTGTTGTACAACATAAAAGCTGTTTCAAGGGCTCCTTAAAATTTTAGTGTCCTCCTGTGTGTGCTGAGTGTAGATACTCATTGCCACCTGCAGTTGTCGTGGCTGACAAAGGCCAAGGGTGTGAATCAGCTCGTGTATGTCTGCAGAGAGTTGCTAAAGAGGTTGGAAAAGACCTCCAAGATGATTGAGTCCAACCATTAACCCAGCACTGCCAAGGCCACCCCACCTCTAAACCATGTTCCCAAGTGACACATCTACACATCTTTTAAATACCTCCAGGGATGGCAATTCCACCACTTCCCTGGGCAGCCTATTCCAACGCCTGACCACCCTTTCAGTGAAGAATTTTTCCCTAATATCCAATCTAAACCTCCCCTGGCACAACTTGAGGCCATTTCCTCTTGTCCTGTGGTCTGTTATTTGGGAGAAGACATTGACACTGTGAAGACTTTTACTTGAGAATCCTCCCCAACTATTTTGTGATTTTTACATTCTCCAAAATGCAGAACAATGAGAGCAGGCAGCAGATTTGGGAGTGCCTGATGCCTGCTGTTAAAGGTGTACCGGAATACACTAGAACCAAGGGTAATAGGAGGAGATTGGTTTAAAACAAGTAAAAGGAAGTATTTCTTTAGACAGCAAGAGTGAGCTTCAGGAATTAATTGCTAGAGGAGGTAGTGGAGGCATCATCAAGAGGTTCAGAAAGGGGTAAGAGAAATTCTACATACCAAAAAAACCGGACAGAGGATTTCCCTCTAATATCCCTGATCCATGAAATAGCTATTCCTTTTTTAATGAACACCAGCAGTGTAACCCCACATCACAGGAGCCTCTTGCCTTGGTTATGTGTTTTTGCAGAGGAGGACTGCAGGAAGTACTTGCAGAGGAAGCAGGAGCAGGCCAACCAGCCTCTTCAAGTGCCAGCAGTAGACAGCAGCGTGCCAAAGACCTCGGAGCTGATGGGCATCACCATCAGGGATGATCCGTATGGTAAGTGCCCATGGTTCCATTGCTGTGAGGCCTCATGCCTCATGTGGGAATGGCCTTCAGCTGTAGCAGATCCCCTTGAGAAGTGCAGAAAACCTGTTTGCTTTCATTCCTCCCATGACTTTTAATAACCCAGGCCGGAATGCTTTGCCTGATAGTCACGGGGCATTTTCATTTTTTCTGTTTCCTAGAGCAGAGAGGAAAAGCAACCCTGGGGAATGCCATACCTGGGAACAGGCTGGCACAGAGACACTGGACATGTATAGGGAGGAAACTTCCCAGAAACATGTCCCTTAGCCCAGCCTGGTGCAGAGCAGCTGCTGAAAGCTCAGGGGGTTGGAGTCCAGGGGGAGGAACGTCAGAGCTGATTTCCCTGCTCTGCCTTTGGCAGGTGGAACCACCTTGAGTGAAAAGGAAGTGTGTTTAAAGTAGGGCTGGGATTGAAGTGGGCAGAGAGAGGAAATACAGTTCTCTGTGTGTGTGTGTGTGTGTTGCTGGGCTGCGTGTGCAGCTCTGCCTGGGCAGCCACGTGCATGTGCCACCACGTGCAGCCCTGCGTGTGCAGCCATGTGTGTGCACACGTGTATGTGCTGGCCAGCCTGACCCCCTTTGGGGTGGGGACATCATTAACCCTCCCCAAATGTCCACAGACCAATGTGCTGGTGTTTGTACACGGCAGCTTTGGCTGATGTGACCCCCAGGTTAGCGCCGTGCCCCTCCAGCAGCACCCTCAGTTCGACTGACCTGGCAGACATTCCCCTTCTGCTTCACTGGATGCATCTTGGGCTGGATCTGCCTGCCGGGTTAATACTTTCCTCAGCAGCTTTTAGAGTCTCTGACCTATTTTTTTCACTGTGATAGGCTTTAACTGGCATAAAAAATTGAAAATATCTGTAGTGACATTGATATGGAAAAAAAAAATAACACGGTGGGAAGATATCCAGCAGTATTAAGGTGCTTAATTATGAGAGACATTGCCCTTAAAATGCAGCAGTTTACTATTTGGATAACTGCTAAATAAACAAGAGCTGCCAGCCATTAGTGTAATTGGAAAACAGGCCCATTTACTTAGGATACGACTTCAGGTACCCAGGTCTGACATCTTAGCCATAAAAGTTGCAGGTTCCAGATTTCAAGATTGACCCTGTAGCTCCATGGACAGTGTATGGCAGGACATTGCTGGATGAAGGGCCTGCAGGAAGGTTTTGGCTGGGAAGTTTGGATCTCTGTGAGCTGAACTAGAGAACGAGGACCTGGAGCCATGAGGATATTTTAGATGTCCAACCCCCAATGAAATCCCAGAGCGCTGGGGCTCTGAGTTGCATCCTCTGGGGTATTCTGCTCCCTCCAGCTCTTCACAGACTCTCTCCCGTTTGTCTCCCTGTGGCTGGATGTTATTACCTCCACAGATTTTGCCTGTCTGCATCTCAGCTGCCCTTCCCTGAGCACTGCCAGCCAGTGTAGGTGTATTTGAACAGCCTGGCTGGTGAAAGCAGTCGGGGCACAGATGTGTTTTACCTCCTGCCAGCCCTGTTAGGGACAGGAGTCTGGGCTGAAGGGCAGCTAGTCTAATAAAATGTTAAATTACCTTCACAAGTTTGGCCAGAGCTTGTCTGTCAGAGCTCGTGATTCCGAGTCAAAGTCTGTGGGAGCTCGTGAAAGCTCACTAGAGGAGTGAACTTCATTTCTAGCAGGAGATGACAGCTACATTTTTAATGGTTTCAGGGAGCGGAACAGAGATATTTGATGCCTTCATCTGCTACTGTCAGAAAGACCTGCAGTTTGTCCAGGAGATGATCAGGGAGCTGGAGCAAACAGAGTTCAAACTGAAGCTCTGTGTATTTGATCGGGATGTCTTGCCAGGAACTTGTGTGTGGTCCATCAGTGGAGAACTTATAGAGAGGAGGTAAGTGAGCCGTGGCTGTGGGGGCCAGCTGGGTGTAATGGAACATTACAGTCAGTTTACCCTGATGTCTGTGGTGTGGTGCCAGTGAAACAGCAAAAATCCACAAGAATGTCTTTATGGGGTTTGTTTTATGCTCTTGGCTCAAGACTCGAGCATTCCCCAACATGTTGATACATTGTGTTCACCAGGGAGGGTGCTGCTTAGTGATGCTGCTTATGTTTGATCACTTTTCTTGGCCTTATTTGTCATATATAGACAGAGGATCACATGAAGGTTTCACAGACAATCTGGACTTTGCTGTTTCCTCATTTTTTGGTATATGAGTGTTACCTGTAATCAGGTTTTTGTGTGTAACGTTGCTATCTGTCTGTCAGTCATTCCTGCTCTGCAGCTAATTCATGCTGGAACACAGCTGCCAGGTCCTTCTCCACCAGAGCAATTCAGAGCAGTACGTGCTTCTATCCATGAGATCGAGAACCATCTCCTCTGACATTTTATCTTTTTTTTCCCCTGACTCTTCCTCTCCAGGTGTCGGAGGATGGTGGTTGTCATTTCAGATGATTACCTGGAAAGCGATGAATGTGATTTCCAGACCAAATTTGCTCTTAGTCTTTCCCCAGGTAAGATCTCACAAATACTCCCATTTACAATTGCACATTATTATTTTCAGTGCAGTGACACCTGAAGCATCTGAGGTCAGTGGGCTCTGTACCATTGGAACTAACTGGCTTCATACTTTGGTTGTGCAGGCAGGGACCTGGGCTCGGTCCCTTGCCCTGCTGTTGACCTTCCACGTGACTGTGAGCGAGGAGCTGCCTGTGCTGCAGTGCTCCAGCTGTCAGTGGGATAATGCTGCCTGCTCTGGAGATGTCAGAGCCGCATGTCAGGCCTGTGAAGGGCTTTGAGATCCATACAGGGAAATTTGCTACTAAAGAGAAAAGTATTACAGCAAATTTAGGGTGTGAGTAAATGCTGGAAATAGGGTGTCAGGTAATGGACATGCAGATTTCAAGGCCAGACTGGATGGGGCTCTGAGCAACCTGGTCTAGTGAAAGGTGTCTCCGCCCATGGCAGGGAGGTGGAACTAGATGATCTTTAAGCTCCCTTCCAACCCAAACCATTCCATGATTCTATGATTTTTGTAGAGATCTTTGAGTGTTGCAGATAGGTTAAATAAAATATGGAATGAGTGTTCAATTTAGGTTGGAAAATTTTTTTGTATATTTTGTTCTGAATTGAAAAGCCACCAATTTACTTCTGTCAGGTTTGTTCTGATTGCTCTTCTCTAACCTCTAGTTATTCTACACTTGTTTATGTTGCTGGGGAGTAAGTGCAGCCCAGCCTAATAGTATGGAGGATATCTAATATCAGGAGGAGTGTCTGCACCTCAACCTTCTTTTCTAGATAAGGCATCTGACATAGTATTATAAATGACATGCCAGGGGTTAGACTGGAAGCCAGTGGCAGAGCTGGGAATTAGCTGCATCTTCCTTGACACAACAATTCCCTATGATGGCAGTAATCCACTGAACATCCCCAGCACGTTGCATTAGCCCCCAGTCATCAAGATTTGTAGCAAAGTCCTTTTAGTTCTTCACCAGTTTCTTGTGGGCATCACACCTTCCATTAGAACAGGAGAAGTTCCATCTGAATAGAATGACTCTGTCAGTAAAAATGTGTGTAAATACATTTTACACACAGAACTGTAGAACTGGAGAACTCACAGATTCACCTGTTTGTGCAGGGTGTAACTAATGCACAGAAGGGTTTGGTGGCAGGTTCTGGGAGCTCCATGGATTACTCCAGCATCTGCTGCAGTTATGAAATATTGGTTATTTGCCTTATCCAGGTCTCAGTGACATCAGTTGCACTGAGCAGCACAGTGCAGGTGATGGCAGGAGTCCTGTGGAGAACTACAAGGGGAGGAGTTCCTCTGCACAAGATCTGCTCCTTTTAAGCAGCAGCAGGCACAGGGAGAGGTTCTCATCTCCTGGTGCCTCCAAACCAGCAGTTCATGTTAGCAGGGGGATTCCTTGCAGCCCCTTGGCTGGGGAACATCTGCAACCTGAGCAAATCAGGATTCGAAACTTGCTCTGCAGGGTGAGAGCTGGTTGCAGTGTAATGAGAGCATAATCAGGAGCAAACCTGGATCTGGTGATGTGTGTGCCGTGGTGGGGAGGAAATGGATTTGGGTCCAGCTGTGGCTGTGTGTAAGCTCTGCCTGTGTGACCTGTCTTCCAGGTGCTCGTAGCAAACGGCTGATCCCAGTCAAGTACAAATCCATGAAGAACGAGTTTCCAAGTATCTTACGGTTCATCACCATCTGTGATTACACCAACCCTTGCACCAAAAAATGGTTCTGGACGAGACTGGCAAAATCCCTCATGTTGCCATAACGCAAAGTCCCAAGAGCTGGGTGCTCTTGTAACCTGCCCTGGATGTGCCTTTGGACGGGGGGGGTCGTTCACACAGGGTCTTCCACCACTTCAGAACCTGGATACTTGCAATCCGTGCTTGGGAACAAAGAACCTTCTCTAGCACTTCTTCATAACTCTGAGGGGAAGTAGAGCAACTGTGTAGGTGTTCTGGGTTAAGTCAGTGAGCAGCAGCATCCAGCATTTGTGCAGTCAGCACTTTCACTGAAAATACTGGAAATACACATTTAAAGACTGAGTATCTGATACAGGAAGGCTCTGTTGTCAGCATGAGCAAGGCCTCAGTGCCTCAGACTGCAGGCTTTGTCAAACAAGCATTTCCTATTGTTTTAAAAACTACAGTAAAATCTGGGGTTGGTGAGATTGTACCATATTGGTCATGTCTGTCTCTGTTCAGGTCACATTTAATTCTGTGATCTTATACCAACATTTAATATTCCTAGATATTATTAAATCTTTACAATAGAGCCTTCAGTCTTAAAATACATATTTTCAGTGACAGTCCTTACTACACAAAGCAGGGGCTGCTGCTGCTCATTGACTTGACCAGGAACCAAGCTGTGCACCTCAGTGGGTCCAGATCTTATATTCTTTCACCTTTAAAAGCCTTCCAAAACCCAGCAGCTTTTGGGATGCCTCAAAGGCACAGGGATAAATATTGAATAGTGTATTAAATTGAAAATTGGGCTGTTTAAAATATAAAGGCAAATGTTACATTAACAGAAAGAGCCTGTTTTAATTAACTGCCACAATAATTACTGTGTTTCTGTGACTAAGGCTTGGAGCAATGTTGAGAGTGTTCTTGTTAGACTTGGCCTTGAATCCTGCAGAATGACTGGTAGATCTCATCAGTGCTCCGGGGTGGGGGTCAGGAGTTCTGCCCAAATGAGTGTTTTAAAGCCATGGTATATTAAACAGATTTACAGTAAATATTTACTTTTTAAATTGGGGAAGAAAGGAATTTTGCTTATGTATCTGCAGTTGCTTGAACTCTGCCCCTTTGTTCATTACTTCAGCCACTGACTCATGTTGATTTTACAGCTTAATGTTTTACTAGTTAACATTTTTAAGGTTACATCTGAGTGTAATTTTTAGGGTTTTTTTTAATTTTAGATTTGTTTTAAAGCATTACTGGGGATGAGGCACAGACAGAAACGTGCCCCTGCTTCTCCCCCACCCACCCTGTCAGTGAATGATCCTTTCACCAGGGATGCTGCTGCTGGTTCCTCCTGGCTGGCAGCAGCAGCCCTTGACCTGAGCGCGGGGAAGCTCCTTCATGCACATCACGTTGGCATCAGGAACCATTTTTAGATAAACCCACGAGCTGGATGTTTTTTCCTGCAAAAATAACTGCTGCCATCGTGCCAAGGTGACATTTGCACCTTTCTGTCTTGCTGGAACAAGTGAGAAGTCTGCGGGCACTGAAGGAGGAAAGTTAAGCTGATGAGGGGGGTTCTAAATAGTTTGTCTTCATGTCCTGTTGCCCTCGGGCCTCTCCTGCAGAAGTGGAGACAGCTGCTTGCCTCGGGCTTTCTGCATAATCGTTAAATGTTAATTGTAGGAGAGTTTCAGGAGGCTGCTTGATCCCCGGGCGCTCCGGGGGCTCGGTGAATTCTCATACTCTGGAGTGCCTGTAAACATCAATTATGGGTCATTACTCGCAGGACCAAACCAGATCCCGCTTGCCTGGAGAGCTGGAAGGGCTCTGGTGGCTGGTTTGGGGAGGAGCTGAGGCAGAGGAGCTGTGGACGCTAGAGGGAGGCCATGGCCCGTGCTGGCTCCCTGAGAGGGATCTGCGGGGTGGGACGGGGGAGAGACGGCCGGGATGGGCCAGCTGGGCACTGACCCCTTGTCCGGGATGCAGAAAACAGGAGTGGGTTCTCTTCCTCTGCCCCCTGCACCCTCTTTTGGGGAGGCTGTACCAAAAGCAGCGAGAATTTTGGCAGCTTGAACCCGGTGTGGTGTCTCCTGCCTGAGTCCTGGTGGGTGGTTTGGGACCTGGCGTGCTGCAAATGAGTGAAAAATAACAGCAGGAAGAATAATGAAGTTGGTAATAGATGATTTGGTGATCACCTGACAGGGAAAATGTTGGTTCTGGAAGATAAAAGCAAAAATAGGAGCTGAATTTCTAAACCTTCTGAATTCCAGTAGGTAAATGCCATATTCCAGTTAATGGTGAAAGATGTTGGGATCTTGTTACCACCCTACTCGTGGTGCCCTGGCCCTTTTTTTCTGCCTGGCTCAGACACCAGACAAGTCTTATTGCTGTGGGACTGTTGCTTTATTTCAAGCAGTTAAAATTTGTCTTACTGGCTAAAATAATCATTTTGGAGTAAAGTGAGGTAACAGCCCTAAAACATAAAATATGCTTTAAATATGTGTCCTCTTCTATGTAAACCCCAGAGTTTATGCACTTCTGACACTTTCATATCAGCCTTGTCATGATAACTTCAAGTGTGACATGAATGATACAAAATGTAGACATTGTGGCAATTGGGGTTCTCCTCCCCTCTTTCATGCTCAGTGAAAGGTCAAAATTTTTGAACGCCTTTGAGAAGGGGATTTATAAAATTGTGATGTTACTTTTTTTCCTACTTTGTCCCCCATTGAAATTGTCCTAGTTGGATCTGTTAGTACCAAATCATTTATTTTTATATACAGACTTATATATTTATATTACTTTCTATTCTGATACAAATCTGTGGCAAAGCATCCATGTTTATAGCCATTCTGAAAATAGTGATTCTGTGGGTTTTCTCCTCAAAGGAACAAAGTTTTGCTACTTGTGAAAACATTTTAAAATAAAGAATGAAAATCCAGCAGGCTGAATCTCCTTCTTGGGCATCAGAGAATAAAATTGGGTCTCAAAATGAAGTGTAAGTGAGGAATGATACGGGATAGTTATGTATTTTTTTCATATTTTGGTTAAATAACTTCAACTTTGGCTAAATAACTCCATAACAGGGAGGTTTTGGCTGTGCTGGGACAGGGGGAGGTAGAGTTGTGTCATTCCAGGAGGAAAATTATCAAGGAATTGTACTTCATTGTACGTGTGGTTCCTCTCCAGGCTGCGTTTTTGGCTTTGTGATCTGTGTCTGTCACTGTCCTGGATTTGCTTCAGTTCTGGTACCCAGGAGGCTGGAGGGGATGGAGCCAGGATTCCCCTGGGATTTTGGGCCATTAACTCCTGCTCTGCACCCTTTCTGGAGGCCCTGGCAGGGACATATTGCAGTGCAGGGATCCGGGGGATCCTGCCAGCTTTAGTTCCTCTGGCTCGGAGTCAGTCCAAGCCAGGGAAATAACTTACAAACCCAGCAGCTGTCAGGCCAAGGCCCTGCTACTGGAAAAGACCAAGGATCACTGAATCACGGAAGTGTTGGTTGGAAGGAATTCCTGGAGGTCAGGGACGAGCTGCTCTCCACAACAGGAGGGGCCACGCACTAATCCACTTGCAGGACCATGTTCCCTATAAAGCATATGAAGTGTCTCTGCTATGGCTGCTATGAGTGAACATATGGACAGCGATATGGAAACCATCCCTGGATATATTCTAGAGAGAAACTGCTGGCAAGAGCAGCCTGCCGGGAGAATCCCACTCCTGGAAATGCTGGCATCCCATCACTTCCAGTGTGGCTTTACACCACTGCCCTGTTCCATTGGGAGAAGTTAATGACTCTTGCCTGTATTTGA
Source organism: Pseudopipra pipra (assembly GCF_036250125.1). Lineage (NCBI taxonomy): Eukaryota > Metazoa > Chordata > Aves > Passeriformes > Pipridae > Pseudopipra > Pseudopipra pipra. The sequence goes on along the minus strand of NC_087549.1, from coordinate 151,179,057 downwards.
GCATGAATGCAGCTCTGAGTCAGGTGGGGTCAGGGGGTCCTGCTGCAGCAGCTCTTTTCCAGCTCTCATTCCTCTCGTGCCAAAGAAATATTCCCAGTACTCAGTTTCTCTTTGGTGCAGGAATGTTGGTGCCATTTCCTCGTTTACTGGAGGACAATGTTCACCTGGTGAAACTCAGTAACCACTGCAGAGTCTTCTCAGCCCCAGAGATGGAGGGTGAGAGGTCAAGTACTGACCTCAAAGGATCAAATTCCATCCTTCATTAACACTGACATGAAAACAGTTGTGTTACCATGATGGAGACACTGCTTGGTCCAGGGGGCACATTTACAGGAATAAAATTAGCATAGGGAAGAAAGTGTAATTGTGCACAAAAAATGGCTCAAAAATGTTGTTTGAGCATCCTGGAAACATATTTTAATAAGGCAATAAAAAACAAACCCCACAAGGTTCACACTGCTGGGAAACACACTCATAGAGCTTATTAAAGAGCATCTCTCAGACCATTTGGGGCTTTACAACACGTGCTGTGTACAAATATTTTGCTAAAGTTAATTTTCTCTAGGTGTTACAACCATTTTTGAATCCCCACTAGAATTTTGAGATGAATTTGAACCCAACCCAACTTCTTGATCAGCACTATCAAACCTAGCCCTGAAAAATTTGTTTGTTTTCTAGCAAAATCTGCAGTCATGGGACTGAATATTGCTTTATTAGCTCTGGGGCTGTGCTGCTCTGCGAAAAGGTTAATTAACTGAAGGTGTGTTTAAGTCTTAAGCTGTTCCAAAGTCTGATTTACAAACAATGCATTTTCTGTTCCATAGCAGAGCCCAGCTTAGCAGTGCCTTTCCCTCCTCCCATTCCTGCTGATAAAGCCACTCCTGCCATGGCAGAGGTTGGAGCTGCCCATGCCCAGTGGGCAGTGGTTTCTTCTATCTCAGCTGCATAAGATGGTTTCCACAAAAGGATGGGATGTATCCCTGCAGTTCAAAGTGTGGAGGTTTCAGCAGCTGCAGCCAGATTTTCTTCTGCCTGGCAGCCAGTGGAGGAGTTTTGATTCCCATTTCCCCAGTTCCTAGTCTTGCTTAGGTTGGGTTTCGGGGGGGCTGGACTGGAAGGAGGGACCAAACATTTCTGCACTGGCCATGAAACAATTAACTAAGTCTCTCTACAAAAGGTTGCTTGGAAATTTTTCCTCCTCCTATTTCTGGCCTTCCCACCACCCTCCAGAATGGGACAATGCCAAGTGTCTGGGGCTGAGCCCAAGGAAAGCACGGCTGTTCCATCCTGTGCTTTCAAGCCTCTCCTTCCCAGCAAACACAGAGAACCCCCGGTGAGGAGGCAGGTGGCAGAGGGCTGGTAGCACAGAGGCACTGGGAGGAACGTGCCAGGCTTTCCTCAACAGCCAAGCATCCAAACTCTCCCTGGACCGGACAGATTTTGTAGAGCTCTCAGCCCTTCTGTGCATTCCCACAGGGAAAGAGCAAAGCAGTGTGCCTGCTGGGAACCAGCCTCAGGGAAAGGTGCAGTGGCTCCTAAGGGAATGGCTGCTCCTTCACCTGTGCTGAGGGAACAGGAGGGCTCTGAGGAAGAGGCAGCAGGTGACATGGTACAGGACCAGGAGGAGGAGAACCCTTGCTCCAAGCCCAGGGAGAACATGCTGTCTCAACGCTACCAATCTTCCCTGGTTTGTCAACGAAATCAAAGTCATGAGGTGACAAAATGGGTATTCATCCACTCTTTAGGATGCCACAGTTAGGAACTCATGGGAAATATGTTCAGGCAAATGTGGGGTTAGGATGAAGTGAACTTTCACAAAGTTTTTGCAGCATTTTTTTGGCTCTAATCTTCAGCTGTGTTCACCTTCTGTCTGTGTCAGCAGAAAGAGATGTATGAGCTGCGAGTCCTGAGGTGCTTAACTGCTCATGTGCCAGTCCATGGGCTGTTCCCTCAGAAAATAAATACCACTCAAGAGGGGAAAAACTGGGAAAGCAAACCTGGAGGTCCACGTGCCATTCCCTGTCCCACCAGATCCATGGCAGACCCTTTACAGCAGTATTTTCAAAAGTGTTTGGAAATCTGAGTGACTGCTTCAAAACTACTGAATCATGAAAGATTTAGTGTTTGATTTTTGGCAGCACTTGGCAGAGACTCCCCCCCCAGTGAAATATACAGGGAAATGAGATTTAAAGTGCTTTGAGATGAGGAATAAAATGGACGTTGGCCTTAAAATGTCAACGTCTCAGCATCTCTAAAACCTTGCACAGGTATGTAAAACCATAATTTATCAATATCAGTAAAGGGCTTCTGATATATTCAGAAAGGCAAACAAGAAAAGCATCACATTTTTTACTTTAAAGCTATTTAGTCTTAAAATTAATATTTCCTGGTTTTCCTAACAGTTATTCTTTAGCCTCCTTGGTGCCTTCACCTCTCCTGGCACTGCACCTGGCATCTGCTCAGCTGTGTCACCGAGCAGCAGGAGAAGCTTTTCAGGTTTTCTCTGGGAATCTCGCCTCATCAGCATTCTGCTCCCGGCAGACAGGCTTGTCTTCAGCTCCAAGACATGCATATTGATCAGTCATTTCCCTTTGTTACCTTGCATCCTGCCATCGATTTTAATTGTTCCCTGCTGAAGAAGAGGAAGCATTCAGTACACGCACAATTGCCAGCGATGGAATTTTGCTTTCCGCACCTTTTGCCAGAGGGTGCCTGCTCTAAGTCCTTTGGAGCTGTGGATCTCATTCTCTCTCTCTCTCTCTCAGCCAGCAGCAATCTGCACAAATTATGCAGCAGTCAACTTTTGTCTATTAAATCAATTTCTGATTCTCTGTGACAGCTTTCCCTGCTGCATGATTTCACACTTCAGTTTGTGAGGTGCCATGTGGGTTTTTTTCTCCTTTTTTCGAAGGAGCAGTGCTGATAATCCATTTGCAGATACCTTACTCATGTAAGTTCCCCTTCCCTGCTGCTGTCCTCAAGGGACTTGAACAATTTCAAGTGACTCCTAGCAAGTCTCCTCTCCTGGTTCCTCATCAGCCCAGAGGGCTGATCCTGGGCTGTTCCCTAGAGCTTCCTCTGCTGCTGCTGAAGTGGAACAGCTTCTCCAAGACAAAGCTGTAGCTTGGTCCTGTGCCTAATAAAGAGATGAATCTTCCCATCCCCATGGTGCAAAATACCAAAGCTGGGAGCTGCTGTGATTCATTAATTCCTCTCCTTCTTCCTTCCAAAATATCTTCCTAGATTGTTCCCATCTTTTAAAAACATTCCTGCACTCTCAGAGGGCTTTCATTACAAATATTTCCTGAAGACTCTGTATGGAAGGGCCTTGGTCCCCTCCAACTGTCTCTCTGATTCTAGGTTTTCCTTTAGATACACAAAAAGAATCCTATTTTTAGCAGCTAGCAGTCAATGGCACAGGAATTCATGAGTAGGGAGGAAAGGATGTGAACTATCCAAATAGATTTTTTTTCAAAGGAGATCTCTTTACATTCCTATCACCACAGTAATAAGCCATGAGTCACTGTTACACTGAACTATTAGACTATTATTGTAAACTCATGTCATTAGAATCTGCTAATGTGAACCACAAACCTTGCCTGGCCTCTGCTTCTCTGGGTTCAAGAAGATATTGGCCATTTATAAGGATAAGAACAATATTCCCTCACAAATCTTATTCCCAGATGACAAGAATTGAATGAAATCTTATCCAATCCTATCTTTCTGTTCCTAGGGTTTCTCTTCTCACTGCCTTTCAAGAGAATTCCTCTTGCTCCATTGTAATGTTACAAAAGGTGTTTTATTTTATTTCTTCAAAGTTTGCCAGCTGTAAATGGGGTCCAAGCGCTCCCAGCTGGCAGAGCATCCATGCTGTGCTGCACACCTGGGAGCAGCAGTGTCTCCTCCAAAAACTGCTTTTTGTCCTCAATCTTGCCATGGCCAATCCTCAGAAGGAGATTGGAGTATCCAGAGACTTCTCTGCTTTAACAGCAAGTGGCAAGGAGGGGATATTTTCCAAAGATCTCTGTCAAGGGTTATGTCCAGACATGTCAAAATGGCTTTAAATACACAGGCAAAGCTTTAAATCATAGAACCAACAGTCCTTGGCCATCCTTCATCAGCTGCAGAAGAGTCAGCCCAGGGGTATCCATTTGTCCATTAGGCTCTGGATGCTTTTATCAGGCTTATTTTGCACTTTCAACAACAAGGAGAAAAGCTCTAAAATATGTTCTCATCCCCTGTCCTGCTCAGCTGCTTAGAAAGTGGTTTATGATGGAGATTTACTCTCCACAGAAGATGCCAGTGGGAAAACCTTTCTGCCCTCAGGAGCTGTGACATTCCCAGGGCAAAAAGAGGCACAAGCATGTGAAGTGTCTTTCACTGGCTTCTGTAAAGACAAAGAGGTATGGAGAAAGCATTAGTGTAAACCAGAGCAGAGGGCTGATTATCAAGCTGTGGTTCAGGTATGTGATAATCAAGATCTTGTTATAATTACTTCTCAAACTTAGCATCGATTTTATGTTAGATTTGAAGGAGGCAGCAAAGCTTTAATTTGTTACAGAGAGGGTTAACTGCCTTTCAATTTATATACTACAAAATCATCAACTTATGAGAAAAGAGTAAGAAAAAGAACCTTGTCTTAGTCAAAAACTCTTCACTTGTTTCCAGGAGCTTAAAAACTGGGTGATATTTTCAGTGGAGGAAGTAAGAGAACAGCACAGAGCTCCTGTTGAGAGGCAGGGTGATGGGATGAGAAGTGTGTTTGCAGAGCCAAAGCTGATTTCAGTAAACACTCTGTGAAAACCAGAATTCACCTGTTAAAACCGGGCCTTCAGCTACTTGACTTTAAAGTGACCTCAGAGCTGAATTTAAAACGACTTAGCACACCTGGGTTCAGTGAAGGGGTGGAGATACAGAGTAGCATACAGGATCCCTCAGGAAGGTGTGGTTTAGAGTGGCATTTGGCTTGTGTTTTGAAAACAACTACTATTAAAAGCTTGCTGTAGTTGGAGAGTTTTAAAGCACTGCTCCTCTGCTGCAGGGTTCTCGCTTAATTTCTCCAAACCCAAAGCAAATCTGCCAGGAGAAAGCCCTGGAGAACAAGTGCAGTGCCTGCCTTTGTTGACTGAGAGGAAACTGCCTTGTACTTTGTGAAATAATCAGCTGCTGTTTGATAGAGTGAGGTCCCTTCAATAAACCTGGAAGTGTTTCCACGAAGAAAGAACAGCAGGCAGATTTTGCAGCGGAACAAGGTCAGGCATTCTGCTCGCCGACACGCGCTTGCCCGGCTCTGAGGGCAATAAAATGGGCATTGTTGGGCTCCCCTCAAACCAGGCCCGTGCCAGGCAGTTCCACAGGCACATTAACTGCCATTGTTTGCTCCAGCCGTGGGAGCCAATGCAAAGGCACTCACAGAGGTCTGTGATGCCTTAAAGAGCCTTTAACCAACAAGTGCTGCGGCCCCGAACAGCACTGAGCTGTGACAGCAAATGCCTCTGCGTGGCCGTGCTGAAAGAGCAACTTCAACCCTAACAAGAAGAAAATTACATATCTGAGAGGCTACACAACTAGAAAGATGAAATCTGCAGGGCCTGGATACATGAACTGGAGTTTAAACTAGTTTTCTACAACCCAAGTGTGAATTAAGTTAGTTTATGTTCATCTTGTGATGATGATCATAGAATCATAAAACCGTTTGGGTTGGAAGGGACCTTTAAAGGCCATCTAGTCCAACCCCCCTGCAGTGAGAAGGGATATCTTCCACTAGACCAGGCTGCTCAGAGCCCTGTCCAACCGGGCCCTGAATGTTTCCAGGGGAGGAGCATCCACCACATTTCTGGGAAACCTGTGCCAGTGCCTCACCACCTTAATTATAAAGAACTTCTTTCTTATATCTAATTTAAATTGATTGTCCCTCAGACAGGCCATTCCCTGCTGCTTTTTGCAAGAGTCCCTGCTAAAAAGTTTGTCCCCATTTTTCTTATAGGCCCCCTTTAAGTACTGGAAGGCTGCAATAAGGTCTCCCTGGAGCCTTCCCTTCTCCAGCCTGAACACCCCCAGCCCTCCCAGCCTGTCTCCAGAGCAGAGGGGCTCCAGCCCTTGGAGCATCTTCATGGCTTCCTCTGGACTTGCTCCAACAGGTCCATGTCCTTCCTGTGCTGAGGATCCCAGAGCTGGAGGCAGCACTGCAGGTGGGGTCTGACAAGAGAGGAGTAGAGGGGCAGATTCACCTCCCTTGACCTGCTGGTAAAATCCATAAACAATCAAGGACCCTTTCCAGGTACTAAAGGTAGTAATGTCTGTGTGCCAAGTATCACAGCCACCAATCTGTGCATTAAACATCAGCTTTATGACAGCCAAGATTCCATGGACGGAAAAACCAGGCAAAGAGCTGCACAGTGCCAGTAAGTTTCGTTGAAACAATAAGTAATTGGCCCAGAAAGGCAGGAAACCCTGTGCCTTACGAGAAGGGGAGCATTTTGTGTGAGAGCATGTGCCGTGTGCCTGGTGTGCCAAGGCCATTCACAGTGGAACATGAGCCCCAGGACATCAGTGAAATGCAGGAGTCAGGAGAAAGCCTCTACTCTGCAGCCCAATCCATGGGAGGAGGGCACTGCCTGCCCTGATCCGTGATGTTTTACTGGAAGTCAAAAAAATCAGGAAACTCAGCTCTTGAGATTTTTTTTCCTCAGGCTCCAGCCTTTCCATCTGAAAGACGTCTGGAGTTTTTCCACTTCTCGGTCTCCCCTAAAGCCCGGTCCAGGGAGGAGGTGGATACACCAGGAAACTGCTTTTCCACTTCAGATTTCAACTAAAATTTCTCGTTATTCCAACAGAGCACTTGATTCAGCAGCACCACTTCACGGGCTCTTTTATAAATAGAGGCATTGCCTCTGCCCTGAGGAGCTCACAGCCTACACAAGGCAGGCAAAATAAAGCAAATCGGGAAAAGTAGGATGAGCAGAAACGATGAAAGAGGAGAAGGTGCTGCTGGGAGGCCCGAAGTTGGCTAAGGAATAAAAGCTCTGTGGAATCCAGCTCCATTTTTTCATCCGTCAACAGACTCAGGTTGGAACAACCCTCTGAATGAATGAAACAGCAACCTCTGACTTTTGAGGGACTAAAAATGCTGAGTTCGTTTAAAAAATAATACAAAATTTATGGGAGCTGTAGTCTGTGCAAATGAGAGATTTGGGTTAAAAATGTGGAAATGCATTTTTCATTGCAGAGCTGGAGAACTAAAATGCAGCACTCAACTCTCTGTGCTAGTGTAGCCACTGGTGGTCTTGTCAGTGCACATTTTAAATTTTAATTCCAATCAAAGTCTGGGATAATTCTTAAAGAACAAGGTTCATCGTGGACATAATCCTGCCGCAGTGGTCTAAAGAAACAGAGATTTAGCATTGCCTACAGGGGGAGGATTTTCAGCCCAAAATCAGAGAATCCAAAAGATGGTTCTTAATTTAAACCACTGTGGTAAAATTAACCTTATAAGTCTCTTTTTGTTGTTGATGTCTGGCTCAGATCCATTTCTAACATGCTGTTAGCTATCAGAAATATGAGAGTGGTTACCCGAGTGCGTGCTCTGGGGTAAAAGCTGTTTTTAATTGCTATATAAACTCCTTTTATAACATGGTTATAAGATCACAGAGATAGTTCTGAGCAGTAATTAAAGCATATTTAGCAAATACTAAAAATTGCTCAGCAGGGGAATGTTTAATGCACACAAGCAGGAAAACAAACAGGTTTTCAGTTGGAATTGCTTTATGACAGAGTTGTGGAGTGCCTGCACAGCAGTGAGTGAGATGGGGCTATGGGGCTTCTGTAGGACACAAAATAAGGGTACAGGAAGGAGTTGGTGTCCTGCATTAGTGCACAAGTGAAAACACTGTGGTCAGACCATGCCTTTGGCAGTGGCCCTCCACAAAGCCTGGTTCACCAGAGGCATCTCAGGAATTTGTCCTAATAGGCTAAAAATACATATAACTGATGTTCTTTGACTCGCAGAAGTGCCTGACATCAGGCCACACAGGAAGAACAGTGACCAACAGAGAAGAATGAAACCTGATACTGAGATTCCCAGTCAGTTCTCCTGATAGTTATTGCCCTGCCTGGTGACAGTGGGATACTGTTTTATCTCTTTTTATGTTGGGGAAAAAAAATAGATCTTCAACTTGCAAACATTTTAAATGTATATATGTATATATGTAAGTGTGTGTATATCTATATATAAGTATATATAGATATGTATATACACACACACACACATAGATCAGCCTTTGCGGGTCCATGGTGCCACTCAGCCTCGTATTCCTCACTCTTTTAATCCCAATTTGTTCTCCCCAGTGACCACCAGATGTACTCCTGAATGCATCCAGACAACAAAGCTTCAGCTACGGAGCCATGAACCACACACAGGATGAGAGTGCTGGACATCCCCACGAGCGTGTAGGGTCACATCCAAGAACGCTGGAATTGCAGCGTGGAGCAGGCAGAAGGGTACACTGGAGAATAGAAGATGATATTGGCCTCCTTCTCGGAGGCAGCGAGAAGAGCAAACCTCTTGATCCGCCACACCCCGGGGATTATTTTTAAACACGGAATGTGCGCCTGGGCCGCGCTCCACACCCACCCTCGGGCTCTGGATCCCCTCAGGGCAGGATCGGGCCCAGCCCCGACCCGAGGCCCCGCGGGCACAGGGACCCAGGAGACGGGCAGCACTTGATTGACAGCCGCTCCACCAATAGGAGCGGCGGATCCGGCAGCCGGCAGTCAATCACCGCCCGCACTGCGCCTTAAACCGCCAGCCCCTCCCGCCCCGTGCCTGAGGGAGGGGCCGCTGCGCGCCGCCGCCATCTTGTGTGTGGCATCCCCGCCCTTCCCTTCCTTAAGGACTCCTCCTCCGCCCTTCGCTTTCCACACCCCCCGCTCCTCTCACTCGCCCGTCCCAAGAGGGCGGTGGTGGCGAACCAAGCAAACCGTGGCGTAGCCGCGGTCGTGGCGGCGGGAGGGTGGGTGGAGGGTCGTTGAGCCACGCTCAAGATGGCGGCGGGCGGCGCCCCGGCCGCGGCGGGCGGGGCGCGCGCGGGTGACGCGCGGCGCTCCGGGCATGGGCAGGTGGAGGCGGCGGCGGCGGCCGGAGTCGGGCCGGCGGTAGCGGCGGGAGAGGAGGAGGAGGAGGAGGAGGGGGCTCGGCCGGACTTCGGCCGGGGTTCGGAGAGGTAGCCGGGGCATCCGCGGCGCCTCCTCTCCGCTCCCTCACCCCTCGGAGTCGCTCCCCTTCGCGGCGCGGAGGGCGGCGGGCGCGGCGCGGCCATGGCCGAGGAGCCCAGCGCGCTGCCCTGGTCCATCAATAAAGATGACTACGAGCTGCAGGAGGTCATCGGTGAGCGGCCGTGGGGGGGGGTTGAGGGGGTGCGCGCAGCCCCTCGCTGAGGGGATGGGGTGTGTGGGTCTCCGCTGAGGGAAGGGGGTTGGTCAGAACCCCCTGAGCTCAAGGGGGGTCTTGTCACACACCCCCCGCCCAGGAGTGGGACTGGGTGACCCTCCTCCTCAGCTGTAAGGGGGTGGGAGGGGGGGTCTGTCTCCCCTGCCCCGAGGGGTCTGGGGGACCCCTGTGCTGAGGGCGGGGTTCCTGTCACACACACCCCGCCCAGGAGTGGGACTGGGTGACCCCCCGTTCTCCTCAGCCAGGGTTTGAGGGGTCTGTCCCTCCCCGCCCTAAGAGATGTGAGGATCTGGGGTACCCCTCAGCTGAGGGGAGTCCCTGTTGCACACCCAGCAAGGAGCGGGGCTGTGTGACCCCTCGCTTCAGCTACGGGAGGGTGTGAGAGGGTCTGTCGTCCTGCCCTGAGGGGTGTGGGGGTCCCCTCTGCTGCCCTTCCTGACGTGTGTGAGGGACCCTCGCAGGGGAATGTGGGTCTGCCCCGTCCCCAGCAGAGGGTTGGGCTGGTCTCAGGGACACCCCCCGTCAGGGTGTTAACCCCTGATCTCTGCTCCCCCTCTGTGTGGGGTGTGTGTCATCCTGCCGGGGGGAGCGGGACGGGGTCCGTGCTGGGGGGGCTCTGCTCCCCACCACGGCGTGGTTTGGGATGTGCTGGGTGTGAGGGGGTCAGCAGGAGGGAACTCCGCAGCTTAGCCCCGATCATTTTGGGGCGGTCACACCTCTCTCAGCACTTTAGGAGCCCCGCGTTGCTTTCGTCCCTGCGTGGAGGGTTTGGTAGAGCCGCCGAACGAGCCTTTTATCCTGGGATTTTGCTGCTGCTGTGCGTTTTCATTCATTGTCCTCACAGCTCGAGGCCCCAGCCCTTGCTCTCTCCATTAAATGATTTTTTTTTTCTTTTGCTCCTTTCTCACTCTCTCTTCACTTTAAACTGCCCAGTTACCAAAGGCCTCCCGCTGTACTGATTTATTGGCTGTCTCGACCATTTCGTTGGGGTGTGTGTGAGGGATATATTGCTCTGGGGCGAGTGTGTGACACATCAGAGGTGGTGCCACAGGTGACTCTAAGGTCAGTGCCTCCCGTCTCGCTTTCCGGAGGCGCGAAATAAAGTAGGAGGTGGCAGGGCAGGCTCCTGGCCAAAGGCTTTTAGGAAGGAGGTTAATTTTTGGGGTAATCTCTCAGAGTGCTTTTATTTGAAGTTTCTAAATGACGTAGCACTGTCATGCCCAGGCTTTCCATCTCTGCCTCGTGGGGAGGCTTGTTTTCTGTTAAGGAAGGTGGGAGAGTTTGTGAGAATGCTGTTTTAAGAGATTAAATACTTGGCATTGTTTAAAAGTAGGAAGGAACTAAAGCTGTGGAGGGGGGGAAATCCTTCTGGAAATCCCTGTTGCTCTGTGGGATCAGGCTTTGTCCTCTCCCTTTGCTTACGGGGAGCAGCAGTACTTTAGGAAAGAGACAAACTCTGTGTAAAGACAGGGAAGGTGTAATCCTACAGACCAACCCTTTAAACCTTCTCTGGAAAATGTGCCCTGGGGAGGAAGATGTTCAGCCTCTTTGAGGAGCGGGAGATACATGAGGATCAGGAGATACAGGTGTGAGGAGGAAGGGGCAGAATATTTACCCATTTCCTGGGGAAAGAGAACTGAATTTGTCTGTGTAAGAAATACTTCCTTTTCTTTTGAGAGCCTGTAAAGGATTGCTGTGGTGGCACAAAGCGAGGATTTGGACCTGAGTATCCAAGGATAGGAGCGAATGGACAATCTGCCTCTTTGTAGCTGGCGAGCAGGGTGGGATGGGAACAAAAGGGAATGTAAATACACTTCTGCTCTTGGGAGAACTTGTGGCTGGAGACGCACGTCCCACCTCAGAGCATTAGGAGGAGCACAGAGATGTGTTGTCTCACTTTAACTGACAGAACTTGGGGAGGAATCAGTAAAAAGTACTTAATTTCTTCCATATCTTTTCTCTGTCCCTCTGCACACCGAGTTTCTGGATGTCGCCTGCTCACTCAGGGGCTGTGTTGGCATTCTGGCCTGTGATGGAGTGTACACTGAGATGTGTATATTGCAAACATATGGTTTCTCTTTTTAACTTTCCTGTCCCCCACCCCCCCTTTACTCATTTCAAACACTGGTGTGTCTGCCAGCGGCCTGGATGGAGATGTGACGCAAGTTTCCTAGCACGTATATGATTTGTGGGACAAAATGTCACTGTGTTAACTGAGCTGGACTGCCTTGCCTCCTGCTTCATGTCTCCTGTAAACCTCAAGGGGTTTTTGGTGGGTTGCCCTTTTTTTTTTTTTTTTTTAAGCTCTCTTTACTAACGTAGAGCTGTAAAGGTCTTTCAGCACAGAACAAAGAGGCGTCCTGGTGTGGAAGGAGATGAACCTTGCACCGGTGCTTTTAAAGGATTTAACTTGTTTCCTGATGGGAAAAAAAAACCACACTACTCTTAAAATTTAGAGTAAATTTTGAGATTACCAGCTCAGCTATTTTTCCACATCGAAATTCAGGAAATCCATGTGTAGTCTAATTCCTTAATTTGTGCTGGTTTTGCCTGAAAATTGCCATATGCGGCTTTTATTGGATGTGGATGGTTCCATACTGTTTTGGTGCAGGAATTAAAGGTGCAAGTTTTCTATCTGCAAAGAGAACTGCTGTAAAACTGCCCTCCTGATTCTGGCTAATACTTTAAAAAAAGGGATTACTCAGCACTGGGGATGACTCATGCCATTATAAAGGTATGGATTAATATCTGTGTTGATTATGCCTGGTTAGTGTTAATAACTGCTGAGTAGCTTCCTTAGGCTTAAATAACTTCTAGTACATTGAATCAAGGAACCTTGATCAGGATGAGAACCTGACTTCAAGTTAAAAAAGGAGAAAGTGGAGCTGGGGTAGAGGAAACAATTTATAAAGCGTTTCAGTGACATGTCCTCTCAGAGTAGCCATAATTTTGCAGGTGAATAAGGCCTCTGGAGATACTCAAATTTTCATCTAAAAAGCAGAATGTAGTCTGTACTGTGCTGGTGGTTGTGAAGGTGGTCAGTCTTCTGAGCGTGGATTGCATATAAATCACTGCAGTCTTCTTTTTGAAGCCTGAAAAAAATTCGACCCCATGCTGCTTGTGCTGATCAGATACTCACACACGTGGGTTCCCTGGATCTCACAATTCCTGTTGGAAATGCTGGTAGCAGTAGTGAAGTTGGTTGAAACTGGGTCATTCTCGTTTTGCTACTTTTTTGGAAAGATGAGAGCTGTGCTGGCTGTGGCTGTTTGATTTAGGAGCATCCCCTCTGCTGCAAACAGCCTGTGCCAGAAGCAGGAGATAAATTAGTGGTGGGAGTGCTGCTGTGCTCTGTTCCTGTGCCCTCTCTCCCCTGACAGATTCCTTCACAGCGAGATGAGGACAGCACAGGCTACATGAACAGATGTGGGAGTTTTTTATCCCCTCAGAAATCAAACCTAAATTGAAAATTGAAGTCACCATTTACAGAACGATTAGGATTTTTAATGACTGTAGTTTCTGTAGCTTTGGAGTCAGGCTTTGCCTGTGAACACGTTGATCTTTTGGGGTTGAATATTTAGGTTTTTAGCCACATTGTTCCCAAGCTCTACATGTGAGCATATGTGGCCTGTGTGGGAGAAATTTTCTTTTGCAGGTACAGAGGAAATTCTTAGAATTAAAATTTCCACTTCCCCAAATTTTGTCAAAATATCTGTGGTCACCCATCTGGTGCTTGTGTAGTTGTCTCACGCACTGAGAAAGCACTACCATTGAAAAAGAGCAGCCTGTAGGTGCTCACCAGGTACAACAGGAGTCTTTGGATGTAAAAAACATACTGGAATGGGAGGCTCTTGTCCAATGATAACTTTTTAGGTTCCTTTTTTGGAACATGGTGTTGGTTGCTACCTGTGGTGCCCGTGTGCTGGGTGCACCCAGTTTCACACGCCTGACTATTTAAAACCCATTCAAGAAAAATGTTACCCTCTATAAAATATATCTGCCTGAGCTCTAAATGGAGTGTTTAGGCTTCAGTCTTGGTGCCATATGTTTTGTTTTAGCATTTCCTCACGGATTCCCACTCCTCCCCCCTAGCTTAGCTGAGCAAAATTGATTCCTACACCGTATTCCCAGTATTCAGGCTGCTTAATTCGTTTAAAGACTTGCTTTTTGTGCTCGTTTTTCCACTTAATGTTGGTAGAAAATCCTTTGTTGTTTTGTGTTATGTTAAAGCTTATATAAAATTAACTTTGGGCAAATGTAGATATGTTAAAAAAAGTGTGAGTGGTCATTCATAGTATATGATCTGCTTGGGCACTGACGTGGGAGATGCTCAGTGCCAGTTTCTCAGCTGCTTGAGTATAGACAAATATACCTTGTGTGTTCCTGAGTGTGACAGAATAGCCAGGCTACTCCTCTATCCAGGCTACCTTTCCTTTGGATACTTGGCACATCTCATTCCTGTAAGACCTTTGATACTGTCACCCTACTAGAACAAGGTTGGAGTGAGTCACTTTTCACCTCTGGGGAGATGGAAGCAAAAGGTGTGTGTGTGTGTCTTTGTCTAGTGCTTTTGTTGTTTGTGCCCTGATAGGAAGAAGGATAAAATGCACAAAGCAGCGGAGTGAGGACTTAGAAAGCCAAGCAGTGGTGAAGGAGGCTGGCTGGGGAGAATACATCCTTGTTAGCCTTGCCTGCTGCTTTGAGGGGAGAGCAGAGACAGATCCCACTGCTTTCAGCTATTCTGGGATATTAAGGAAAAAATCAACATGTGGGATGCTTCATGTGGAAGTAGCTCACACTTTCCTGTGACTGGTTTCTCTGTAGCAGTTGCATCCAGTACTGTTATGTACCTGTACTGATTAATGTTTAACACTTTCATTTCTCAATAATCTCATTTAAATAGGTTCAGTTTAATTCAAATCTCTTGGCTGGTGCTTGGATGTTTTGCTGTGCTGTGCTCCTGAGCACACCTGAGGGGTGGATGTGCTGGCTGACAAATGCACGCCTGGGAGGCTTCTTCCTTCTGCAGCTGATGAAATCTTGAGGAGAACCAGCTCTTCCCCAGAATGTTTGTCTGTTTAAACTTGGCAGCACCTCTCTTCTTTCCAAGTGTTAGCAGCTTGCCCACCAAGCCAGTGTCTAGAGATGTAATCTTTTAATAAAAGTTGGAGCTCTCCAAAGTGATGGCAATAACAGTGGGTCTTACTGCTAATTGCGTTAGTGAGTTGCGAAAAACTACATCTTGGTCGAATTTTCTTGGAAGATTTCCCCAGAAATGCACGATATCCATCGTAAATCTCTGCAGCAGTAAATTTAGCTGTGGACATGCTAATGGAGTGCTTGTAAACTCGGTGTTATTAAACTTTCTTAATAGGGAGAGACAGACTTGAGGGCTTTGTGGGTGTAGAAGAATAGCTGTTGGAGCAGTGGAATTTGGCATTGCAAAATCTTTGAAATATCAGGATGCCGGGACTTTCCAGATGAGTTGAGCCTATTATCCTGTGCTCTCTTTAGAATCAAACAACTGAGACGCAGATATGAAGAACTTGGCTCTCAAAGTTGCTGCAGTTTCCTGTGAATTCACCTAAGGGAGTTCAGCCTTGACATTTCTAAAAAGCACGTGAAACTCTGTCTCTCTTCCTGGCAGCCACACGGGAAAGTCTCGGAGACAGGGTTAGGTCCCTGGCTGACAGGCAGTCCCGGCTCTTTATCAGAAGGTCATCATCGCTCTTGGTGTGTGAGAAGGGATGTGGTGCCTCTGGTATGCAAAATAATGCATATGCTAATGAAGGGAGCTGGGCTAAGAACAAAATCACACTTGTCTGACTTGAGTAAGACAAGATCACTTCAACAAATGGTGTAACTACAGCTAAATGACAGCAGGGGTACGGGTACCTGTCTGGGTCTGTGGTACTGCTTCAGCCTCTCTCATGTTCCTCTCGTGCATGAACATAAGCGAAGGGACTGATCTTAGTGTGGGATTCTGCCAGCTGTAAGTTTGGTCCCTCAGGTTGTCTGAGAGTGTTGTTTGCCTTGAAACTCTGCTCACGTGTGGGGTTCTCATGGTGATCATCACAGCCTGCATATTGCTTGGTTTTAACTGTATTAGGTGGCCCTGTCACACAGTGCAAGAGGTAGGGATTTGTGGTGATCCGAGTGCAAAAAATAAAAATCCAGTGTTCCTTTTCACCACTACTCAACAGCAATGTTTGTTTTTTTTTTTCCAAGTCCTTTCACCACTTCCCAAGGTTCTTAAAGATTGTTGTTTCCTGATGTGCATCACCTCACGCAGAATTTTTGCTTAACACAGATTTTCTCGTCATTATGAGAAATTCCATCCTGGAAAAAATACTTGGTTATGTGTAAGTTTTTACCAAATGAGAGTCTAATGTGCCTTGCAAGGATTTCTGAGGCCTCTTTGGTTCTGCACACTGTGAAGTCTGCAGGGGACAACTGTCTTCAAGTCTTAAAGGCTTCACAGATCCCACCCATGAATGAAGCACAGAGTAAATTCAGAGCACTGATTCACTTTCTCACAAAATTACCATTTTAGCCAAATCTTCCTTCCACCTCCCATCCATTACAGTTTTATACAACTTGTACTGTGTGCTTGTGAAACAACACCTTCAAACTCTTATAACTCAGCCAAATCAAAATGCATTTTTGAGGGAATACAGAAAAGCTTTTCTGAATGAGGTTTGAATTTTCTGCCAGATTTCAATTTTCTGCTATATCCTCTTTGTCTTGAGAGTTTGGGGTGGGGGAGAGAAAAAATTCTTGTTTTGTTGCGTTTCACTGCTTCATGCTAAGCTGAGTTTATAGCATTCTCCCCAATGGGTAGGCAGGAAATGAGCCTATGTAAATTCATTCTAGAAAGAAAAGGCACAAGAAGCTGTTAAAGAATAGTATGAGTTGAAATACTTCAGTGATCATTTCTTACTGTAGTAAATTCTCCTCGGGTTTTGCCAAAATTTTACTGTTTTATGGTCATGAATGGTAATTTAAGTGCAAACTTGACTCTTTTTCCTGCTAGCACCTTGCTATTAATAAGCTGTGTGGGAGGATGGTGTTCCCTTTTCATCCATCCACAGAATTAAGTTAAGTTAAAACTGTGGAGTGAAAATTTGACCTTGAGTACCCACCTTACTTCTGGTGAGATCTGACTGAGCACGTGGCTTGTCCTGTGGTATCCTCTGCTGGCTTGTTGTGTGGAAGAATTGAAGTTGTTTTTCTTCTGGGAGCACAGTTAATTGACAAAGTTTTGCAGTTAGAGGTAAGAGTGCTGTCAGGTAGGAAAATGTCTAAAAAACTAGTTGTGAATGTGGAATTGTATTGAGGTGCTTGTGGTCAGGGTGTGAGATTATTGCATTTTGTGGCAATTTGCCGTATGTTTTGTAAAACTGATGTTTTCCTAAACACTGGATGAAAGCTCCATAGTTACTGTTGGACAGGTTGTGCATTTTCAGTTTCATTTGGGTCTAAATTAGTCTCTTGCTCATTTTCAGTCTTCAGGGTGATTTCCTTAGGTTCCAGGGTTTATTCCAGCTCTTCTGAAAAGGAAGCTTTGAGAACAGTGCAGGGAGTAGTGGAAAATGATGGTATTTGAAAAGTGAGAGAGTGAGTTAATGGCTGTGGGATGAGAGCACTTAGAGAATATTTTTCCTAAGAAAATTAGCTGGTTGTGCTCTGAGCTGATACCTGTTGAGGGAAGTGTGGCAGCTGAAACTGCAGTTGGGAATTTCAGGTCATCTCCAGCTTCAGGCAGGCAACACAATATTAGCTTATCTCGATGGCTTGAAAACTCGTAAATTAAAGACAACGCTTTTTGTCATGGGGTAAGCACCTTTCCTGCAAAATCCACAGGGAGGGATTTCATGATGTAAATTTTCAGAACAAAACCAGAAAGCTACTGTCACTTATTTTGCTGAGACAGTGCTAGAAAGGACTCCCAGGGTCATGGAGCTCAGTTCTGTGCTCCAGCTGATGCCAAATTGTCTAATCCCTATACCGAATTAATGAACGCTTGTGCTGGAAGGGGCACATGGGGGAATTACCGGCACACGTTCTATTAAACACTGGAACCTCCCTGTGACCCTGTCATCGCTCTGTGAAACAGCTGCTTAATGGATTCCCTACGACAGTGGGAACTAACAATGCCTTGTCTTCTCTAGCACGTGTCTGTGGCTCCGTGGTTTTCTTACACTGCTTGCTGTACGTTCAGGCCGTATCTGCAAGGACACTTCCCTGTGAAGGCACAGGAGAGCTGCAGCTTGGTGTTCCTGCTGTCTCCAAACCTTAAAGGTGTTGACTATGCAAGTCTCCAATCTGTGATTCCTTAAGATCTGTCAGTGAAAATGGAGTCCTTTGGAAACCTGATGTGTTATATGTCTTCATGTCCTAGACCACTTCTTTGTGAACCTTTCTGTCTCTCACCGTACGAGGCAGTCATAAAAATTGTAGAATCATGGAATTATTAAGATTGGAACAGATTTTTAAGGGTCCAACCCTTACCACAGCAATGCCATGTTCACCACTAAACCATGTCCCCAAGTGCCACATCCACACGTTTTCTGAACACTTTCCAGGATGGTGATTCCACCACTTCCCTGGACAGCCTGTTCCAATGCTGGACCACCCTATCAGTGAAGAAATTCTTCCTGATAATTAACCTGAACCTCTCCTGATGCAACTTGAGGCCCTTTCCTTTCATCCTGTCACTTGTTACCTGGGAGAAGAGGCTGACCCCCGCTGGGCTGCTACCTCCTTTCAGGGAGTTGTAGAGAGTGAGAAGGTTCCCCCAGGAAAGTTGAAAGGTGAAGCTGTAAGTTCCATCCCTTCACTAAAGTAAAACTTGTCATTGTGGATGCCAAGTGCTGTCTAATAAATAACTTGGTATTAACAGCTAACAAATACCTTGGTATTGACTTCCAGCAAACTGTGCTTTGCTGGAAAAAGTATCTTGAGCATGAAGTATCTTTTTCCTGTTGAACGACTCACCAATGCAAATCTTATTTGAACAGCTGAGGGGCTGATGGATTGGCAGCCTGAGCACAGTTATTTGTCCAGATCCTAAGGCTCAGGATGGTTCTCATTACTCTTGGTTAAAGAATGTAATTTTGAACCAGTGGGCTAATCTTGTGTGCTGAACAGACTAATAAATACAGAAAATATTTAGTAGATATTCCCTGAAAAGAAAGGATAATAGCCTTCGAGAGAGGAGGTATCTGATACTTAAAAGCTTATTTACATAAAATAACCATGGTACTATCAAACATCTGCACTGCGTGCAGATAGATTGTTCTGTTAAGTGGAATCCTGGCCAAATAAAATATCCTCTATAGCTGACAATTACATTTGAGACAGAGCTCAGAGATAAAGGTTGGGAGGGAAGAAAGGAGAGTGCTGGCTTGCCTACTATACCAGCTCTATGTTTTGAGCCTTGGTAATACCTGCTGACAGACAGCATGATATTTACATTGCTGCATATACCATAAAGGCAACTGGCAGTGATTAAAAGGGAAGGATGAACCTTCTCCACTAAAACTGCTGTGTTTGGAAATGAGATGTTTGAGCCTGCTTTCCATCATGTGGAATTAACACTGCATAGCTGCAGTGCCCTTTAAATTAGGCAGGGATGTTGGCACGAAATCAAATAAATATAATTGGTTTCAAACTGAAAATCTAATTTAGGCATGCTAATAGCATCTTAAGTAAATGTGGCAGGTCACGCAGGACTTGTGTAACTGGCCCTTGGAGCTTACTGTAGTTATTGCTGTGGGGAAAATGGTCTCAGAGGTGTTCCCCAAATCACCTGGGCACCTTAGGCAACGGGAGGGTGTGTCCTTAAGGACGTGATGGAGATGTGTGCTAGCCTGGACTAACTTGGGATATCCTGGGGGCTGCAGGAGGTTGGGCATACAGCCAACAGCAGCATCCTTGCATCCATGCTTTGGTGTTTGCAGTGGAAATGTTGAGGGAGTATCAGATGGGCTGATGCTCGTCCCTGGTAATCCTTCTCTCAGCTGATACCTTCTGTGGCCAGTGGCTTTTCCTCCTGTCTGTTTTTTTTCCTTGCATCTCTTGTTCTGGTGTAGAGTGTGATGCTGGGGGGCTGCAGCTCTTTGTCGTAGGGAGGCAGCAGAAAGCCTGGCTCAGCTGGATGTGCTGTAAGCTGGTGACTGCTGGTGAAATCACACAGCAAAGTGACCCAGTGACAGCTTGGTCAGATAGCTTGCTGACATGCTCTGTGTGGCCAACCCTATTCCTCACCCTCTGTTCCAGTCCTGGCCTGTGTTATATTGACAGGCTGATGATCATTTGCTCTCCAAACCTGTCACTTCCTTGCTTAGTCTGTGAGGATTCTCAGCCGGAATGTTTGCCAAAGGTGGAAAGCAGATGATGTTTTTCTGTATTCAGGGCCTAGGAGATATCGAAAGTGTTTTGAGAGAACAATGCGGTGTGGGGTGGGGTGAAAATTTCCATAAAGCTCCCCTTCCTTTCTGCAGAAACCTTGGCATTGGGTCATTTAGATTACAGTAGCTAGATCTCCCTCCAGCTTAGAAATCAGTGTCATTTATTTATTTATAGTGTAGAGTTCAGTGGGGCCATGGGGAGATGCGTCCAGCTGTGGGTGTTGCCCATCAGTTGCTGATGGCTCTGCAAATTGGACTTCTTACAAGTGCCTGGATGTGGATTTGTGTTCTTCCTTCTGAGTCTGAGATGCAAGTTAAAGACCTGGGCAATAAGTCTGCAGCATTGAGTGTTTCTGTATTGATGGACCACTGGATGGGAAGCCTGTTTAAACAAGTGCTGGCAGCACTGTGTGATCTTTGCTGGCTTATCATCCCTCTCCACTGTACACAGAGCATTGGGAATCTTGAGAAATGCATTGTCTTACATGGGCAGAAACCTCTGAGCTCTGGGCACAATGTGTGGTTTTCAGTGGTATTGTCAACAGCGAGAGCTCTGTCAAGATGGTAAATAACTCACTGTCAGCAAGTTTACATGCAGTTCAAATATTTTGGCTCTATTTCTAATTGGACAGTGGAGTTTCAGAAATATGTTTCTCCTTATTTTCTGAAATTCTTTGAACATGCTGGGCTAACACTGGAATATCAGTTGTCTGTTGGACACTGCAGGTGCTGACATGAATTGAGCAAAGACCCAGGCTTTGGGGAAGACACGTGACGGAGACTTAACAGCAGAAATCCCTCATGTGTGAGCACTGTTTGAAATCATTGGCCATGCATCTTGCACAGAATCACAAACTACCTGAGCTCTGGCTGTACTGGAATAAATGATCAGAGGTCATTGCAAAGATACACCTGCAATTTAAATGAAACAAACAGGAATTCACAAATGAAAACTGTGCTTTTCCCCATTCTTGTTTCCAATTCTTTCAGTAAAAGGCCTAGGCTGTTGCTATCAGATGTGCTGGTGCAAAATAGGAGTCATTTGTATTTAGGCCTTAATTTTGTGCTTGAACATGTTACCTCCCAATCCTTGCCCTTTCTCAGTGTGTTGTGCAGCACATGCCCTGTGTCTTAATGTACCTGCAGCCACCTTTGGCTTGAGCCCAGCTGAATGTTCGCAGCACTTGGCTGTGCTCAAGGTGAGCCTGAACGAGGCACGAACGTGCTGCATTCGGTGGTGTGAGTTAGGCTGTGCTCAAGGCTGGGGTGACATTTTGACATTGACCACACGGAAGTGCGAAGTTTTGAAAGAGTTTATTTAAAATAGGGCTGAGTTATTCTCCTTAAAGCTTTTACCTCAGAAATACGAGCATGGCCACTGTGTTGTAAATGTGGGAGTTCAGCTGTTACACCTGCCTGCAGGACTGCTGCACACGCATAGTGCAGGTGTCTTCATGTGTAGTGTGTACTTACGCTGTGATGTGTAGTCAGTGGGGATTGCTGGTTTTCCTCCATCCCCCCAATATGGGCTTTAAAATTGTCCCCCTCACAACTTTTCAGTTAAATCTGCTTTTGCTTTCTGGCTTTGCTGCTTCTCTGATTTATTTCTTTCCTGCACTGTATCAGCAAGTATTGCTTTACCTCTTCTTTACACAGTATATTCCCATGTCTGCTGTGGATCAAACGCTGCATGACTGGAGTGCAGAGAAGGTGCACAAGGTTAAACCTGACCTCTTACTACCTCTACCAGTGTTCTAAATAGGGTATTACCTTCTTGTGCTGCAGCTTGTAAAGAAATAAAGGTAAAACCCTGGTTCTTCTCTCTGTGGGAAATACTATTCATAGTAAATCCGTATTGGGAATGAGTGGTGGAAGGGTGTCTGGGAGCGAGTGTGGATGTGTTGGCACAGATCTGGGAGCTTCCTGACGATAGGTGCACATCTGCACTCCCTGTGTTGCTGTGGGAGGGCAGCTCCACACAGTCCTGTGCTTTTGTAGCTTTTTTGCATCTTGGCCATGGATTCTCTGCTGCTGCTTTAGTTTCCTGTAGGTTTCCCAACCAGGCACAGAGCAAAACCAACTGAGTTCTGCCCTGCTGGTATCGCTGCTGCTCACAGTGTCTCTGACAGCATTCAGAGCCACCTTGCTGTTTGGTTTTGCTCTGAGCAGTGCTCGAGGCACCCGAGAGACCCTCCTGATTTGAGACTGTAACTTCACTTCTGGCATTGTTAACACTCTTCCTGCAGTACTGGGCTGAGTAGATGACACTTTACTGTGAAAGCTTTTTCCTCTCCACAGCTGAGCAGATGTTTTTGTCCCCTGTGTGACAGTACTAGAAATAGATATGAGTCCCATCACGAATTCCCATTGGTTTTATTGATGCTATTTGTAATTGTTACTGTGAATTGCGTCTTCCATTTTGTAGTATGAATGTGACGCGTAGTGGGGAGATGGCTTGAAGAACTACAACCGTATTCAAGGACCATTAACATGGAATTACTTCACTCTTCCTGAGTCGTGGGGCTTCTGCCAGCAAGACTTTGACATCCAGTGGACTCTTGTTACCAAGACCTCCTTGGGGAGTGGAGTATTCCCACTCCATACTGAGTTGGCTAGAAATTTGAGAGTAGGCTTTTTTTTTACTGGCTTGTTTTTAGAAGAGGCTCATTGTTTGTAAGAGGACTCTTCTCACCAGAAGCCTCAAATGAGGTGCAGAAAATAGAGGCATCGCTTTGCCTTCATAGCAAATGGACCAAACAATGCAAGATCAGTCAGAGTTTGCAATATGGTATTTAATTTCTAGTTTAATTAGATCTGTATCTGCACTGTGCTCTGTAAGAACAGTTAAGAAATTCTATTCCCAGTCTTGTAGCTTCTAGTTTTATTACTGTATTGTCCTTGGAATGAGTAACCACAGAGCAGGGCTCCCACAGCTCTTTGGCATGAGGCTGTCAAAGAGTCGAGGCATCCAGAGATGGAGGATTCCACCCCCACGCCTGCTCTGCAGGCACGGACACAGAGTCTGTGTTGTGAAGCATTAAAGGTCTCCTGGGCTTTGGGGTACCTGGAACCTGACAGACATTGCTTGGTCCAGAGCAGCCTTGCAGGGAAGTGTTTTGTGTGCATTGTTCATAAGAGGAAAACCCGGGGGCACAATTATAAAGAGAGCCTGCGTCACGAGCGGCTTTCTGGCACCGCACTCCAGATAGGGGAGGATGGATTCCAGATCTCGCTTAAAAATAGAGAGGTCGTGTGTGTGCTGGGGAATGGTGGAAAGCAGAGGGCAGGGTTGTGCAGAGGTCTTTGGCTAGGCATAGTCTAATGCTGAAGGAGACTTGGGAATATGACTTGTGGGGAGAGTTGGATTTCTTCAGCCTTAAAAGAGTTGTTGCTGTCCTCAGCTATCCAGGGGGTAAAAAGCTTTCTACTGTGTGGGTGGTCAAACACAGAAGCAGCCAAAAAGGTTGCAGAACTATCTCTTGTTAAAGAAGATCCAAACTACACTGAGTTTGATGCTGAGGAACCTTATCTAAATTGAGATTTGACCCTGCTTTCATCAGGGGAGTGGACTAGAGGCCACTGGAGGTTCCTTCAAACCTAAGTGGTTTGTAACATGCATTGGGCCCTGGGAGAGCATGTTTCCTCTACAGAGGGGATTTGATATGGCATTAGGATAAGGACTGATGCTCAAGACTGTTATGGAACATGTCCCCTGTTGATTTTAACAGCTTTGTGAGCAACTGAGTTACCATGAAGGGAAAATTTCACATCTCCCAGGGTACCTGAAGTAGATTTAGAGTTTGGAAAACACTGTTTTGTGAGTCCTCTTTCCATGTAACTACTTCAAATCACCATTGCACGTGGTAGGAGAATTCTGTTCTAGAGCCAGGATTTGGTGTGTGTCTTGTGACCATTTGGCACGACTGTTCCCATTGCTGAAGCAGATGCCTCTGCCAAGAGGATCTCTGGCTTCAATTGCATTTGCCTGGGAGGAGGCATCAGTGCAATTCATCCCACTCTTACTGGGGGAGCTGCAAAGTCCTTTTGTGGCTGCAGAGATTGAGTTATCTTTGGAGACAAAGTGTGTAGGAACATGCTGTGTCCTCTGGTCAGTCCCCTGTCTTTCTGCTCCTCCAGTTAGCCTTGAAATAATTGGTTTCCATTAACTCTAACAAGAGATCTCCTTGGGCTTGTCTTTATTTTCAAAAATGGAAGCTTCATGTAAGTTATGCAACTGCAGAAGAGATGGTGTCCAGCCTCCCTTGAAGGCTGATGCTGGGCTTTCATGGGGGGTTTGTCTCAGTTTAAGGAGAAGTTCAGGCTGGAGCTGTGGATGCTAGAGGTACAGGGAGTATGGATCCAGGGGAGCAGAGGAGATAACCTGGAAAAATGAGGCTTCAGTAACTGAGTGCTTGGGGAGTTTTTGGTTTGGGTTGTTTTAATCCTTTCAGAGCTTGGTTTTATTTCAGAAAGAGCCATTTAATCGAGAAACATGAAAGAAACAGGGGTTAGAAAGGGTATGTTTTCCTCCTAAGGCAATGTTTTCTAAAGTAGGTCGTGACCCTCTTATGCAGGAATTTTGCAGCTGCTATCCTAAGGGTTGGAACTGTATATGAGAGCCTACAGGGGCGAAGGCAGGAGGTATTAAGCAGATCCTAATACCCATTTGGGGTCTCTTTCCTCCCCCCGCCCCCAGCCTTCAACAAAACGATCTCCTGCTTTTCAGGAATAAAGCAGCAAGCATTTGGCTGTGCCCGGTTTTATTGTTTTGCTAAGCCGTTATGCTGGAAGAGATTAACTAGGGAGCAAATTTTCTCCGAAAGCTGATCTTGAGAGAGGCGGAGGGAAGAGCCCCAGCGCTGACCTTGATCAGAGAGTCTTGAGTTGGGGAGTGAGTGTGAACTGAGCACGGGAACATTAACCCAGTGCTGCCCACGCCCTCAGGACCGCGTTTGGCTCTGACCTGCTGGGAGAGTTGGTGTGACCAAGCAGTGCTCCCCTGGCACAAATTGCCCTTGGGGTTTTTTCCTCACTGAAGGTGTTTTATAGCAGCCCAGGAAATCTCCTCTCTTTCCCACCATTCCCTGTATATTTGTTACCTGCTCTTAAAACTTTAGAAAACTTCCTTGATGAGCCTTTTCTTTTTCTCTCCGTTTGTGTCATCATCTCTCTCTATGCCTGTTTTCACTTAGCAATGTGTTCAGCATCCTCGCTGCAGCTTCTCTCCTTTCCTTTTCTTGCCATCCTGGCATTCGACAAACAAATTGTGTGGCTTCAAAGCCTGAAGTGCCCATGTTGCCATGTTTTCTGTACTCTTCCAAGAAGCATGGAAACCCGCCTTTGTTTGGTCCCAGGAGCACGGCACGCTGCCGCTGCCACCAAAGAGCAGCTTGCTTGTGGCACATCGTGCTGCAGCTTGGCTTAATCCTTGCCTGATACGCTTTTGAGATTTCATTGTTTCTCTATAATTAGTGCTACAGAGGAGCTGAAAGAAATGACGAATTAGCGGGAGAGGGGGGAGTGGGGAGAGCAGGTGGTGATCGAACTAAACAGAGCTGCCAGAAAAGTAGGAGCAGCAGGGAATTAAATGGGAGGAGTCTCGAGTTCAGATGATTCCCTGCCATGTGCCCAGAAGGATTTAGTTTGGGATTTCATTACTGTTAAAATAATGCCACACACTCCTAACAGATCGGGTCCCTGCAGGCTGGAGCATTGTCCAAACACTTAGTGAAAAGCAGTTTTTGCCCTCAAGTCCTGGTGAGCATTGATCCCGCAGACTCAGGGAGTGGGAAGGATCTGTAGCATGAGTGGTCCTGCCTTTAATTAGTCTGTATCTATTGTTTCTGGTAGTAACATCTTAAAACAATAAAACACAAAGCTGTTCTTTGTGTAGTCACTTCTATAACCCCCTGGACTTCATCTTGTGAAAGATTTCGTCTACAGGAATGGTATTGCATCCAGGTTGTAAGAAGCACCTCTGCCAGTCGTGCTTACACCAACTGAGTTTAACTGGCACAAAAATCCCAGGATGTCATGCTGTGGGGGGAAGCAGGAGTGTGCTGACACTACTGAGCATCTGAGATAGTCTTTGAGCACAGATACTCTCATATCAATGAAGGCTGTGATTTGAAAATACACACTGAAGAACTAACTGAGGAGTGCAAAGGGTTGTGTGACAAGACAATCCTCTGAGGTGCGCAGCTGTATATTCTTAACAGCGTCTGGCTTGTGTTTTCAGCCTCTATTACTATGCACCAAGACATCCAAAGAAAGAAATACTGGTGCTTTGAATGTATCAGCAGCAACATTTCTTCTGGGATCTAACACTTTCCAAAGAAATTATACCGTGTTTGTTTTTTATTCTGACTTCCAAAAGGCGTTTGCAGTAGGGAGACCAGCAGTGCTAGGAAGTGCAAACTCACTTCTGCCTTTTGCCAGCATTTCTGTGTGCTCTGCCCTCTTTGTCTTGAGTCTTTATGTGGTTTTACTGTTTTTTCCCCACCAGAGAAGCTGCAGAAAAAAGTTAGGAAAGCAGGTACTGAGTGGAGAGGAGCAGGTCAGTGCCACCCAGGATTCCCAGTGAATGGGAATACATCTGTGCTGGGACTGCTGCTTTGCTGCTGGATTCCTGCACCTGCTACTTGCCAGGCAAAGTGACCACAGGGAGTGTGTGTGTAGGTTTGCTTTTGGGATGTTTGTCCCCTGCATAATGTTGTGTATCTCAGCCCTGCTCCTGGCAGTGTAGTCAAACTCTGCTGTCAAACCTCCCCACTTTGCTCTTTCTGAGCACTTTGTGTTAAATATCTGCCCAGACTCCTACATCATCTCCAGCCTTTGCTCAAGATCCTGCTTATAGCACTCAAATTTCATTTTCAAAGTCCCTTGTAAATATTTTTGCTACTATTGCTGTCTTT
Source organism: Pseudopipra pipra (assembly GCF_036250125.1). NCBI lineage: Eukaryota > Metazoa > Chordata > Aves > Passeriformes > Pipridae > Pseudopipra > Pseudopipra pipra. The sequence continues at coordinate 151,152,283 of NC_087549.1, read as the reverse complement.
TTCTTCCACCTAAACTTTGCTTTGCTCCGTGCTCTGAAAAACTTGTGCAAGTAATAAATGACCTCAGTCTTGAACTTCTTAAAAACCCATTTGCTTTGTGAAATAGTTCAGCTTTAGCAACCTTAGCATTTTGTGTTCTGCACATTGTTGCCTTCTGGGATTAAAATGTAAACTCCTGAATGCAGGGAATCCCTGGCAAGCTGATGCTGTTGTCCAGGGTGCACTGGCAATGCCATATAAAGTGAAGTCAAAGTCCTGTAGCTCCACTGTAGCAGGTTCTGGTTGAAGATTAGAGGAGCAGTGTCCCACAGTTCAGGACTTTTCAATTTATTTCAGTGTGACTTTGAATGGAGAAGTTTTTGTGTATCTTTCAAGGCTGGATTTCAAGCTCTTCCCTCCCCCCCCCCCCCCCCCTCCCCCGGAACTTTATTTGAATTTATCTTGGTGCAACTTGGTGTGAGAAGAACATTGATGGTGGTTGTAGGGAGCTTCAGTAGCCTTTGAAGACGAGATTGAAAACTTCTGCCTCCAGTTTATGTGAATGTACTAGACAAAAATCACAAAGCTTGCAAAAATGTGCTTTGTCTGGATTTCAGAATCTGGAAGCAGTTTTTATAGTGTTAAGGACAGGAGAATCTGATAAAATAGGTGTGTTACTGCAAAATGCAGAATAGTTGTTCTTGTCTCTCTCCTCAGCCTAAATGGGCTCATGGGTTATGCCTGGGATAATAAACAAAATAGCTGTGGGTTTATTTTTATTAGCATTTTTTAGGTATTGGCAATAGGAAGCTCTTGAACTATTTTCCACCTATCCTACCTCCTTTTTTATTAATTTGGATTTACTGTTTTCCAGTGAAGTGTGTAAATGTGGGGAACCAAGATGAAGGTAGAAAGTAAAGTAACAAGGTGTCCTATTGATGAGACGTCAATGTTGCAACAATTTTTGGAGGCCAGCAAAAATAGACTTAACATCAACTAGATTTTAAGTCTCACTGTTGCAGTCTCCTTTTGATATGAAAGGGTATGATATTGCTGAGCAGTTTAAATCCAGAACTCTTATCCCTGGTTGTAGCAGTTTGAACAACTGTACATTAAAATGCAGTATTTTTTCCCTGTTGGAATTTAAATGTTCTCTGGCTGTGGTTCTCAACCCAGACAGCGAGGCGGTGTGAGAACTGGAGCTGAACCTGCTTGAATGAAACCTACCTCGTGTCTTTGCATGAAATGAGGAGAGATGAGAACAGCAATTAGTACCTAAAAATATTTGAAAAATCTCATTAGTTTTGGTAGCAAAGACTGTGGCTTGTTTTGACACTTTGGGTGAATACATCAGGTTAAAAGTCTGTGTGACCTCAGTGGCATTGCTTTTAAAAGTACATGAGTAGAATCACTCCTCTGTTATAAGGAAGCTGGAGTCTGGATGGATTTGTTTGTCTGCACAGCTGTAACGATCCCTGGAAGGGATCATAAAGATCCACTTGTTTTCCTTCGGTTTGCCCAGCACTTGGCTGTGGCAGCTGAGCTGACCCATGGGGCTGCACACACCTGAGTGGGGAGACCTGGAGAACCTTCACTGGATTTTCACTTGGCTCTACTGTCTTTACTCTCTGGCATTTGTAATTTTGTTGTCTGGCCTCTCTCCCTTCCTGCTGAAGTCTGTAAGATGTTGCTGACTCTCTTTTTCACCCCCAGGGAGTGGAGCGACTGCGGTGGTGCAGGCGGCCTTCTGCATTCCGAAGAAGGAGAAGGTGGCAATTAAACGGATCAATCTGGAGAAGTGTCAGACGAGCATGGATGAGCTCCTGGTATGCAACCAAAATTGTCTGGGGAGTTGTATTTCAGTTATCCCTGAAATATCTCTTTGCCGAGTGCCTTAAACAGCCTTTCTTGAGGTGGGGTGAAGGTGAGGGGACTTGACTGACTCCTCTAGAGGCAGCTCAGTTGTCCTGGTTGTGGGACACGGTACTTAAAATGTTAAAAAGATCAACTGTTGCAGAACTTCAGACTGTTTGTTTAGAGCTAAGCACTTTGTATAATCCCTTTGTTTTGAACAGAGTTAATGTGCAAGTGTGAAGCTCAGCTGTACCCACCAGAGCTCTGTGGTTTGAGGGGGTCCAGAGCTACGTGCTTCCAGAACCTTTACAATTTAAGGGAATGGCTTTGCTTTCTCTTCCCTTCCTGCAGTTCTTTACATTTTTTTCCCCTTCACCTGCAAAGAGAAAAACTAAATGAATTAGCTGTTGTTCCTAATCTCTCTCTGGTACTGATGCCAGCTAAAGGGATCACTGACATACTGCAGGCTGCCATATGGAAACCCCCGTAATTCCGAGTTCAGGACAGGAGAGAGTCCTTTGGAGCTGTAGCTCTGTAATTTCCTTCTGCTGTGTGTCTCTTCTCAAGGTTATCTCAATGAAAAACAGATTCTTGCAGAGGTAGCCGTGGTAACTGAAACTGCCCTTTTCTCATCTGGCTCGGATGTTGCTGGGCTTGGTTTTCTCCTCTCCCTGTGTGTGTGACCTGGTGCTTCTGCAGTGCTGCAGTTGTCACCTCACACATGGAAGATCCCTGGATTTAAACCAGGCAGAAATGGACATTCCTGTGAACATTGAGGTGTCTCCACTAAAATAAGAAAGCTCTCTGGGGTCAAACTTTCTATAGTAAATATTGGCCTAGTAAAAACTGGGGAGATGAGGCCTCGTACCATCTTTTCTTCTAAAGCAGCTGTCTAGGATTTTTATAATACTGCCTGTCTGTCCACTTACAACAACTTCTATAGTGTTACCTCAGGCACTTGTTTTTGTGGTTGCAGTTAGAAAGTAAAACAGGGGCAGAATTTGGGAATCCTGGTGAACTTTACACCTGTATGATCTTCAACAAATCACCTGAACCATGGTTCCGGTTTCTGTTTAGTGACTAATGATATTTTTATCATTATAGGTATCTGCAAATCTGCCCTTGTAAGGAGGAAAGGCTCCATCCAAGCTGTCACATTTTCGTGCTTCTGTGAAGGGTTGCGTGTAGGACTCTTAAGGTGGCCTGTGTGCAAATCCTCTTATGGCTCATGCTGGAGTTCAAGATCTCTTCCCTTTTCACAGTTGGTCTTTTTGTCCTGATACCAACCCTTGGTACCCTTTTCAAGCCTTTTATGTGGCTTGTCCATACTGCTCTCAGCTGTATTCCTGACTGCATTGTCACAATGTAGTAATTGAGATTGTCAGTCTTTGAGTAATTGCCAATTCTGGCTAAAAGGGTTGGGTTCAGAAAGAGATGCTGTGCACACTTGGCATGTAATTTTATATAAGTACTTCTAATTGCATATTTTAAATCCCTGGCTGACCTGGTCCTCACAAGGATTTTTCCTGTTATAGGTAGGATTGCAGTGTCTTGCAGTTGTCAGGTCTCTGGAGCTTCCAGTTTTGTGACCAGGTCTAGAGTGAGTCCTTCTCTAGGCTTGGGTATGCAATTATTCTTGAACCTAAAGTCATGGTGGAGGGGAGAGGATGGGTCTGAGCTGTAGCAGCTTCCTGGGGCACTGGCTGCTGAGGTAGACATGTTGTGTAAAAAGTGTTTTCCCTGTGTTTGTTTTGAACTTGTCAAGTTTATGGGATGTTGATTCCCAGTGCAAGAGTCGAAAGGATGGAAGTTCCTGATTTCTCTGCTCTGTGCTCGTACCTTCACTTCTTTTTATCTTGTTTCCATATTTGCTTCTTCCCTAAAGTAAATATTCTCAAGTTTTACAGTCTTGTAGTCTCCCTTTGTGGCAGTTTCCCCAATTAGTTTAATTAACTTTTTTGAGCAACTACTTCTTACTGAAGGATTGTGTGGTTTTTGGTTTTTTCCCCCAAGGAAGGTAACTATAAATCCTTGCAGATTACAGTTGTTTAAAGAAGCAAATGCAAATAGAAAGATGATGAGTTCATACTGGGGTGTGTTATACCCCTCTTTGCTTTCTTCTCTCCCTCTGTGCAGTTAAAAACACGAGCTGGCCTTTCATTAGCTCTCTGCTCTGAAGGCATCTGAGCACAATAGTCAGTTCACTGTGAACTTTGCTGGACTGCCTGGGGTCAGGACAGTGCTCTGGTGTTAGAGCAGTGCCCACTCATCGGGCAGTGTGGTAGCAAAGGGAAGATTGTGCTTAAATGATTTTATAGTTATTTTTCTACAGTGCTTCAGACCCATAGGCTTCTCTTTATTCCCAGCTAAAGGATAAAACAGTTGCTTGGGAGAGGGTAGGGAGAGCAGCAAACATTTCTGCCATCCTGATAAGGATGATTTGGTTCTTCTCCATCTCTTTCAATGTCCATGCTGCTTAGTGGTTGGCACTTCCACTGCTTGGGATGGAGAAGAGAAAGGTTAATTTGGAGTGGGGTTAGGAAATGCAGAGTAAGTGGCTCTATCACCAGCTGAATGGACAAGTGGCCTTGAGCTTCCTTGAGCCTGGCATGTTCCCAGAGGCCAGGAAATCCGGGACCACCTTCTGGCTTGTGGAGATGCCATGCTTAGAGTGATTAAAGTGGTATGACTTGGCTTGTTAAAGGTATTGATCTTTATCCTTGTATTTCAACATACACTTGAACCGTGTGGGTGGTCAGGGATAACCTGCACGCTTTGCATACCCCGTATGACATTCTAGGTTAATGCAGTGGATTAATTTATTGTTGCTACAGGGTATGGAAAATGCAGGAAGGACCAATTTTTTAAATTAAGAGCGAGCCAAGTCAAGGGCATTCAGCTCTTCAGCTGAAGTGCTAATTGCTGTAAAGAATGTAGGCAGCAGGAGTAGTGCCATGCAGAGATGTGCTTTTTTCTAGCCCAGCTACCGAATTAGGTGATGTTAATCAGGAATTTATTTCTTGCTTGATTTCTGTCTTTTTCCCTGTACGTTTCTGAATGCTCCCAGATCCTTCCTGCATGTGGATTCAGCTGACAGCAAAGTACAATATAGCTTGTAATGATTGTTACTCAAGGGTGTGACTGGGAGTGGAGTGTAAGGAGAGGTGGTCAAATACAGTGTGGCCTACAATTCATCTTGGACTTCTTGATTTATAACTGAAGTTCCGCTTCTTATTTGTCTTGCAGCCCAGGGTAGTTAACAAGCATGTAGCATTTGGTGTGTGTTTGAAAGCAGTCTGCCCATGTGTTGTCCTTCACAGCTGCACACTGTTCAGTGCTGTGTTTTGCTCTTACTCTTTTCCATTGTTGGATGCTGGTTGCTTTGCTGCTGTTGCCAATCCTTGAAAGACAGTGGTGTGACATCTGCCTCAAAATAACCCTGCCTCCAGCTTTTTTCTTGTATGAGTGTTTTCTTGTTTTAAAGAACTACTAATCTAAAAGGCCTTAAACCTCCCCTCTGCCCACAAACTCCACTTCATTTTCATGCAATTAAAGCTGAGTTTTCTTTCATCCAGATGCTTGGGTTTTTTTCCTTTGTGAGTAGCAGATGATGTGGATTCTCACCTTAGCTGTTACCAGGAATACTGAACAGCAGAGAGGACAACATAAGCTATGGGATATTTTACACTGGGCTAGGGTGACTCAACAGGAGACAGGTTAAGGAAAGAGCATGGGAGATGTGGTGTTTCTGCTCCTAGGGAGAGATTCCAAATTCTAATAGGACTGGGCCTTACAGGTCTGCACACAAGAAGAGTGAAGGGAAAGTACTGCTCTCCCACTGCTGTGGTCAGAGGGCAGTTGGGGAGGCAGAGGGAACAAGTTGAACTGCAGTAAATCAGAAATGTCCTTTAGAATTTCATGGAATTAACCTGGGGAACTTCTGCCAAAAATACGGAGATCAAACATTGCGTGAGATTAAATAAATCAACCTATAGTTGAGAAGGTTAAATTAGATAGGATTTTAAAAAAGGATTATGAACTTCCCTGGTTTAAAGCATAAGCCAACTGTTAACTGCCCAGGCTTAGTCAGAAGTCTCCCCTCTGGGCAGATAACTGTGTAACTGCTTTTTATAGGGTTTTTACACCTTCTTTTGAAGACTTGGACAGGATATTGAGCTGCCTTTGATCTGACAGAGCAGTTCCTACAAGTGGATTAACCAGACTGTAAGGTTGTTGGGAACAAAGCAGCAGGCTGGTGTAGTAGTAGTACAGACCTTTCATCCATGTCTATCATCTGATGGGAATTGCCATTATAATTCCATTTTCAGGTCTGAGGACCTTTACACTTGCCCCAGGGGAAAAAGTCCCCAAGTGTCAATGCCAGGGAATCTGATGTATAATGTGTGGCTTCTGCATGGTCATTTGATATGCCATGTTGTGTGTTTCTTGCATGATGGGATTGCAGCTTTACACAAGACTTAAACCTACGCTGGGTACAGCTTGGTTGTATTGCTTTTCAAAGCAGCAACAACAGAAATAGTAATTGCTGGGCTGGTTGAAGTTTTTTTTTTTGTTGTTGTTATTGTTGTGGTTTTTTGTTTTATTTTAGTAAAGTTCAGTAGGAACATCAGGATTAATGGTGCATGAAATCCTGAATGTAGAATGTCTTCCTTCACTTGTACTGGATGAGCATGAGATGGTGCATATAAAGAACTTCAGTGAGTTCACAGTTGTCTGTGGGGACTAATCACACATTTAAAGCTTTGTTGAGCTGTGAGCACCTAGTATAGATCTGAACAACTGAGGGTCAGTGATAGGTCAGTTGGTGATGAGGGTAAAGCTGTCAGTCACTTGCTCATTTGCTTGGTGGCTGAAACCAATAAAAATGGCTGTGGATGAGCTGCTATACCACAACAGTCCTAAATGTTTTCTTCCTTCAGTAAGTTGTCACTAATACTGCATGAATTAATGATCCACTGAATAATGCTGAAGAGTAAGAGTAGCCATCCAAATGGGCAACTGCTGAATGACTTGCCATGGGGGTGTTTTGTTCCCATCACCTAAGATTAATTAATGATGAAGTCTCTTTATCCCTTTCAGAATTGTTTCTTTTCCAACGTCGTTCTAGGGCTTATCTAACCTCTCTTTACTCATGCCACTCTAGCTCTTGTAGCCACATCTTGAGGTAAGGAGTTGAATAATCCAAGGAGTGGAAGTTGAATCAGAATCTCTGATTTTAAGCTTTTTGCTTTTTTTGCACCTCCTTATAAAAACATCTCTCAAATTGATTGTGATGGAAGAACATGTTTGGGTTTTTTTTCTTTGTTGTTATGCTTATGTTTTGAAAGAGGAATGAATTAATATTCTCAATTTTCCAACCTTTTAGCTAAACCATTTGAATTTCAGTTGGAGCAAAATGTGAACAGTTATGGCTGCCTGTAGGACTGGGGCTATAAATCCTGCTTTAAAAGGATGAAGAGCAGCTTTAATGCCTTATCTCTCAGCTGAAATCTCATGGTTTATGATCTTTGCCAGCCATAGTTGAAGCACTGGTGTTTTCAAGGGGTGATCACATCTGACCTCCTTTGATTTCTCCCCAAGCTGTGCTTTTTCTTCCCCAATTCTCTTATGGTCGTGATTGCCTTCAAACAGGGCAGTCAAGCTGGCAGCTTTCTGGATTCCTCTGAAGTTGCAGGTAGCCACATGAAAGCATTCTGCTGCTGTGCTCTATCTCTTGAGTTCATGTCAACATGTAGGAAGTAAAACTAAATAAAGCACGATTTTTATCCTTGTGTTTGAGAGCCAAGTGCCTTTGAAGCAAACCTCAGGGGCAGATAAACACAAAGACTAGAAGGTGATGATGTGAACAGAAAACACCATTAAGAAAGTTGAGCTGTAGCTAAAACAGCCTTACCCACTCCTATTAACTTAAACTTCAGTTATAATGCGGTGGGCAAATAAACCCCCTTCCAAAACAGCAGATCTCCAGAAGTATGTCTGACTTACAGGAGACTAATAGGTTTCTTATGATTCTAAATTATACTTCACAGCAGTTTTATTACTGTTTTGCAAGCCTTGAAATGTTTCTTTTATTGCCCGTAGCAGTACTGAAAACATTTGTCAGAACCCTTAGTGGAAGCCATGGAGGCATTTAGAGCTAATCCCGGTCTATTTGCTTTTGGTGTTTGACAATGCAGATATTTTTAATATCTTGCCCAGGGTGAGCATGTAACCATTTCCAAACCATTGCCTGTGTCTAGACATGTTGTTGTCAGTAATTCATTCTCCACAGCTGAGCAGAAAGCAGAGCACTTTATGGGAATTGGCAGGAAGGCTGTCTCTCATCACTGGAGCCATGGAGTGTGAGGGGTGTTGGATGGAAGAGCTGCCCGTCACCCACCGGATCTGCTCATGGCTTGGGGGGGGTCTGTGTCAAGTGACCCATGACTGTTGGCACAGAGGGAATAAAGCAACATTTCCAGCTTAAAACTTGTGTAGAGCAGCCCAGATAAATGCTGGTGTTTAGCACTGACATAATTACAGAGGTGTGGAAACCACTGAGATTTTTATTAGGAGTCTTCCAATAGAGTTTTGATACTGGGGAAAATAAGGGAAGCAGAGTTGTAGCTCAGTTATCTGGGGATAGCAGTCCTGTTAAGAGTGTGGGGAGAGGAAACCTCTGCCTGCTTTGGCTTTGTTGTGTTTAAAGAGCAGCAAGCTCTCAAAAAAGCTTTAGAAATAGTATTAAAGCTGTGCTTACTACCCAAAGAAGGGCTGTTGCTGCATTTTATCCCCAACTGCTCCCTTGTTCTGTAAGTATGCATTTGAGCAGAGCTTTCCCAGTGATCCTTGACTGGGATTCCTGCTTTAGGAGCAGCCCTTCAGCCCTTGCATTTGTGCTGCTGGAGCACTGACTGTGCATGCATGGCACAGCTGGCTGGGTTTCAGTTATGCCAGGAAGCATTTTAACACAAATCCTGCTGTGATTTGCCACCATCACTTGAAACGATTGTATGTGCTGAGCCTTCAGGATGTTGGTGCCGTCTTTAGGGTGAAGAGGAACGCAGCTTTGATGTAGGTGTGAGATTAGCCTAGAAAACTGCTGAAAATGAGGTGGGGATCTGTGGGTGGGAGGAAAAGTCTGCCTGGCTGCTGCTCCTTCTGATTGGTATTAATGTAAAAACATTGAAAATCATGGGCTGTGATGCAGTTAATTATTCAGAGCTGTGCTACACTGTGTGAGAAATGGATTAATCTGCCTGTGTTACACATCCTCTGGCTGACAGAGGTGTTTAATTGCATAGATCAGGTTTGCGATTATTTATTTTCCTTCTTTGTGCACCAAAGCATATGACAGGCTTGAGCTATTTTTCTTTAATTTATTTATTTTGTTAACTGTGCTTCCCAGCCTGGGGAGCAGATTGTGGTAGTGAATGAGAGAGGAAGTTCTTGAAAAATAATGAAATAGTAACTAAGTGTTGCAGAATGCCTGAAAAAGGCCATTTTACAGGGTTCTGCAAACGGCAAAGATCTGATTCAGGTCTAGGCTCTGAAGTAAACTTGGTCCAGACTTTGTGTCATTGCCTCCTGAATTGCAGTGGAATACACTAATATATATAAAATATGCAATGTTTGTGTATATTTCTTGTATTACTCTTTTGATCTCCCAGGGAGCTGCTTCAAAATATTTGAATGGTCTAGCCAAAAAAAAGATAAAACCAGATCCTGTAGATCATTTCTGAGTGGTGGGTTTGGGGCAGGACTGGCTGATAGGATGGATCACCAGTCCTGCCTGCTGCTTTCTGCCTCAGTTTCCTCTGGTGCCACTTGTGCACATGTGGTATTTTTTAGTTGTCAGAGAGAGAACTATAGAAAGCCACAGAAAACCTCAAAGCTGCTGATTTATTTCCTTTTTGAAAAATGGCTTGATACAAGTGAATGTTTGCAAGGAAGGGAGCTGGAGCTGTCAGAGTAAGCAGAGGATATTGTTTTAGGCTGTATTTATTTTCACAGAGTGGTTTTTAGGCAAAGAGTGTCTACATGGAGATGAATAGCCTATTCCCCACTCTTGAAATATCCTTTCCTGTTTAGAAGGATTCTTCTTTAATCTGCTTGTTGAAGTTTCCTGGAAAGTTGGTGCCTCTTCTGGGGAAGCAGAAAGAGGAACCGATTGCTTTGGATTCCTCAAATGCACCTATTCCCTGAAAAGCAGTATTAAGTGGATAAATCAACATGAGCCTGTTCCTTTGGAGCTGTGATTGCCAGTAAAGCCTTGCCAAGGGGAAGCAGTTTGCCTTTGCGCTGTACTCGGTCACAAGCAGAGCTTTGCACATGAGCAGGAGAATGTGCTGCGTTTGTGGGGTGTCCTGCACATGAGTAAATTCTTCTCAGAGCTCTCTCTTGTACTTCATACCAGGGAGGTCTTGTGCTTAGAGGGAGGAAAGGATCAGGGCGTGAAGGACCCTTGCTCTCCTCCTTCCCCATGAGTTTGGGATTATGGGGTCAGCTAAGTCTGTGTCATGGGGAAGAGGCTGACAGTGAGCAGGGATTAAACCTTTGAAAAGTGAGTGGCATCCACATGTTCAGTGAAGGAATGTCTTAGTTGAGAGCTGAAGTTTGGGGTATGAGGGTCTGCTGTGGGTGATGCTGGAGGGAACAACTTGACAGGTTGGGGAACTTGGCTGAAGGTACAACTTGGCTAAAGCACAATGGCTCAGCTGGGTGCAGTGCAGGGTGCCAGGCTTGGCTTAAGGGATGGCTTTTGTCTATGGACAGGCAAGAAACTGTGAGGCTTTCTGTCCAGACTGGTGATTTGTGCTTGCATAATGAAATCAGTCAGTGCTTTGTGTGGTGGTGTTCCTGCCCAAAACCTGGAACACCTCGACCCTTAACCCATAACCAAATCTAAGACTAAGCACAGTCAAAACTCAAAACAGTTTAATATCTGAACATATTTCATATTGTCCTCCATCTGTAGTAGCTAATGACTTTCTCATCTCAAAGTGATTTCCCTCTTCTTCCAGTATGACAAAGGATACAGCTGTCCTTTGTGCCTTCAACCTGATTGAGCTAAGCCATCTGCTTTCCTGCTGGGAAGAAACATTAGGAATAAGAGGCCTTTTTTTCCCAGAGGTAGATATTTCCCTTTCTCATCCAAATGATAGTTTTCAACAGATTAAGCATCTGTTGTGTAATGTCTTAATGAAAGGAGAAGTCAACAGGAACTTCTTAGGTCAGAGATGTGTGAATTCTTGGGAATATTCTCTTGTGGCTGCGCGCAAGTGTTTTGGTTGCCACCACTTCATTGTCCTTGACAAAGACTTCTTGGTCAGTTTTTTCTTCCTTCTGGACAGGCAGGCAGAGCACCCTAAAATACCTTTGATGCAGTCTGAGTGTTTCGAGTATTTCTGGATTTCCTTTGTTTAGCTTCGAGTTATCCTTTTCCTTTGCACCCTCTTTGTGTCTTGAGGAAGATGAAGATAACTTCTGTGCCCGAGGGGTAATAATCACTGGGTCCAACTGCTAATGCTTTATTTTTCTCTACAGAAAGAAATTCAAGCCATGAGTCAGTGCCATCACCCCAACATTGTATCTTACTACACATCGTTCGTGGTGAAAGATGAGCTTTGGCTGGTGATGAAGTTACTTAGTGGAGGTGAGTGGTGCATTTCTTTACCCTAAAGGCAACGTAAAAACCTGTCTTCCTGTAGTACCCTTTCCCTTATTTACCTCCTAAGCTTCTCACTTGTGAATTAAGAGATTTCATAGACTTGTAGAGTTTAGGTTGGAACAGACCTTTAAGATCATCAAATTCAACCATTAACCCAACCCTCCCAAGGCCACCCCTAAACTGTATCCATAAGTGCCACATCTGCATGTCTTTTAAATACCTTCAGGGATGGTGACTCCTGCAGACTGCCTGGGCAGCCTGTTCCAATGTTTGACAATGCTTTCCATGAAGAAAGTCTTCATAATATCCAATCAAAACCTCCACTGTGCAACTTGAGGTCATTTCCTCTTGCCCTATCACTTGTTACCTGGGAGAAGAGCTTGACCCCCACCTGGCTACAACCTCCTTGTAGAGAGTGATGAGGTCTCTCCTGAGCCTTTTCTCCAGGCTAAACACCCCCAGCTCCCTCAGCTGCTCTGCATCAAACTTGTGCTCCAGACCTTTTCCAGCTCCACTAACCTTCTCTGGACCTGCTCCAGCACCCCAATGTCTTTCTGCTCATGAGGGGCCCAGAACTGCACACAGGACTTGAGGTGCCTCACCAGTGCCGAGTACAGGGGCAGAATCACTTCCCTGGTCCTGCTGGCCACAGTGTTCCTGATACAAGCCAATGGATGTCATTGGCTGTCTTGCCCACCTGGGCACATCTGGCTCATGTTCAATTACTGTCAACCAGCACTCCCAGGTCCTTCCCCACTAGGCAGCTTCCCAGGCACTCTTTTCCAGCCTGTAGCACTGCCTGGGGTTGTTGTGACCCAGGTGAAGGACCTGACACTTGGCCTTGTTGAACCTCATACCACTGACCTCAACCCATCTCTCCAACCTGTCCAGATCCTTCTGTAGAGTCTTCCTACTCTCCAGGAGATCAATGCTCCCACCCAACTTGGTGTCATCTGCAAACTGACTGAGGGTGCACTCGATCCCCTTGTCCAGATCATCGATGAAGGTGTTAAACAGGACTGGCCCCGATGGTGAGCCCTCAGGGACACCACTGGTGAGGCTGCCAACTGGATGTAGCACCATTCACCACCACTCTTTGACCTTGTCCATCCAGCCTCTTTTTACCCAGCCAGTCTCTCTGGCAGAATGCTGTGGGAAATGGTGTCAAGGGCTTGACTAAAGTCTAGGAGACAACATCCAGAGCCTTTTCTTCATCCACAGACAAGGGTCATCTTGTCATAGAAGGAGGTCAAGCAGGACCTGCCTTTCACAAACTCACAGTGGCTGGTCCTGATCACCAGGTTGTCCTGTCTGTGTCGTGCGATGGCACTCAAGATGATCTGCTCCATGATCTTCCCTGGCACTGAGGTCAGACTGACAGGCCTGTAGTTTCGTGGATCCTCCCAGCCCTTCTTGTAGATAGGTGTCATATTTGCCAACCTCCAGTCAACTGGGATGTCTCTGGGGAGCCAGGAATGCTGATAAATGATGGAAAGTGGCTTGGGGAGCACTTCCACCAGCCCCCTCAGTACTGTTGGGTGAATCCCATCCACACATAGTCTTGTGTGTGTCTAAGTGATGTAGCAGCTTGCTAACCTTGGATTTCCCCTTGGATTATGGGGGCTTCTTTCTGCTTCTCCATTCCTGTCTTCCAGCTCAAGGGGATGGGTAAATATTAATAAAAGAAATAAATATTTTAAATACATGAATAACAATATTTAACTTGAACCCATTCAGCTCAGAATTAGCTTCTCATGTTATGTACATCACTACTAACACTGAAACATGTGACAGTGTAGCTTTTTAAAATCACTGCATAGTTTACACAGAGCCAGGGAAATTTCCTCTTTCTGAGTTTATTCTCTCTGACACTGGAGAAACAGCTTTTTTTGATAGTGTTTAAAAAGTTCTTATCAGTAATGTTTTATTTGATGTCATAATATTTTCCAGGATCCCTGTTTAAGTTACAGTTGAGACAAGAAGTGGAATCAAGTTCTGGATAATAACACAAGGGACTGTTGCTAAATCTTGGGCCTGTGTTTAGGAAGACTTCATTTTCCTGGCATCCTAGTAAAAAAGAATTGAAAACTGAAAAAAAAAAAAAAATCCCTGTTTTCTTGCTTTCAAACAAAAATTTCTTGGCTTCTCTGTTCTTGGCTTAATTCTGAAAACTGTAAAATGCCAGAAGATGATGTGGAAAAATCTGGCTAAACCTGTTGGCTTTTTCCACAAGAGCTCAACAGTGCCCATAAAACATGTGTCTTTGAAGATGTTCTTTAGAGGATTTTAGCAGTTCTCTTGAGGGAAATCTCATTTCATACCAACTTAAGTCTGTCTTAAAGGGTTTGTAATGTCTCCTGTGCTCATGTGTCGTTAAGCAATACTCTGTCTTTTCTTGGAGGGACATGTAACAGGTCATTAAAGATATGATGGCTGGTTGTGTGTGAAAAAGAGTCCCCTGCCGGCTTACAGCAAGTTTTGGTGTGTGTATAAAATGTGTATCTATGGGAAAATTTCCACAACGTGAGGAATGGCATTTCAGGGGTGCTGGAGATGCAGCAGCAATGGGCTTGGCCTTTTCCAGAAGAGTACACAACCTCATTGAAGAAAATCCACAGCTGCCTCAGTCATTTCACAGCAGTTTTCTGTCTGAATCAAGTCACGAAGAGGCTCATCCTTGAACCACCAAATGCTGTTTCTGTTTGTTCTCAATTCTGTGTGGAGGTGGTTTTGTTTTTTTTTATGTAAAGCTGGGAAAAAGTCAGGCTCTTTATGGACCATCATTTCATTACTGAGGCACCACAGATGTAAAGACTATGCTGGAAAATTTCTGGAAAAATAATCACTGCTTCAGAACCAGCCTCTTGGAGGTGTGAATGAAGACCTGCTTCTCATCTAATATTCCTTTTTAATGGGCTTTTATGTTGTACAGCCTGATAATTGACCCTTGTTCAGCTCTGGCATTCAGTGGGGGACTTCCAGTAAAGCAGTGCTAGGAAATTTCACTGCTTCTTACTCTGTTGCATATGTTGGAGACCAGGGTCAGACAATAAAAGACAGACTAGTGTAATTCTTCCCCCTCCCAACATTTCTGGGAGTCTGTTAAATTTTCTCACTTAAAATCAATCATTTGAGGGCTGGAGGAATTGCTAAAGTAAATGGAAAGAGTTTGAGAATGACCTGGCAGTTTCTAAGCAAGAGGGTACCTTGAGAGGTATTTTTCAGCTGTTTTCACTTTATACTTTTTTTAAGTCTGTGCTTGAGAAACCTCAGATCTCATAGGCAAATTCTACAGGACAGTCTTAAGGATGGAGAAAGAAACTTGTGTTTGGAGCTTTCTGACTGAAGAGCTTTTTCATTCACTTTTAATGAGGCTATTTTCAGTTGGTTTTAGGCTGAGTGATTTATGTAACAAGAGACACTTTTAACACTGCTTCTCATTCCTTTGAGCGTAGTCCTTATCAGTAATAAAGTGTCTCATTTTGCTGTCATTCATCATCCAGTGGGAAAAATAATGACCTGGGTTTCTCAACAGGAAAAACCTTTGGGCTGGTTTATAAATCAGAAAGCAAAAAAAAAAAAAAAAACCAACAAGAACAACAAACAAAAACCAACCAAACAAAAACCCCAAACAAACAAAACCCAAACCAGGGTGCAGCCTAACTCTTTCATTCCATCGAACTACTCAGGAAGTGTGGACCGAGATTTGTACATCCCAGTGAGCACATGTGAAATATGTTTTGATGTCCATTCTGTATCTTGATTGTGACTTTTGTACTTGAGAATTTATTCTGGGTAAAAGTTCAGAATCTAATTGCTTCTTTTCCATCAGTGTACGCTGGCGTGTGCTTTCAGGCTGAAACTAGTTTTAATTTCAGCCTACTTACTCTGACCTTATTACTTTGATAAACAGCCCACAAGACAGCTCAGTCTGTAATGCAAGCCTTTTTTGTTGTTGTTGTAAGTGCAGTTTAATTTATTTTCTGGCTGCAGTCTTTTTGATGAAATCCTAATCTAGCCATACATGCAAGTGTTTCAGAAATGTCTCTAAGGGAAAATACTCTAAATCCATGGAGTGCTGTTGTCTGACAGTGCCTGGCTCCTCTGAGCCGGCTGACAGTGCACTCAGAGGTACCTTAATTACCTGACTGACACTGTCACTGAAACAGAGCTGTTTGTCTCCACAAGTGCTGTGTTGGTGGAAGATACTGTTTTGTGTCTTTGGAAATCTCCAGCAGTGAGGAGGTGATGTGCTGGGGAGCAGCTCAGAGCTGCTGATGTGCATCAGAGCCTAGTCAGGCTGGTTGGAATCACTGCTGGGAGCAGTTTGAACTGGCAGATTTGACACCGAAGCAGGTGTGGAGTTGCTGATGGCAGAAACGTGGCTGTGATGAGATCCAGCTGGTCCTGACACGAGGTGCCAGTGTGTCCAGTTACTGTGACACCCTCTTTCAGATGTGGTGACGTGTGTCTGTGTCAGCTTTCTGTTTCTGTTCCCTTCGGTAGAAATTTCAGACTCTTTTCTCTAATGATGGAAGTTTTGCAGGGATCTAAGCTTAGCAATGTCAACTTGACACCCCAGCCTTTGGGTCCGGTGTTACTCCAAGCTAAACTCCAATGGCTATTTCTAGACAACTGCTGACCTGCTCTTTGCCTCCCTGGCATTCCCCTGTCATGAATTTTACTCATGCCTTTTTAAAGCCAGCTGAAGCCCAGTCCTGCTCTCAAACTCCTGTGGCTTTTTAGTAGGAAGAGGAGCAGCTGTCCTTTTGTTCTTATGCTTTTACTGACCGTGACCTGCTTGCTCTTCTAAATTCTCACTGCATTTAACAAGAGCTCTCATTTCACAGGTGACCCAGGGCTGTAGATAACTCTGTAAAACAGTTGCTGCTATGAAACAGCTGGCTCTGGTGACTTGCTACATCACACAACAATTTTTACTGTCCTAGCCCACAGCCAATGAGACCTCTAAAATATCTTTTAAACTGTATGCAAAACCTTTAAATATTGAAACATTTCCAAATGGGGCTCTTGGATATTCTGCCTTCTGGAAGCCTTCTAATTAAATCTGCTAAGGAGATTACTGTATTGAAATAGTTAAACCTTTTATTTTCCAAAAGTTTACAGATTATCTGATCAACCTCTTACTTCAACCTTTGATCTCAAGTTCAGCAAGGCAGACCAAAAAGGAGGTAGGCAAGTCTTAGGTCTCCACTGGGGACACAGGACATCATGTTCCATTTCTGCTGTGTTAATCTCTGATCTGGCCTCTCCGAATTCCAACTGAATTATGATCAAAGCATAAGCCACGGGTTCTTAGAAATCCTTGTGTTTATGTTGAATTATTTTCTTAGGAGAGAGCTATGCTGTTTTTAATCCATCCTGAGGGGTTTTAATTTTATTTGTAGAAGCACAACTTAATTTCAAACAATTAAGGATAAGAAGCAGGAGATGGGACTGTACATGATTGCAGAATGTACATGATTGTGTGTAGATACATCACCATTGTCCCCTGTAATAGGAAAAGCATGAAAAAATAAATAGTTTGTCTTCAGATTTTCTCCTATAAATGTTTTGATCTCAACTGCAATAGGCTGTTTTGCTCCCTTTATTGTATTATCTTATTTTCTGCCTTGATCTTGTCATGTTTCTTAGGCATCAATGCAAGTGCTTTAGAGGGAAGGAGGCAAAAAACGGAATTTTCCTCAACTTTCCCTCTCAGGAGGTTTAACCAGGGTTAAGAAGAAGCTTCAAAACTAGAAACTCCAGCAATCTACTGAAATGTCTTTTCCTTTGCTTTATATAATTTGTCCTTTCCCTTCCTTCAGTGTTCTCTTGCTGTATCTGTATTTCTCAGCCCCAGAAGTACCGAATCCAAGCAGCTCTTCCTTTTGCATTTTCTTCATCTGTTTGCCAGAGACTGACAAGGTGCAGATTCAGTTCCTGGCTCTGGTGACAGTCAGGCTCAACGAAACCGCTGGCTAGTGCTGGGATGTCTTAAAAGAAGCAGTGATGAATCTGCCAACTCCCAGTTCTCAAAGATGCAGCCTGTTCAGCATCAGTGTTCATCAGATTTGGGGCAGATTTTGGTTCTCACAAAGTTGTGTAGTAATCCCCAGCACTGTTTTACATCGTATTTGTGCCAGGCCTTAAAATGGCAAATCAATGCAGGTACTGTTACCTGCCTTTTTTTTTTTTTTTTTTTTTTTTCTGGTTGGAAATTAAATTAAGGCATTAAATTTTCCTGTTCTGCTTGCCAGACCAAGTTAAAGGAGGAATTTTCTTTGCATTTAACTTATCCTGTATCTTTACTCTGTCACCTAAGTTATATTAGAACACGCAAGATATGGTTCCCACAGCAACCAGCTCTGCTGTACATTTCTTTTGCCTCTGGGGACACGTAAAATTCCAGCTGGAATGCTCCCGCATTTATCTGTGATCTTGTTCCAAACCAGCTTTTCTTTCTGCTCAGGGTTTCGTGCCCTTCTCTGCTCAGCCCCACGTGCTGAAACATTAAGCAGTGTCACTGAAGACTGTCATGTGGATACTTTCTTCCTTTCCTGAGGAAGAATGTCAGAAACAGGCTTCCTAAATGCCATTCCACAGGCTTGCTGGAGTAGGTGAGGTCAAAGAAACGGGCTCTGGATTTGGAAGAGGAAGTGTTGATGTTTGTGGTGGTTTGCTGTTGAAAGTGAATCAGTGGAACAATTAGGACTTCTTGCCCTGAGGGTGTGATTACATGGAAGTTTTCTTCAGCAGCAAAGCTGATTTAAGGAGTTCCTGGCTGTTTGGTCTCCACCCTGCCTGCAGAACTGGATTACCAGTTACTGCAGTGATCCCACTTACAGTATGGCTTTGTAAGCTGGTGCATGGGCACAACAGGGAGCTGGTGAACTGTGGGACTCTGTCATCTCATTTTGCTGTGATAGAAAACCCCATGTCTTTGGAGCAGCACAGAGTGCAGGGTGTTGAAGGAGACAGTTTTACTGGGTATGTGTGTAGGGTGCAAGACAGGACTGCATTTGCTGGGATCCAAGACAGTCCATTGCAAATGGTCTGTCTGTTGTCAGTGTACAAAAACTGAATATGTGTCTCTTACAAATTCAGGATATTAGTCTGCTCGTGGGTTACTTGTGTCTTCATTGTTCAGATACCGTTGTCATGGGTGGAAATCAGCTCTACTTGCTTCTGGAAAGTTGGCTTTGGTGGATCGAGTCAGGCCTAATCAGACAGTCTCTAGCCTTGCCAAAACAGGAAAAGATGACTGTGGGGCTTCTTGCTCTTTACTCCTGGGGGAAACTGGAGGGAGCAGTGGGACCCCTGTTCCTATTGTGCAGCTCCACAGACATTAGTCTGTCTGTGTCACTCACTGCATGTTTGCCTTTGACCTGCACTAGTTACAGGTGGGGCTCTATGAGGTGAGGATAAGTCTGTGTCCTGGGAGTTCCTGGTGACTTGTGCTGTCATTAGGAGCTACTGCATTGGCAGCTTTCGGAGCAGACTGGGAAACTTGGGAGTTTCAGCAGAAAACCACTTAGGTTTCAGTTGCTGTACAGTTGAGTACAGCAGTACAGAGTAGATGTATTCCATGACCACTAGTGTCAGAGTACACTGAGACATATCAGTGATGAATGACAAATCATGCTAAATGCTTTATCAGATTGCACAACATCTCGTAGGCTTCCTGTTGATGTGCTGCACAGTGCATATTTGATGGGCAGAAATTTGTTTATAGCTGCATTTTTTCCCCATCAATCCCTAAACATTGTCTCCTTTCTTTTGTCTTCTGTTGGGCTTTGAGATTAGCTGCTCAACACTAGATTTCTTTAAACATCCTTGTTAATGACAGCATTATTTATATTTATGGTTAGACTCCAGTTCTGGCCCTTTTCTCTGTGTCTTGTTTTGTCTTTTCCTGATATGCTTCCCTTCTGGGCTTGGAAGAGCTTTCCAGTCAGCTTCAGCCAAACCTAATTTCTTTTGTTCTCTCTCACTTGAGGCTGACTGACCCTCTTGTGCTGTGAGCCTGTACTTGCTACTTGTGCATTTTTAATGAAGAAAATCGTGAGGGAATTGTTGTAATCAAACCTAATGCCATGTGTGATACACACCAGAGTGCTTCATAATGTTATCTACAATTGAAGTTTTATTTTAGGGAGGAATCAAAGATGTTGTTTTTTTCTTTTAGAGGCATTGCAGTGGATTTGTTTTCCCCTTGAAAATCTTGCAACTGTTCTATAATACAGAGCTAGGTGCCTTATTTCCAACATGAATCCCATCTTCTGGCCACTAGATTATGGGAGACTTCTGTCTTACACAGTGAGATAGAACAGTTTGCACATGGAGCACAAATCCATAGTGAAACTGCATTTAATCAGAGATCCAGCTGCATTCAGATGTTCTCTCACTTCCCCAGTTACTCCTAAACTGGTTTGGAAGCTGGCTCAGGAGCTGGCAGTGCCTGCTGTCATGCTGGTGTTTTCAAGCAGTGTGGGCAGTTTGTAAAGCACATGCTCTTGTGTGGTTTAGATCAAGGTTCCAGTTCAGCTGAATTAGTTTCCAGTTCATTTTAGCAGTTATTGTATTGGTGGACTGGGAACAGCCCACTCTGTGCAAAATGATCTGGTTTTCCCCTTGGACTAAGGATGGGGCTCTGATCCACTGCTCTCTTGTGGAGTTGGTGTGAGTATTTGTCTGCATCCTGGTGCAGTGGAGTTCTTACCCTGGTGAGTGTGTCACACACTTAACTGGGACCCTTGGGAACAATTCTGCATTGAGTTTATCAGCCTGGTTCTAAAATCCAATCCTGACCTAGCTGAAGATGTTTTTCTTAACGGCGAAATTCCCATGACTTCTGCTTTCAAAGTAGTTTTTTGTTTGGCTGTGTGTTTCTGTTTGGAGTTCTGGGTATTCCACTGCTCCATGCCAGGCTTCCTGAGCCAGAATGCTGGAAGATTTTGAGCATGGCACGAAGCAGTGCTTGGAAGTGCAGCTTGGCTTCTTTCTTTGTATTCCATGGTTCTGTGCTTTATGAAGTTGCAATTGAGCTGGGAATTGAGATCAACTCCCAAATGTATTGATTTGTGAGGTGGAAAAATCCCAGCTTCATGGTGTTGTGGTGCCAGTAAGCCAAACCATGAGCAGACAAAGTGGGGATGATCCTAATAACATTTTCTCCAACAGAAAGGTGGCTTTTGTGTTGCTTTTCTGCTGTTTCCTGCACTAAGCATTTTGCTGATCCTTTTTTTTTGCTGTTCTCCTTTCTGTAGATGACTGGCAAATTCCCCCCACTTCTATGAACACCTCAATGTGAAAGTGGTTTTTAAAAAAAATTGTGCTTAAAAAGTGGCAGGCAGGACTGGGAGCAGATACAGCCTGGGTGTGAATCAGCCCTTTCACAACCAAGGCTGGCTCTGTGCGTGCCCTCTTGTCTGTCTGCCCTCCACCCCCTTTTCTGGGTTAAATACAACCTCTGACTTGGCTAAACAGAGGAATTTTTGACCAAATGAATTTGAGCACCATATGATCTGCCTCCTCATGTTCCCTGAGCCCTTTGCAGGAGAAGGGAAATGCTTGTGAACAAAGTCTGCTAACAGAGTTGTGGGTGGAAAGAGGACAAAACGAGTACGTGAAGAACCACATATTTTCACTGGACTTTCAAAACAAGTGACAGTTTGTTCTCCAGATAAAGGCACATTTGAGAGGAAAGACCTGAACAGTGAAAGTAGAGGGGATTTTGGTGGTTTTTTTCTTGGTGTCACAAAAATTCTTGTCCAGAATAAGAAACATTGAGGTTTGTAAACATGAACTGTTTAAATATGAAAACGTGACAGGCTGAAGTCCCCGCGAGTCCTCATGGCACACAACAGAAGATCCTTTTCTCAGAACATGAAGGTGAGACTTCAGTGAAGGGGAACATGCTCTGACATCTGGGGTTTTGCAGTTTCCTTCAGTAGAGATAATCTTACTCTCATTCAGGAAGTCCAGTGTATATGTCAAAACAACCTGAATTATGTCTGGGTGATACCTTTGGTTGAGACCCATGTCCAGACTCACTAACCATGAGTGTGTTTCTCTGCTCAGGTAGGGTAAAGGAAGGCTGAAGAGTACTCTTGCATAAAATGTTGGGGGGATGTTATGTAACTACATTTCTGTATTTTTTTTAATTTTCCTTTGTTTTTTTTTTCCTATTTCTGTTAATTTCTGCTGTGTTAAGATTACATCCTCTGCAAATATCCTGAACCAAGCAAAGATTTTTTGCGAAGAGAAAGCTGGAGGTACCATTCAGAGCAGCCAGGGAGCTGGTCTAACCACTTGCTGCTGACAGAAGGGCTTTTTACTCCCCCATTCACAAATGTTTCTCCCTCCTTCCTACCTTCCTTTTCCTCTTTGTTGTCTCCAAAACCTCATCTGTTCACAGGTTGTGCTCACTACCAACCCATTTCTCCCTCAGTTTGTTTTTCAGTGGATTTAGTGGGGTGTCTTGGTGTATACAGTGTGAGGACTGGTGCTGGAGGGCTAGAGGAGATGGAAAATGGGAATAGTGGCTCTCCTGGCTTCAGCAAGCTGTTAGATGAGCTCAGCACATACTGCTTTACACAAACTGAGGGACACTGTGCACCCAGGGAATTGTTGCCTGTGCAGTTTGAATTGTGCAAAATGAGCCTTTCCATACGGTGTTTGTGTTCAAACCTTGCAGCCTTTTTGCTTTTGTCTGAGAATCCAAAAGGAAAATAAAAATGATCTGCACAATTGTTTTGGCCTAGAAATTCAAATGGGATAGTTAATAAAATAAATGTTAAAGGAGGAAGGGGGTTTTGTCTACCTGAACCTGAAGGATGAGAAGAAAATCAAACCAAAAACCTCCATTGTATTTTTCCACTTCAAGAATTTACAGGGTGGAATTTGTAATTCCCCCATTGACCAAACTCATGAGAGTAAGTTTCTGTTCTTCAGATACAAAAAACTTATGTTTTTTTGGTTGTGGATTAGGAAGAATGAACTTCTCTAAACTTTTCTAAAACTGAACTCAGCTCTTCTAAACCAGCTGAGTTCGTACCGGGATGTTCTTTCCCTGTAAGCTCCCTGTTCAAAGACAAGCAAAGCTGGAATTTGTGCTGTGTAGTTGTGCCTGCTTTTCTCATTCTTTAAGAACTTCCCAGTACTGCTGACATTGCTTTGTGCCCATAGCTGTAAAAATCCTGCTAGTTAGTCCCTATTCAGTCATTAAACCATAGAAACCCAAGTTTGAAGGGGCTAAACAGCAGAGGCTTAGACATCCCATACTGGACCAATAAAAAGTTCTGAGAAGACTGTCTTCAGTCCAGATGCAAATACAAAGAGTACAGTACCCCGTGTATCATGAAAACAGGACCTTGCACAAGAGGCATGTAACGAGTCGTTGGTTCTGCTTATTCCTGGGTGCAATTCAAAGAGGTGGCTTGTTCTGTAAAGTGTGGTTTGTCATGGAAGATGATGTCATTCACACCATGCTTGGGAGAGAGACTAAACATGATGCTTCTAGGGAAGGATCTAAGCCAGTCCAGTTTAGTGCACAGTGAAGAAGTGACTTATTGTCAGAATTCAGCCTCATTTGTTCTCTATTTAATGATTTCCACTTTTTTCCTGTTAGGATGGTGTCAGCCCTTTAGCAGGTTAGATTTTTCATGCTATTTCTCTGCCTAGGATTTGTAGGAGCTGAGAGTTTAATTTTATCAAGCTTGTTGCCTTCGGCTTGTGAGCCCTGGCAGCCCCCTGCTTTTTCCATTTCCCCGCTCCAGCTTCTCCAGTGCTCAGCACTAAACCAGCTGGAGCATCAGGATCTACTTAAAAACCTTCCAAGAGTCTTGTGTATGTACATGCCACATTTTGGCTTGTTCAAATAACTTCTCAGTTACTTGTGATCACAGGGGTTTTGTAGCCTACCTTGAGGATCTGCACCCAGGTGTGCATTGTTGCCTCTGCTTTCCTGCAGCAAAGACTTCAGCTACTGAGTTTGATCCTGAATTCCTTGGACTTGTATATTAAATGATTATAAACTACACTTAACTGTGAATAAATACTTCTAGTTTGAACTAAGGTGTTTAACTCTCTTCTCTAGGCTCTGTTTTGGATATTATCAAGCACATCGTGGCCAAAGGAGAACACAAGACTGGTGTCCTGGATGAACCCTGTATAGCCACAATCCTTAAGGAGGTGCTGGAGGGACTGGACTACCTGCATAAAAATGGGCAAATCCACAGGTATTTTACATTTTTCTCACCTTTGTCATAAAATGTTCTTGAAACAGAGTAGCTACTCTGTGAGAGCACACACACTCTCATCCCACAACTCACCGTGAGGGCATGAAGAGAGGAAAGTAAAGGTGGGAGCTTAATCAAAGTGTGGAATTCAAATGTCTGTAGTCTATAGACTACATCTGTATACTACAACTAGGCCAAATTTGGGTAAACTTTGGGATATTGAAAGTTCTGACACAGAGAATCTCATTCCAAATGTCAACAGCCAGCTGCAAAGTATAGTTGTTGGAGCTGGAAAACTGCAACTGGTTTTGTTTCTTGCTGAGCTACAAATCATCAAGAGCACTGCATAAGCAGTGTTGAGCAATTTAATAAGGAGCCTTTCAAGCTGATTTTTCTTTTTAAGGTTAACTGCAAGATCAACATAATGAAATTTGAATTTGAGTGATTTCATTAAAAAAAGAAAATGAAAACAAAATTAATGGAAAAACAGCTTCTGTAGGCAAAGCCCAGTTAACTAATGGCCTGTGATTTGACAGATCACTGAAACATGAGGGTTTCTGTGCTGCTCTCTTGTTTGAGAGATACTTTTAAATCATATTTTCCTCTCCCTCAGTGTCAAGGTGTGGTGTAGTTCAGTAAGAGAAGATGCTAAGTCAGTCTGTTCTGCATTAAAAAAACTGAGATTTTCAATCCTAAATATATGCTGAAAATAGAATATACTGCTTCTGGGTAATATTCACCATCCCAGCCACAGACTGCTGCTGGAACAGCCTCTTCTTTCTTGGGAATTTTGTGAGCTTGGCTGTCTTCTGGGACAATGCCATTACAAGCATTGCTGCTGCTGCTGTGCTGGAGTAAGTTTCTGTCCTCTTATAGCTGCACAAAAAGAGGTTACTTTTTGCCAAAATTCTATTTATTTAGAAAATCCAGTAAGTATTTATTTCATATTTATAATCAAACTGATTGGCTTTTGTAGGTTATTTTGGGTTGAAAAAGAAAAAAAAAAGGAACTAATTGAGGTGGAGTTTTTTCCCCTGAAAGAAGTGTCAAATTTCATTTTCCAGTCTCCATTAAAATCCTTCAACAAGAACCGTTGTCTTCACTGAAGACAGTTTTGATTTCATAGCTGGTTGCTTAACTTCATTTTTTAGAGGTAATACTTCAGGCAGCTCTGGGAATTCAGAGAAAAGTGATAAACCAACTTACCTGCCAAGTACTTGGTTACTTTTCACTGTGCCAGAAGTAATTAATAGAACCATGTTCATCTGTGACTTGCAGTTGGTTTGCTTGGCTGATTTAGTTCATCTTCTGGTCTAGTGGTACTGAAATATATATGTTAAAGCAGCAGTAACCTGTTAAATTTCAGTTTTTCTGAAGGTATTACATAGTGTTTTCTGTACTGAAAGAGTGGTGGTTCTCCATTTGGCTTGGCTGGATTGGAAGAGCAAAGCTAGTAAATGTGGTAAAGATTAGAGAGAATATATTCATGTGTGTGGTGTGAGGTTTTTTTACTGCTCTCAGCAAAAATACCATGTTCACAAAGTTTAAACTGCTTGGTCTGAAGAAAATGTGATTCACATTGAATCATTTGGAAGTGAACTGGACCAAACCTGCTGTGACCATTCTGGTTGAAGCATTTTGCCCATATTTAGGGAACTTCAGCAAAGAAATCAGAGCTGTGTCATTGATGCAGCTCAAGGTTGTGGTTGTGCATCAGCTGCTTTGCATGTGTCGCATCCCTGTATTTTGGGGCTGCTCCAACAATTGTGTAGTATTTTATCATGGAAAAGTGTTTGAATTACCTCACTGTGTTGGGCACAGTGGTCTGGGGAATTTGGAGAAGTGGGATACACAAGGAAAGTTGTGAGGTTTCCTGCCTGTGATGCAAAGGATGGGTTTTAAGTGTTGGCAGAAAGCAAGCTGACATGCCTTTGAGGGATGAAACATGTTTCCTTAATGGAGTTCATCCTGCTGTGTTCCGTTTTATCCAGATGTGTGTGTGCTGCTGAGGAAAACAGTTTAAAGATGTGGCACAAATGGGACCTTTCCTCATCCATAGGAATATCTGTATGGTTTTCCCGTTTTGCTTAACGCCAGGGGTCACAATATTGGTCATGCCTGATGGGAAAGGCAGGTGGAAATCTTAAAGCCGTGCCAGAGATGCTCTGAGAGGAAGTGTTTAAAATAACTAAACTTCAGTCCCCTGGGTCAGCTTAAAGTATCTGGCTCCAAAGGAAACCACATCAGGTGATGGCTGAACTGCTGTATCGTGTCTGCAGTGTGGGGCAGCTGTGCTTGGGGTGAACTTGAGGCCAGGGCAAGATCAGCTGTGAAGGATCAAAATTGAAGGGCTTTGGCCAGACTCGGAAGATCCAACCCGAAGCAAGCAGCCGTCCAGCAGAACAAAGTGTTCAGCTGGTTGCACTAAATATCCCATCTCTGTTCATATTACACCTAGGAGAAAACAACTTGATAAAATTAGAGACATAGTATGAGTGAGTGACTGTAATTAGCTCATCTAAAGATGGACAGCCAGGCTGGTGGCAAAGCCCAAAGGATGAATATCAGGACCCAAATGTGATTTTGTGGGCGCTGCTGACCTGAAGTGGGGCCATAAATCATTGGTGAGATCAGAGAACATATGTCTGACAGCAGAGCTGCTTCATACTTCTGAATTATTCATCATCTTAAACGGGTAAATGAAGTTAACACGTGAAAAACTGGCTTAATGAAATTCTGCTGCTGAATCTTACTCTGCATAAGTCCGCCTTGAACTTAGTGCCACTTCCAATTAAGGTTTGGGGAACTGGGTTGGCGTGGAAGTGTAAATCCCTGCTTTGGACAGGAGAGGAGTTTGACAGTATTCTCTAGAGGAGATTAGAAAGCCAAATATCTAGTGAAGGCTTAAATTATAATTCTTTTTTTTGTTTACTTTCCTAATTAACAGCCAGAGCAAGTCCGAGACTTGAATAGGCACCATTGTTCAGCAACAAATGCTGAAGTTTCCCACATTTGCCCAAAGTGATGTTTTTTTTTGCTTTCATCTTCCAAAGGCTGTTGGTAAGTGTCTTGAGGCCTTATGGGAAAGACAAAGGAGAAGGCAAAATCAGTTTTATTTTCATGAAACACTCTATACCAAGGTGACGATTACAAATGATGCCCATCTTTCTCCAAAATCACCACTGCCTCCGTATTGCAGAGTTAGCAGCTCCCTGCCTTCCCTGCCATGTGCCCATCCCTGGCCATCTCTCCTGTGCCAGCTGCTGCTGCTGTCCCCATTGTGGCTTCCTGCGTAGCACAGTGATTCCAATGCGGATTTGAAATCCCGGTGATCCGGCTCATGTTGAGTGAGTTAAGTACCTGGGCACCAGCCAGTGTGCTGAGGACGGAGGGCCAGACTCGGAAGCCTTTGGATGAAGCTGTCCTGCAGGAATGTGCTCAGGCACTTTTTTTTTTATGGAAGTTGAGCAAGACTGACGTGCTGTGAGGGGTCGCTGCCGGGCTAATCTTGTCTGGGTGACACTCAGGGTATGTTGTACCTCTTCCCCATTTGGACTCTGATTCCTCTGTGTATTTGGGGATTAGCAGGAGTTTGATGAATGACTTAGAAATAAAACTAAAGTAAAACCAACCCAAGAGGTTTTATTGCTTAAAAAGATTTATTGGAGGGAAGTTCAAGGCTTTTTCAGGTGGTGCTCCGTATGGCAGTCTGACAAATGAATCATGCTGATTAACTGTTACAAGGTCTCTCTGTCTTTCTCCCTATTTTTATCTCAGAGCTTATCTTCTGTTCATGATTAGCTGTTGTGTAACTGAATATTTTAGTTAGTCCAGGTGAAATGATACGCTGCTCAAATATAACCAGATTCTCCTATTGCAGCGCAATAAATGTGATACTTGCTTGCTTTTTTTGTAAATACAAAAAAGCCTGGAAAGTGGTTTAGGATTGCATGCACTCGAAATATTGGCATGGCAGCAGTCCAGCTGTTACTTTGTTCGCTGCTCTGCTTCTTACAGGGTGAGAGGTGCAGAAGCACATTTGATCTGCTGAGTTAGATCAGCCTATGCTGCTGTACTGAATGTTTTGGGGTTTTTTGGTGTCTTTTGAAAATCAAGAGTGTGGGCAGCAGGGTGCTGGGGCAGCTGTTTGAATGGTGCTTTAAAGGAGGCCCTGGAAAGAGTATTCTTGCTGTGCTTCTATGCCGACTATATTCACTTATTTTTTGGACCTTAGGATGGTTTTGACAGAGGATCAAAGTTTAATTTTTTGCCTCTTTACCTATATTAAGAGTAAATAACTTCTGAAAAAAAGGAAGTGAGCACATCACCAAGACTTGTGTGTGGGCTTTTGCAAGAGTGCTGCTCCAGTAGCGGGTTTTGTATTTAAGATGAAGAAGCTGATGGATATATTTCGGCACAGCTTGGCTGTCCAGGATTCAAGCTTAATTTTCATGTAGCTGATTAATGCATTGATAGCTGTGCTGGCAGGTCTTGTGGTTAAACTGGATTCCAGTATGCCTCTGATTATTTTGATGACTGAAATACTGTACTTTTTTGTTTCTGTAGCAATAATGTGGGAGAACTTCAAGCCCTTCTCTCCACAGTGCTGTAATCTTACTTTGGGGAGTGCATTTTGGAAGTGAAGTTTGGTAGGGGAGGAATGGATAACGGGTGGAGCCTTTCCACCTCTAATTGCCAGTTTGATTTTAAGTCAGGACACTGGTAATTTGAAAGTTGGCTATTGCTCAGCTGTGGGAAGTGGAATTTTCTTATTCAGAGACATGTACTTTGATCTCTTCTTTTATAGTATGGTAGGGGTAGAAATAACTCCTAGAGGTGGTAGTTAATATAAATTTTAGAGCTTTAATTTGTAAATGGTTCAGTAGTCATAGAAATGTTACTCTTGGCTGTTTCAGTGGGAAGGAGGACAAGATGCAGCTCTGGTTTGTACTGGGTGATTTGTTCCCCCAACAAACACCTTGCTGTGTGCAGTGTGAAGGGCACAAGGATCCCCAAATCCTACTCTCTGTACAGTCAGATGGGGGTGTATTGTGGTGGTTTGGCAAACCAACATGTTCTCCTGGTGGCTGTTTCTTCCACTGCATCATCCAGAAATTCATTGTTCAAAAAAAAGAAAAAACAAAAACAAAAAATATCCTACTGTGATTGCGGAGAGAAAATACGAACCAGATGTAAATCCCAAATCTGCAGACAGCCAGAAACAATAACTCCTGTGGAGACAGTTTTCCTCAAAGTGGATAAAGAACAGTCTCTGCTCTGAAGCCTAAAAACCTGGGATTTAAACCTCTGCTGGTAAATATTGTTGCTGCTCAGATCACAGGGGTGCTGGGGGCCCTGCAGCAGCCCCAGGGGACTCTGTGTGTTTGCAGGGTGATGTCTGGAGGTGTGGCTGTTGCAATCAGGTGTTTGCCCCCATGTTTTCTCCTCAGACCCAGGTGCTGCCTCTGAACTTTGTCACTAAATTTCCTGCACTTACTCAAAGTAACTTCGGTGTGGTCCAGGGGAAAACCTACTTTTGGTAGAACTCCTATGCATCACATTAGAAGGAGGGGAAGTTTTTAGGTTTTTCCCTCTGCTGCATGGAGATGTGAAACCATGAAAAGCAGGAGATAGAGGTTGGGGTGATCTCCAAAAGCAGTGACAGGTTTTGATCAGTGATCGATGAAGGAGTTGCACACTCAACTAATGTAGTTTCCAGCAGTTCTTGAATTGTCAGGAGCATTTGAATTTGATGTGTTTCCAGGAAGAATAGTCATCTGCTGTCTGCAGCATTAAATGTATCAGGTGAAAATGTAACAGATTCTTTTAGCTTTCTACTCTGCAGAAACCAAGTGCCATTTCACACCTGTGTACAGCAGTGTTTGTGACATCTGTCTCATGTCACTGCATTTATCTGGTGTAGATTACTGGGACGATATTGCCTGGTATAGGCTCTTGCAGCATCTACCCAGCAGCAGAGTGACTGTTTAAATAATCATGTTCATCTTTTCCACTGTGATATATGAAGTAAATAACTCCCTTCAAAAAGGGGGCTTTGGGTATTGTCCCCTATTGTGATGCAGCAGATTTTCTGGCCTTTACAGATCCTAAAAGCTACATTTTTGGAGATACCTTAAACATTTATTCAGACCACTTCATGTCTTCTGCTAAAGCATGAGAAAAAAGGGTCACTTGCTAAATTTGTGTGGTAACATATTAAGCTCTTGAAAATTTTGTAAGGTTACATCAGAAGTTATTTTTGTATGTTTACTAAATCAAATTATATCCTGCCTAGTAGAGTTCTAATAAAACTTTGATATTAAAAAGTAAAGTTAATACTTTAAAAAAAAAAAAAGTGAGACAAAACCCACACACATTTAGGACAACAAATAGGGAACTGCCACAGAGAAATCTATCACTTAGTGGTAGCCTGGAAAGCATCACCAAGTGAGACTGGGAGTTGAGAGAGCACTGTTTCCATTGTATGCATACCCAATTTTATAACTGCTTTCTCCATTTTATAGGAATTACTGGATGAAATATGGAGAGCTTTCTTCTTCCTATGCTGGTCATGCTTAAAATTGTTGTTTCCTAGATTTTGGAGGAGGAAGTTGAGCTGACAGGGCTCTGGGTGTCTCGAATTTCTCCTCCTGTGTCACGTTGCAGACATGGCTGAGCAGGAGCTGTGGGTGGCTTTGTAGATAGGGACGGCTCTTGGCTGCATAGGGGAATGCCTTGGACCCTGTGTGTGTATAGATATACATACTGCTTCTCCAGAAGAGGGGTGCTTTTTGCCTTTTGGAAATTAAGACCTTTTTAAGCCACCCTATATACATTTTTTGGGCCTTATTTGATCCAGATTGGTTCTGTCTTTACTGGAATGACCTTTCCTCTTTCCATTGTGGGGGAAGGATGTGCGAATCACTTGATATTCCCATTTCTTCTGCTACCTGATGCATCTTGTACTCAAACTGGGGTGGTAATTTCTGGGAAATTCCTATTTCTGAGGACACTAGGAACATGTTATAACACGCAGGAGTTACTGCAGCATGGTGACGTGCATCACTGGTACTGCCACGCGGAGCAAACCTGCCTCTTTGCACGTTAAATCATTTGACATGAAATATTGAAACAAGACCACGTTATAACTTGACTGTTTTCCTCTGTTACCAATGACTAAGCCAGGGTGTCCCAAAAATATCTGGGCCTCCAGGGGTGGGAACAGACCTTGTGACTCCACAGCTTGCGATGTGTGTGTTGCTTTTCATACTGCAGCTGTTAAAGGGTCTTTGTGCCTTGTCCCCACTGCAGTCCTTAGGAAGTAGGATCAGGAAATGGAAGGGCTAAAGAGATGAATTTGTGGAAGAAATACTGATACATTTTTAGCTGCTGTTCAGTGGTATGAAAACTTGATTTTAAAGCCTGCTGGGCAGGGTCCTTTCCTTATACAAGAGAAAAAACACTGAAGTTCTGACAGACTCGGGGAAACTTTAAAAGCGGTTTGTGAAGTTAGAGATATAGCTTCTCTCTTGCATTGACTGCTGAAGGGTGTCAGAAGCCCTGGTTGATTGGCAAATCCTCCTTGTCATGAGCTGCTGTTACAGCAGTGACATGCATTGGGGTGAATGTGTGAAACAACACAGTCTTTTGCTGGAGGAAGAAGTGGGGCTGTGAAGGTTGGTGTGATTAGATCATCTCCATGTTGGGAGGTAGGGCTAAATCCAGTGTTTGTAGCACTATTTTCTGTCTTAAGGAGCTGATCTGTCTGAAAACTGTTTTTTAAGGTTTTGGATCACCTGGAGCAACTTCCCCACAGTGATGTGCAGGTGAAGTTACTTGAGCACTGATGCTGGGCTGGCTTGGTGATGGATGGGTGGTGGAGTCCAAGGCAGACAGGATCTGCCCTTGAACTGCACCACCCTTTAACCCTCGTTAGGCTGTAACCACGTGGGAAGAGAAGGAATTAAAGAGAGTGCGAAAACATGAAAGGCAGAGTTGGCACAGGAGTGAAAAGTGTAAGTTGGGCGTAATTTGCTGAGATAAAGGGAAGTTGCAGACGCTGCGATAACAGTGACAGAGAGGGACACAGAGAGGGATGTGACACTTCATAACAGAGACTCACACTGTGTTAGCCCAAGGTCTGCAGCTCATTCTGTACTGCCTCAGCATCTTCCCATCTCCTGGAGCTGTTCAGTCAAGGAGGATGACAGTGAATTTCAGGCAGATCTCCTGCAGCTTTCCTTAGTGAGTCGTCCCTTGTCTGAGCTGACACAGCGACTTAACCTAAAAGAAATCCAATTCACGTTGTGGTTTCTTGGGCCCCAAACCCTCTACTTAAAGCAGCATTGGAGGGCAAAAAATCAAGAGGGTTGTACCAAGAAAGTGTATCATGCAGCCTCTTGAAAGGTGTTTTATGATTTAGCTACAATAAAGTGCAATGGGAGATTAATTTCTCATATAGCCCTCACTGGGGTTTCTATTTGCCTATGCCAAGAGACAGGATGGAGTTATCTCTCCCAAGAGGTCTCTTCATTACACTCAGAGTGATCTGCCTGGATCTTAAGGGTAGGGCACAGAGAAAACAAGTACTTGATGCACTCTTACAGCTCATTTTGATGGGTGCTGACAGTCTTTTCCATTGGGCTTTGTCTACACATGACTGTGACAGACTGTGGCTTTGCAAACAGTCACTTCTACCTGCCAAAGCCTTGCTTCACACTGCTTAAAAGCACAAAAAGAACCTATTTAATTCCTGGTTACATTGGATTATTCATCTAACTTTCTCCAGCCATTAAAATGACAGTTAAAAAGCTTTTAAGTGTTCCTACCTTTGTAGCCCCCGTGAACTTGTGCCTTTAAAAATGCCTGTCTCATTTGAGCCCTCGGGTAAATCATGAGTTGCCTTGTGCTGCTGGCATTGAGTTCCTGCACCGAGGCCCTGGTCTTTGAGCACAGCCCAGCAGCTGACAGAGCAGCTCGGGGAGGAGGGAAGCGGCAGTCGCTGTGCTTCCCTGATCCTGAGCAACAAAGCGTGTCCCTGGGCTGGTCCCCCGCTGTAATTTATGGCAGCCTGGCTGCTGCCGCGGGGCCCGGCTGCCAGTGGCCACGAGGGCCTGCTGAGAGGGCTGTGGATGAGCAGGGATGAAGCAAGCTGTGGACTTGGCCCTCTCCTCCCTCTGCTTATGCCTGGCTCAGCAGGGAGGCTGGAGAGGAGTATGGAAGCTGCTCTGCCAACTCTCTGCCATTGGAAAACCTTCAAGCTTTGGGAGATGTTCCTGAGGCTGGCTCTGCAGTTAAGTACAGCACAGTAATAGACAACAATTGCACCTCACCCAAGAGTTTGGGACTTAAAGCTCAACTCTGTCACAGGAAAATATTAGTGCCCACAGCTTTCCTGAGCAGGAGCAGGGACATGTTAATGTGTACAGCACTTCCAACGTTGTCTTGAATGCCTTCTCCTGTGTTGTACTGAACTTACTGACATTTGAGGGTGTAAAAATACTGATCTGCCTGCACGCTCCAAGCCTAGTTTACATTTGGCAGCTCTAAATGGTAAAGCACTTGCATGTCACCAGCTTTTTATATCTTGGCTTAAAAGGCAAAGGGAAGAGGTGACACAGGTAACAGCGTATCATTGAAGGGAAGGGAATGTTTCATGGTAGAGAGAGTATAGTGCTCATTTGGTGTATAATGTCACAGATTGCTTCATATTTAACTGTATGTAGAGATATTGTCCAGGGAGCATTTTCTACGTGACTCAGAACAACATCAACTCCAGCAACTGGTTGCATTCAGCATAAATATTTTGAGTTCTTCATTACTATTAACAGAAAATAGTAATTGTTGCATCTTGCACCTTCTCTTTTTTTAAATGAAACTTGGCAGGACCAACCACTCCTTCCTCATGCCAAATTATGCACTGTGGAGCTCAGTCCATGAAATTTTATTGTTGCAGTTGATGTAAATTGCATCTAATGGGCAGATGACTCACGGCTGTGCTGACATCCAGCTTTGCATCCTAAAGGCACATGCCAGCAGGCTGGAAGCATAGGCAGAGTAAACAGGGCTTATCTCTCTTTCCTCTTTCCTGGGGTAATTTTCTTCCCAGTGCTGGCCTGCAGAGCTCCTGGAATGCCACTCTTTGCTCAGGTCCCCTTGTATTGTGACTGCAGTGGCCTTAACAAAGCATCCTTAGCAAGCACTGTATGTTGGTGCCAAGGATTGAGGGCTATGGGTGAGGGCAGATCTGATCATTAAGCAGAATTTCAAGTACTTATGTAGGCTTTTTATAATGGGAACAAGCCATCAGGATACAGTTCCTGTAGTTTCCCCCCACACCCTGCTAAAAAATAATTTGTGGAGGATGTGGGAACACAGCACTCAAAATTGGGGACCATCATCTCATTGTCTTCCTGTGCTCCCAAGCCTCCTGTAGCTGGAAGCGTGGTTGTAATTTTGTTGTCAGGGTCAGATTTGGTTGTACAGCACATGATGCCTATGGCCCAGCCCCACCCTGAAGGCATTAATGTGATGTAACTGGTACATTAGTGGGAAGCTAAACCAGTTTGGGATGCAGATGAGGAGGGATTTCTGCCCTGCTGCGAAACCTCTCAAGGCTGATGTGGAGAATCCAGCTTTGCACTGGAGCAAGTCCAAACCCCTCTTCCCACTCAGGTTGTGAAGTACAAGGTAAATAAAAACATAATTGTTATTTTGTGGAAGGGCTTCTGAAGGCTTTAGAAGAAGGGAAGGTGACAGCTACAGAGCGAGAATGTCCGGAACTACTGTAGCATTTGTTAAGCTACCAACAAGAAAGTTTACTCCATCCTTCTGTAACTTCATTTAAAACTTGGTATAATTACTGTTTATGCTAAAGCCTAAAGCTGCTTCCTGTTTCCAATGTAGTAATTGTGCCAGAGGCACACCATTTATTCCCAGTGTATCAGCCCAGGATATGGTCATTACCACATTAATAGGAAGTACCTTCAAATTGTTATACTTGGCAATAACTATATCCTGGAGTAACAAACTTCTTGCCATTCAGTGTGTGAGTTTATAAGCATCTCCTGAGGAGAATAAACAGGAAAGCACTTACCCTCTCTTCCCTGCCCCGTTGCTTTAAATGCAATTAATTAATCTTAAAGATGATTTTAGAGGAGAACCTACTTTGAAGACACTGCCAGTGTGCCAGTATATGCTAAGGAAAGGGGTTTGTGCTCTCCCAGTGTTATGGTGTTATGTATAGGCTGGGGGGAGGAATGGGAAAGCTGGAAGTTGCCTCTATGGTACAGTAACTCCAAAATGGAGTTGGTGTCCCCAAACATCTAGGTGCCCCATCAGTTTTGCTGCTCCAGGGTGGAGTGCACCAGGCTGGGGTGAGTAATGGCCTTTGCAGAGGGCTGGTCACTGTGAGGAAATGCCACATGAAGTGGTGATTTAATTCTGCAGCTTGACTTGGGTATTTGGCAGTGGCAGTTTCGGCCTCTTGGATTTGGAATTGTGGCAATGACTTGTTTCAATTTCTTGAACCAACTTTAAGCATCGTATTTACCAACTTTTGTTTTCAACAAGAAAATATATAAATTTTAATTAATCCAAGCTGAAGTTAAAAAGAAAACAAGCCTCTGCATTGGTGGGGGAGGTTAAGGGACTGGAGTACTTTGGCTCTTTTTTCCTATGGGATTCAATCTGAGTGCTTGTTTCACTACTTTTTGCATTCTAAGCCTGTCCAGCTTGCTCTGTTGTGGTGGGATGGTTTGGTGGTATTGAATGTGTCCTGTTTTCTGGCCACTGTTGCTACACCAGTGAAACCCGATTGATTTTTTTTTTTTTTTTTTTTTTGCCACATCCTTAGTTTTGCTTAAAAACTTCCCTGGCACTTCCTTCACAGCTGAGTATGGTCTGCTCCGGGGGCTGAGTGAGCCACACATGCTGTTGTGCCAGAGGGGAGGTTTGGAAAGGCCCAGCTTACTGGGGAAATGCTCCAGCATCCTGGGCTGCCCTGGAGTACAGATGGAAGAGGAAATTACTCTTGCTCCAGTAAGAGAAATTATAACTTCAGCGAGCAACCTCAGTGCATCCTATTCCTTTCCCTATAACCTGGAACTGGCAGGCAGCTCTGAAAGGGCCTTGTGCATCCTGGCTGTTGCAGGAGAATCAGCTGTGGATAAACATTTCCAGTAGGATTGGAGAGTTTCCTGAGCACCCTGTGTTCCCTCTGAATTAGTGCTGGTGCACAGGGGGATTCCTGGAGATGGCTGTGCCTGTGCAAAGCACATTTCACACCGTGTGAGCCAGTTCCTTACCTAGGAAGCAGCAGACTTGGGCACTTCACTCCAGTGTCTCCACATGCTCACGCTGTTGGATCCCAGAGGCATCACCTGCCCAACTATTGGCAGGGAGCTTTTCCATTCCTCCCTGTTACGGACTATGAACACTTTGTGAGAGTGCAGGGGTCAGTCAGGTTTGGATCTCTCACAGCAATTAGCTCTACAGCTCCAGTTGTATTGGATTTTGCCAGAGGATGCTAAGGGGGGAGCATAGCTACATGCTTAATTGGGTATTTAATCCCCTCAGGGCCTTCGTCTCTTTGAGAGTCTCCATCCAGTGCGGTGCTGATGCTGTCTGGTCTCCAGTTGCTGCAGCCGTTAATTGCAGGAAGAGAACAAAATAATGCTCCTTGGAGGGAAAGTCAGCTCCTCAATTCTGTCATGTCATATAACTTCAGAGTTTCCATATAGATCTATCCAGCTGCTAGCAGGAGGTATACATTTGGCAGGACTTGGAATACTTGTTTGAAGGGTCAAGGTGCTGTCAGCTGCAGTTCGGTGTTCATCTTCAGTGGGACTGTCTTATGGTCTGTTTTGTTCCACTGTGTGCTGGGGGAAAGCTTTGC
Organism: Pseudopipra pipra; assembly: GCF_036250125.1. Lineage (NCBI taxonomy): Eukaryota > Metazoa > Chordata > Aves > Passeriformes > Pipridae > Pseudopipra > Pseudopipra pipra. The sequence continues at coordinate 151,115,643 of NC_087549.1, read as the reverse complement.
CATGCCAATATCCTAGACTGGGTATTGGGAAGAGTGTGATAAATGCTAATGCTGGAGAGGATGTGTTTAGAATTATCCTGGCCTGGAACTGGCAGTGGCCCAACCTCCTCTTGAGCAGAGCAAAGCCAGGAAGGAGCTGATTTCCAGGGCCTGACCGGGCCTCTTTGGCCAGACCATCAAGCCAGTTCTGTTCTCATGATGCACAAGGGAGGAGGGAAAAAATAGCTTTTGACTTTTTTCTCTATGTGAAATGATTTGGAATATTTGCCAAAGGCAGTGGAGGGAAAATTTGCTTATTTTGGTGTTGTTTTCCTCTTTTTGCTCCGGGTCTGTGTGGGTTCCTGGGCAGCGCAGGTTTAGCAGCAGTGCTGGGGAACCCCAATGTCAGCTATAAAGGTGCTTCTTGTGGCTTGGTGGGGGGAGCAGCCCATGAAAACGAACTAGAAAACTTCAAAGTGTTTGGAGTGAATGTAGCATTCCCTCAAAGATGGAGAAGTGCTGCTGTAAACCTAAAAGCTTAGAGCTTTTTTTGTCTAGGAAGAGGGCAGTACAAAACTTTCATAGCACATGCTGGATGTTGTTGTGTGTTCATTGACTTTGGTAAAAAAAATTCAAGGAGACTTTTTCACTAAAGCTGAGGCTTCACAGGACAGTTGAGTGACCCCACTTTCCTATTCTCACCATCTCTCTTGTACCAGCTCTGCTCACCTGACTGTTGGTATTGAGGTTCTGTTCATTAAGCCACGAGCAAAGGTTTTTCTTTTGTCTATATTTTCACCAGTGTGTGGGGCTAAACTGATTTCCTAAGGCAGCATGTGAACTCCTCCAGGGCAGGAGAGGAGCAGGACATGGGGCTGGGGGGAGAACACGGTGCGTTCAGCAGGAGATCAACTCATTGTATCTTGAAGTTGCTCCTGCTGAAGGGATGCATGAGGATCAGATCAGTGCTAGGTTCTGTTTTCACATTTCTAGCTAAGTTTAAAAACCTGGGACAAACCACTTTCCTTGCATTTTTAAGGGTGCCTTCTGCTAAGTTGTAATACATAGTACCTGAAATGCTACTAGCTATAAATCATACAAATACTACTTAGTGTCTGTCTATGAAGTTACAATTGATGTTAAGCCCCTACTATTTCTGCATGATTAGAGGCAGAAGGTGCTAATGCAAGAAACAAAATATAAGAAATAATAACTGTTTTGTGTATTTTTGTTGGTTGAAGGAAATATTTAATGGCTTCCACTTATTGTTGCTTTATCTTTCTGCAGGGATGTGAAAGCAGGAAATATTCTTCTTGGAGAAGATGGCTCAGTGCAAATTGCAGGTAACTTTCCTGGTAACTTTGAGTAAACTTTAGGCATAACTGCATATCCAAAGAAATTATTTAATGATCAAGGAGAAATTTACAAAAAATTGTTAGCCTCAAAAAGCCCCACAGTTCTTAAAACAAACAAACAAAACCAACCACACCAAAAACGCCAACAATAAACAAACCACAAACCAAAACAAGAAACTGAACCAGAATTTACTACATCTTGTTATCTTAAAATACTCTTATTTGGAACAATGACAATAAACAGAAATAAATCATTTGACTGTCAAGTGCTCAGAATCAATAGATCAGATAAAATTCTTGGCATAAGCTAGTCAGATTTTTAACTCAGCAGATTTATAGGCTTGGAAGTGGAGTGCACAGACCTCACTGATTTATTGTCAGTGTGTAAGGTGGTTTTCCAAAGGACTGTGGCAAAGGGTGGATTGATTTATCAGAAGGAAATGGGTATATCTGATAGTAAAGGTCCCTTACAACTTTGTCTTATGGAAAGAGCTGCTGATCAAACTGCTCATGTGGATGTTCCCTGGTCTGCTCCAGTTGAACTGGGTGGTACAGGAGGTATTTAACTGGCCGCCCTGACCCAGCCCAACCTGGAGTGAGCTGGAAGTCTTGGGATCAGTCATGCAAGCTTAGGAATAGGGTAGGGAAAACTGTAAAGGCAGTTTCTTTAGCTAATACAGATCTGCCTGGAGTTGTGTGTTGTAGTCAGGGCTGTCATGAGCTGCAGCAACACAGGTGTGTTGGAAACAGTCTTTGGTGTGGGTGGACAGTGTGTCTGTGGAAAAGGGGTGTGCCTCCCCCCAGCCCCCCTCTGATATTTTCTTTCATACATGTTTTTACAGACTTCACTCTTCTTTCCAGAAACCAAGAATTACACCCCATCCTTGGAAACATTCAAGGCCAGGTTGGATGGGGCTCTGAGCAGCCAGTTCTGGTTGAAGGTGTCCCTGCTCGCTGCAGGGGGTTGGATTAGGTGACATTTAAATGTCCCTTCCAACCTGAACTAGGCCGTGATTTTGTGATTATTAGTATTGCAGGCTATTAAATAAGACAAGATTTTTGGAGAGTACATTTAGAGCCTGTGATATTTGCTTTTCCTCCTCTTCCCAGGGTGCTGTTTTCCTCTACTGAGTACGATTCTTCTCCAGCTGCCCTTTCTCTCAGGACTCCATTCTTTCTGTGGATCTCTCAGTGCTTTTCCAGTCCCTGTGCCACTTCTAGCTGGAGGGCAGAGCTCGTGCCTGGTCCTGCCATCTTGGCAAACATCCTTGTAAATGTTTAACATTTTCAATCCCATATTTAATTGGGAAGAGACGTATCTGTGGGTGATAAGGTCTCTTTAGTTCCCTGTCCTGCTGGTACAGGCACAGCAGTGGGTCAAGCCAGTGTGCTGGGGGTTAAGGGATAGGGCAGTGACTGTTGTGTCAGGAGGAAGCGCCTGCTGCATTTTTTATTGCTTTGGAATATCTATGCCTGGCTTTGCATCTTGGAATGAAAGCTGTGGATTATCCACCAGGAAGCAGAACATGTTGCAATGTGGTTTTTATAGGTAGCTCTCCCCTCTCTGCAGAGGACAATAATCCTTTTTACAGAACATAACACCTATTTCTGTTTAAAACCTGAAGTTGCTTTGTTGTCCTTTTTAAGTCTCCCAGTGCCCTTAATGCCTGCTGTTATATTTCTAATGAGGTGTAAATAATTAATCTGTGTGGCAGCTGATGGAAGGTAGGGAGTGGCTTCTAAAACACTGAGAGGAGGAAACTTTTTACGATAAAATCCTAGATTTTTTTACATAATGGAGCCAAGATGTAACTTTTTGGATTTGTGCTTGCATGGAACTTTAGATTCTCTTTTGGGAGAGGCTGCAAATAGCTGTTATTCTGAGTGTTTCTGCCAGCCTAGAGAAAGCTGCTTGTGTTTCTCTTCCACAAGGGTACCAGGGCTTGGCTTTTTTTATATTAAGTCTCACTGGTAATAGGTACCTGTTTGTGCTTTTTTCTGCTGAATAATTTTTAGTTGATAAGTAACTTTAAGGTTGACTGATCTTAACTGTATGAATTCCAGAGGATTTATTTTGTCTGTAATTTGTACATGCTCCCCTAGACTGAACTACTTGCGGTTTGTATGTGCAACATTTAAATGATGAAATCCACCTCTCAGCTTATCCTGTGAAAGCAGCATTGTGAGATGTGCAAAGTTCCGTCTTTACAAACTCTTCCTTTGAACATGCAGAAGGTCCAGTGAGACTCTGTGACTTTTCATCAGCCACAGCAGGGCCACTAAACTCAACCAAGGTCAGCGAGTTCACCCGGTGGCAGGAAGCACTTTCCTTTCTGTGGAGGCAGCTGATGACTTGAAAGAAACGAAAATAAATTAATGAATAATAGAGAAGAGCCTGACCTGGTCATAACACGAGATTTCGTTTCTGTGGGAATTTCTGACACTTAAGCTTCCTTTCCTCCTGACCCAGGATGAAATAGCAAAATTTCTGGCAAATTCTTTGGGGAGGAAAAAATGCTGGAAGCAAACCAATCCCAATAAAATGAGATTTGTTTCAACGAGATCAAAGCACTTGCTTTTGACAATAATATTAATGCATATTATGAATAATTCTGTTGATTGAGTGCTTCAGTTCTGAGCTAGATGACATCACTGCGTTCCCATGAAACGAACATGTTTAAGTTTCGCTGGAAAGTTACACCAGAAGGAAAAACCCAAAAGATGGATCAGCTGTGGAATGAAGCCTGAGGGTCAGAGTGAATGGGGCACCTCCCTGCTAGGAGCTGGTTTGGTGTACATGAAAAATTTAAATAATGTAGCAGGGAAGAATGACTCCCATTCTTTTATAATGACTCCTTTCCCTCTTGCCATTCCTCAAGCCACACTGCCTGTGAACAGTTGTTAAGAAGGTCTTATTCAATGGTTGGCCTTTGCAACCTTGTGTTCCTGTGTGTTTCCTACTGCTTGACACAATTCCTGCTTCTTGTCTCAGAAGAAATGTAATTCTTAAATGTAAATAAGGAGTGTATATCTCAAACTGGAAATCCTTTGAGGAAAAGAAGCGAAGTGCTTTCAAGGTTTGGAAAAAAATGCTCATCCCTGTAATGGAGGAAACCTCATTGCTGGGCTGTACCTCCACAATGTATCAGTGAATTTAATTACGGGAAAATTTCACTGTGTAGAATTCATGGCAGTAATTTTGCCGCAGGAGTCTACAGTTCTAACTAGTGAAAATTAAAGCCTCCTTTGTTAATTTGGGCCATGCAATTCTGTTAAGGCTGAACAGAAAAAGCAACTTGATGAAAGTGTGTCAAGACATTTCTCAGGTTCTGTTTGTAACTCTGAAATGGTGGTTGTGCATCCAGTGTGAAAGCTGCTGTGGGAGCAGGTGAAGGGATGGAGGAGAAATCTGTGAACTCGGGGGCATTTGCTGGGAGTGGGATTTCTAAAAATTCCTCTAATGGCCTGCACAAATTCCCAGGTTGAAACTCCTCCCCAAGTCTTGGGACTTGGTATTTTTACTCATGGCTCTATTTTTAACTCCGTAGCTCCTTTTGCTTTCAAAATGTGCATCCACTGAACCAAGGAGAAAATTGTCTTTAACAGACCGAGCTGACCAGCGAGAACTAAACTGAGGCAGTTTGCTTCTATCTTAACACTTTATTTTTTTTTTCCAAGGGCACTGGCTTGGGCTGGTGGCTTGGCACGAGGTTTTTGGAGCCTGTTACAATTCAGCGTCGCTTTCTCAGTTTGAAGTGTTTTCCTGCACATTGAATTAATCTGTCTTCTGGAGAGAGCAGGGCTCTTTCCCAGATACCGTAGTTCTGGGCTGTGGTTGCAATGTAAATTGAGATAGCCACGTTCTTTTGTGTTCCAGCCTCTCCATGGCAGTTATTTCTTTTAATCAGGGCATAAAACCTCTTTGCCCTGGCATTTATTGGCTCCCTGGAGTCTAAAAGCTGTACGGGTAAAAGCACTCTTGTCAACATAAACTGCATCAGCACCAATATTGCTGCATAAACCAGGAGATGACTTCTCACAGTAAGCAAGACTTAGCATTTGTCAGTTTACTTAACTTTGCAGGTCCTATAAATTATTGTGAAATGAAGTGAGCATCTTGATAGATGGGAAGGGGATGGGAGAGGTTGAGGGGAAACTCTCCCAGGGTGCACAAGACTTGCTCAGTGTGAGCCACACTCCAACCATGGCACGATATCAGCATCCTACTGAGTCGGAATACAGAATAAATCTTTTTTTTCTTGATTTTGTCCACTGGGCTATTAAATAATGCCGTTGCCCATCCCTCTGTGATTGAATGTGATGATAGAAGAGCCTGCTTAGGGTTGAGAGCACACATCCCTCCATGGGTGGGATTTTTTGGTTGCAGAGTGTCTTCAGGATTTGAAACCAGGGAATTATTAACGCGCAATCCGAGAGGTGCCCGGAGTGCCTGCCATGGCCCGGGATGGCCGCGCTGCCAAGCGGTTGAAGTAGATTGAGATTTCACAAAGTTGTTCAGGACTTGCTAATTGATCCTGGGCAAATTGCCCAACCCCTCTCGCTTTATCTATTTATAAAATGGGGATAGTTAAGGCCAGGCAAAACTTGTGTAACTGAATTTGTGTAACTTTCCACAAATCCATGCCAGCTTGTCACCGGTTCGCTGTGTTCCTGACTGCTCTTAATTCATTGTACTAAAATAGCGCTCTACATAAACATCGAGCTATGGTGCAGGCAGTGTCATTCCCCACTTTCCCTTAGGAAACTCTTAACTTTGGGAGATTAAGTGGCTCTAAGAAGGGGCAAGGCACAAATCTGACTTGGGAGGGAAGTGTCGATTGCAGCCGGTGTTGTATCATGACTCCTGTTGTATCAGGAGCTGCTTCTCCCTTTCAAAAAAAGGGCCAGAGGTATTTTTCTGTGTCTAGTGGAGAGTTTTAGTGCCTCTCCTGCAGCAGCATGATGTGAAGTAACTTCTTCTCTGTGTCACTTGTACTGTCTGTGTTTCCTGAAGAGATGTTGCGCTGTTTTGTTGTTGAAACCACTTCTCCAAGGGCAGTGGGTGGATTCACCCAGCCTGGGCTTCGTCATCCTGAAGTTACTTTGTGCAGTAGGAGAACAAGTGTGTATTTACAGATCCAATACCACTGTACATCCATATAAACTTGAAAGAAGCTTTTGATTTTTGTTCTCCACTAACCTTCCTTTTCTCTGGTGTCCGATCACCTACTGCTTTCTCAGCACAAAATTGCTGTTTGCCACGGCCTTCCTCCTCTTCCTGCCAGGTTTGTTCATCTTCAGTGCTCTAAAAGCTGTAAGGTTTGCAGGAAAACACTTAACTACAACTGTAGGTATTTTCTGATGGAGAACAACTGAACAAGAAGGAAAGTGACTGGTGACAAAAACACTTAGTGCTGTCTTCTGAAATACTTTTTGTTTAAAACAACTCCGAGTGGTTTGAAGTCAAGATTGGATTATTCAGTTTTTCAGCCCCTGTTGAAGTTGGGAACTGCTTTAGGGTCTGATCCAAACCCACCAGACTCAGTAGGAGCCCTTCTGATATCAGCAAGCTTTTGTCCTGGTTCTTAGTGCACATTCTTCCTGTCTTTCCCTTCTGTGTATCTTGTAGGCAGCTACGTGCAGTAGCTTTTTAGGATTAAGGTAATGTTACAGTGTGAGATGGCCAAGGAGAGATGATTTTAAAAGCTGACTTCTAGATTTGGGTAAAACAATGCATAATATGGTAGAAATGTATCTTCCTGTGGTAATACACATTGTGATGTGGTCCTGCCACAGCATTCTTGCATTGGTGAGTTGTTCAGATGGAGTGTTTCCTTTCAGCTTTTATATTTCTTGAGTGGCCAGGATAGTTTTCAAGTTTGATAACTTGGATACCTTAATAGCAGGAATTTTTGCCTAGTGCCATGCTTTTCAAACACTGGTCTGCAACTTTGTTGCCACTGCAGGGTGTCCTGTAGGGTATGTGGTTTGAAACATGTGATGTTTCTACTGGAAGAGACAACATTTGCCATATTTTTTGCAAAGTCTGCATCAGCAGAATTGACATTCCCATCCTGGACTGATTTTACTGTGATAAGAGAGTCTAGAGATATATATCTATATATATAGATATATATGTTTTTCTCTTTTTCTAAGAAGTCTTTGGCTTATATCACTGACACAGCTCCAGCAGATGAATATTTTCTACACTGCTTCAGAAAAACGATTGAAAAAAAAAGATCCTACCGCTTTCGTCCAGACATCCTGGAGACTGTTATTTGCCAACAGACTGCTGGAAGTCTGCAGTATTTGGGCTCCTTTAGAATATCTGACAGTCGGTAGATCCCCAGCAGTGGTGGTTACTGGTATTGCAAGCCAGGTCCAAGCTTTTCCAATTCCTCCCTGTTTCTGGTGATTCAGTCCTTTCCAGTTGTTACCATAGTGAGCCAATATAAACTATGAGCTGCCAAGGAAGAGTACAAATGTAAACACTTCTGAGCTGTCTTGAATTTCGTGGCTTTTCCCATTTTCTAGAGGTAAATTCGCTTGAAATAACCTGTTTCTGTTCGAGAACAGAGACTCAGAATTGTACCAACTGCTCAGAAGTAAGAACTGAACCTCAACTTGTGGTTAGGATTGTATTTTATTGCTTTGTAGATATTTCTTGAGAGCAGGCACATTCTTAGTAGCTGGGGCTTGGATAAAGTTAGTAAGGTGACATTTGAGAAGATGGTCTTAAAGTCATTCCTTACAGCAGAGTAGTACAGGCTGGTTGAGCCTGTTTTAGCCCACTGGAAATGAGGGAAATTGATTGGGAAAACATTGAATAAATCAACCATGTAATGAAATAAACTTTAATTCCATTTAAGCTTTTTACTGACCTCAGATGGCAGATGTAGGGGCCCAGTTTCCATCTGGAATTTATAAACCCATGTTTGATGTGAGATGTGGTGAATATTGTTTAAAGGACTTGTGTTTTTACTGCTGGAATGCTTTTGCTTTGAATAGCATTTCCTTTCCCCTCAAAATGACTGCATGGAAACTTGAGGTAAGATAATACATGCAAGTTCAAATACAGCACATCACAATAAAATACTGATGGCACTTGGACAAGTTTCTGTTGGTATTATCTTATTTAAAAGAACTTCTAATTGCTCTTGTGTTTAGAACAATCGATCTTGCAAGACTTCCTGTAATGAGCAGTAAGAGGCAAATAACTTTGAATCTTTTAGGAAGCTCCTTCAGTTTCTGAGAAAAGCAAGGATGGTTGATACTCACATGGCAGATCTCAAAGCAAAATCAGTGTTGCAAAAAGCATGTTTCCAGAAAAATAAGGGTCGTAGTGCTGATGGGACAGGGATCCATCTAAGAGTTCTAAAACTTCAAGGTTAGAAGGAAGCCAAGATGCCTTTGGGAACAGGGAAGAGAACTGGACAGCACGTCTCTAAAGCTGAATCCTAATGATATGATAGACCTTGGCTAGTGCTGGTTTTAGCCCTGATTGCTGTGAAACTTCCTGCAATGTCACCTTGCAGTTATCCATGTGTAGTGACTTCAGTGAGCACTAAGTCCCTGTCCTTGGAAGTCTCTAACCGAAGTGAGCTGGAAGCTTTCTGAGTGATGATTTCAGTAGTGTTTCTCAAATATTGAAAGTCTAATTAGAAGGGTCTCGTTGCACTGCTGGTGTGATGTGGAAGGAAGCCTGAGACTGTCCTCACAGGGACACCATTCCTTGCAAATTGTGAAGGGGGATCTTTTGTTGCAGTTGTTGCCTCAGTATAACATCCTTAAGACATGGAGTAACTCTGGCTCCTCTGGCCACAGAGGCCACTGCTTTTGCATTTGCAGTTAACTGTCACCAGAGTTTCAAGAATTTTCAAACCAGTTGTGGTCAATAATGTTCTGGTTTTATGTGAAATAGCCCTGGAATTTCAGAGACTTGCACTCCAAGCCTGTCATCAGTCTTAAAATTGGCATTCAAGATTCTGATTGCTTGTAGTGTGTTTAAAAAAAAAAGTTGAGTTATGGAGAGTGGCCCATTGCAGGCCTATAATTCAGTAATACATAAGCAGTGTAGTTTGGAGAAAATTGGGAAGAAATACTTACACAGTTCTGTGTTTACAGTTTCCCCATCACATGATTTTTTTTTTTCTCAAGTGCCATCCTCTTCTGAATGACTTGATAGCCAAATCTTTTGTAATGCTCTTCTCTCAACAAACATACTGTATCCCATGGCTATCCCTGCATACTGCTGCTTCTGGTAACAGATCCTGTCTTCCATTTAGTTCTTAATTGCATAAGACATCAGGGTTACCTTTGACAGCATAGTTTTCACATAAGAGTGATTTTACCTTAAGAAATACAATTACCAGTGAGTGGAAAGGGCATCCTTGAGCATCCTTCAGCTTGTGAAAGATGTTCCAGGTGAGGGTGATGCTGTGCAGGGTGTGAATACCTGTCTGTGAGGCTTCCCTGAGCTGGTTGGGCTGGTTGGGGGGCATGTGAATTAATGCTGCTGTGTCACCAGGAACTAGTTCAAGCTCCTGTTAAAGGAGCATTTGGGCCATGGGAGATTATCAAGGAAAACATGTTCTGGTAATAAATCATCAAGAATAAGGAGCTGATACCTCATCTGCAGGGTGCAGTTAGGACAGTTACATGTTATCAAGTAATTTTTTTATGCACCCACCTTCCTTGCTGGGAATGTTACCAGGATGCTGATGGAGGGTCAGTTCTCATTATGAATGTATGCAAATTAAATAAACTGTGGCTGGCAGGGGCAGGTCTGTACAGCAGCAGATCTGCTGGGGGAGCACAGGCAGGCTCTAATGTGGCCAGTGGGCTGTAATGGAAAGTGGAATTTTCCTCTCTGCCGGCCAGGGCTGAAAGCTCTGCTGTCCCCAGGAACTGAATGGCGAACTGCTGAATGGCAGTTCGTGTACCAGCACTCTTTGCTAACTGTTGATCATTCTTCCTTTATTAGGAAACTCCTCATGCGTGACTGCATGGTCTGGTACTTAATAGGTGGCTGGGAATATGAGGGGAAAGAGGGGACAGCCCTTCAGTTTGCTCGGGATGTGTTCTTAATAAATTCTTATTAAATTCTGCTTTTGTTTTGTTTTCAGACTTTGGCGTTAGCGCGTTTCTGGCCACTGGTGGTGACATTACCAGGAATAAAGTCAGGAAAACTTTTGTGGGCACGCCTTGCTGGATGGCACCAGAAGTTATGGAGCAGGTGAATTGTTTTTCCTACTCTCCTCTGAGCTGATCTGCACCTGGAATCCCCTGTTATCAGCAATGGCTGTATTTGCTTCAAACTAAGATGATAATTTGGCATCCTGTAAGGTTTTCCTAAAACCACAGGATTTTCTTCAGTTTGCCTGTTGCAGACAGGCTTGTACTGTGGAATACTAAGTGTTTGGTAGATTTTTGCCCAATTGCTTCTCTTCAGGCTCCTGCTTAAGGTGAGATTGAGACAGCTCAGCTGTTGCATAAAGAAGATTAACCTGCCCCTCCCTCTTGCATAAATATGAGGTAGAATATAAATAGTTTCACGTGTGGTAAATATGCACATTCACAGCTCAGTAACATGCTCTTCTGCATTTGCAAACATCAGTTTAGGGTAGTTAATTGGGACGTGTCAAAGTGGGGAGTTATTACAGGAAAATAACATGCAGTTGACTTTATTCAGGTATTTAGCTTCTCTTGGCTAGTGAGTATCCAGGCTGTAAAAGCTGAGGAATGCTTGCATTTCCCCCTTCCTCTGCTGCTCTTTTGGCTCTCTAGAAGATGTCGTAGTTCTTCCCCTTGGGTGGAGATATGTCACTTGTTGTCCTCCACTGCTTCTAGACTAAACTTCAGAAGCGTTGTCTGTGTGACTTCTGATGAAGGCCACCTGGAAGCTCTATTTACTGTAAAATATCATTGCCCATTTCTGAGCAAGATCCACAAACAAAATTACCTCTCAGTCCTGACAGGGCATTTGCAGTAGCTGTTGATGGCATTGACGTTCAGTGCCATGGGCATTCTGAAAACTATCCTGTATTCCCTTAAAATCAGTTTGACAGAGGGCTGGACTCAGGGTTTTTGACAGGTGTCCTAAGCTGAATTATAACAGGCTATAAATGTTTTTCCATTTTTCCTTCCGCATTTTTTTTAACAAAAATATTTTGGGGAAACATTGTTTTATTAAAGTAATCCCACCTTGTTACTTTTCTCCTTGCTGTTGTTCGCAATAAAATATTTTGAAGCTTAAGAGGAACTTGAACAAGATCCCCATGTATATCTATAAAATGAAGTGGAGGTAGAACTGTGGTAGCACTTTAATGCATCCTTTCCTATATCTAAAACTTCTGGAGGAATGGAGGTAACTTCGGAGTAGCTTAGATGTATTATTGATTAAAGGCTTTTTCAGCGTTTGGCCTTTCCAGTGGCTCCCCATGGTGGCACTGAGGGGCTGGTGCGTTACAGCACTGCTGCAACATCCTCAGAGTGTAAGTCTGACACTGCAGAAGAAAGACACACTTCCTGAGTCAGGATCTGTCTTTGCAAATTGGATTCTGAACTGCTTCACTGTCATATTCTTCTGGATTTTTTAATTTAATGTTGATTTAAAAATAAATAAAAATAGAGTATTTGGTGTTTCCAAAGCCAGATCAGAGTTGTCCCTTGATATTCTGTCAGTTGTGTCCTGTGGTGCTGCAGCACTACTGGTGCTGCTCCAGCCTCTTTGCAGCTGCAATCCTCAGGACAAAATGGAAAAAAATCCCAAGGAGCAAGCTATAAAGGGGATATAAAGGTTTCAGTGACAAAGTGAGGGGTGGTCCCCCACAGATATGTTTCCAGAAGAGACAGGTTGTCTAGGGAGTGCAATACCTCCATCAAGGCTGTGCACATCTAACTGGATGCAAATATCAGATGTTAAAGCAGTATTTTGGATGCTGATGTGAAATCCTTCAATGACCATTAGATCATCTTGCTGCCTTCCAGCAGGTGTCACTCTGAGCCACGAGATCCAACCGGGAAAAGGGACAAAGGGGTTGCTGGAGGTTGGCCTTAGATATGTAGATATTATCAACCCAATTGCACCTGGTTTGCTTCAGCATCATTAATTTCCTTTACCATGTTAATATGTGATGGCCCAGTGTTGTCTTTTAATGTATGTTCACTTCACAGATTTATGGCAAAAAAAAAATTGTTGAGAAAAATAGATGTTGATATAAACTAACTGCAGGGTAGTGAGTCATGTATTGGACAGATGTCAAGATGAACTGCTGTAGACAGTTTTTAACTTAATAGTTTTCACTTGCAAGCAGGATTATGTGAAATAATTCAAAACCCCACACACAGTTAAAATCCCGTTGGGGAATGGGGTTTTGTACAGTGTATTGATGTGCCGCAAGATTAACTGAAAAACAGAGCTAAGAAATGTCCCAAAGTTATTCTTAAAACCTAAAAATAATGTGAGGGGGGAAAAAACCCACCCTTACAGCATATTTCTTCTTGCCCTGTGCTCTTTTAAATTATACTACATATCTGTGCTTGTTTAGTTAACTGGCTTGAAACCCGTTCAAAATCACGGCACTCATAAACTGAGGCACTGCAAGAAACATTTCAGACATTTAAGCCTTGTGAAAATGATGCTTACAGTGTTGGAGGCATTACTGCAAGATATAAATTTGTGTTGCTATAGTAAGTTTCAGTTCAGCTACAGTATTACATGACAAATAGTGCAGGAGGGTTTTTTGTTTGTTTGCCAAAATTAAAGATTATCCTAAAGGTAGTTTGGGGAATGTTGTTTGGTTTCCTCACAATGAGTGTCTTTCTTAAGCTTGTTAGGTTAGCTGAGCACAATGTCCCTGTTAGCTTTGCTCTGATTCAGTTCTCCTTTTTCCATAGTCTAATGAGAAGGAACACAAACCATCCTGAGCAACCAAAACGCTTTGATTTTCGTGGCTGCTCTTGAAGTTAGTACATAGTGTCTCTCCCCTGCAGCGGAGAAAGCAAGTGCCAAAATATTACCTAATAATAATGAGGAAATAACTGCTTTGGCATATGAAATATTTTTTCCTGTGCAGGAGGGGAAGTAAATGCTATAAATTTTCCTGAACAAGCCTGTGTTTAATGTCAAGTGCAGAAGCTACTGTTAATTAGTGGAGGGAAATATTAGTCTGCAGGCAGGAGCAGGGGGCTTTTACTGAGCTGGTGTGTCCTGAAGTTCCAGGATGGAGCATGTTTGCAGTCACATTGATTAAGTGGTTGACTAAAAGTGTAGTGAGCCGTGTGTCCCGAGGGGTAACAGCCCATCTATTAACTGTGAGAGTTTCATTATGCTGTTTAATGACTCTCTGTGTCTTTGTGTAGAAGTCAGAGCCTGGTTTAACCCAGTGCCCCTTTATGTTCTGCACATGTAGAGGTTTACAGCAGAGCTGTCTTAGTTGTACAGTCCACAACCACGATTTTCCTCAGACTGTCACTTCTAAAACAGCTCCTCGAGGTACAAGAAGCTGGAGGAGAGGAGGGAGAAAGCCTTCCTTCCACCTCTGTAGTGCTGGTCTCTCCAAATTTGAGGGGAATGGAAGAAAAGGGTGAAAGGGATTGTAGTGTAGGACAATAAGAGGCATAGGCTAACATCCTCTTCGTATTTTTCAGGTCAGAGGATACGATTTCAAGGCAGACATCTGGAGCTTTGGGATCACTGCTATCGAGCTGGCTACAGGGGCAGCTCCTTACCATAAATACCCCCCGATGAAGGTGAGCAGGTCTCCAAATACTTGAGCAAGATAAAGCATCAGTGTGTTCTGTGGGTGTTTCCAAGAATTTGGCCGGCATGTTGTATAGAAGAGTTTGTCCTCTCAACTTGCACCTGTGGATCATGATGTTCTTGGATTTATCTGAAGTCACCTTTAAAAAATATGCCACTTAATCAGCATTGCCTGAAACTGCACAGCTTTTACTTAGATCCCGAGTCTCACCATTATTGAGGAAAACGCTGCGTGTTTTAATCCTGGAACCTCTGAAGGCAGCAGATGTTTTTATGGCTATAAATAATGATCCAGAATGTGTTATTTGGCATCCAGTGACACTGGGATGGCGAGCCATTCTTTTTCCTGCACTGATAATCCTTCTTGACACCTCTCAGAAATTCTCATGATACCTCTCATGTTCCCAGTTATCCAAAAGAATTTCTAATTTTGTTTAACGCCAACACAGTCTTGTCGTGGAGTGCAAAGTACCACATCGGTGTGAAATGGTGTGGTATTGGCAACACTGTGTTTTATTAAGGTTGAAGTGAAGGAAATGCTTTTTGCTGACACTTCAAAAATCTTTGTCAGATATCTTGAACTTCAGAGTGCCTTATAGTTTGGCTAACTTTCCCTATTTTCTGACTCTGGAACAAGGAGTTACTTCCAACATGCTGCTCTTTCAGGGAGAGGGTACCTCTTAAAGTTAAGAACTGACACTCACCAGTTGAATTCTGAAGCATCCTGTCTGTCTACAGAGCTTTGAGATCTTTTTTCTTACCTCTGTGATATCTGATGAGGCCTTGTCTCAATCACTAAACTTTAAGCCCCTTTGGCCCACCCTCTTGAAGGCCACTTTGCTTCTCTTATTGGGAGGAATGCTCCCTTGGATCAAACACGAGGGGGTGGAGACCCCTTTTGATACCCCCATAGCTTATGGTTAGAGTAATTACCTGGGATATGAAGCCAGTGGTTGCCAAGTCCCTCTGTTTTTGGCATTGGGAGAGGGACTTTTACACAGACAGATAGTGATAGGACAAGGGGGAAGAGCTTTAAACTAAAAGAGGAAAGATTTAGATTAGATGTGAAGAAGAAATTCTTCCCTGTGAGGGCGATGAGACACTGGAACAGGTTACCCAGAGGAATTATGGATGCCACATCCTTGGAAGTGTTCAAGGCCAGGTTGGATGAAGCTTGAAGCAACCTGGGCTAGTGGAAGGTGTCCCTGCCCATGGCAGGGGGATTGGAATTAAGTCCCTTCCAACACAAATCACTCAATGATACCATGGGACAAACTTTCCTTTTCTGAGTCCTGCCTGCTGGAGTGCTGTATGAGTTGTGGGTCACCTCTTCAGGACCTGGGTGAATCCCCTCCCACCCCACAATTACAATAGCATTTGGAAATCCAGTAACTCCCAACCCAGAACAGGCACATCCATGTATCCCTTTAAATGCCAGGACTTTGCACAGGTTTAACTCTTATAGAATTAATTTTAAGACTTGTCATGTCTGTGTAGGGACTGTTGAGTAGCTGAGTGGTTCAGAAATGCCATCAAAGTTCCTACAGACTGTGGCAGAGCAGGGAGGAGTTGAGGAAAATGTGTTGCTGGTTTAGCTGTTGCTGCTTTCATTGATATTTCCTTTTGTGCTGTGATTATTGGTAGCATTTTTCAGCAGCTTCTGCAAGTTGTACTTCTGTTTATTGTGGTTTGAATGCCTGGGATGAAGCTTTGAATACCAACATCACCTATTTAGTATCATGTGCTGTATATGGTAGATAGAATTGAGTCCCTAATTCTGTTAGGTTTGGGTTCCAGTTGTGTAGCCTTCAAAGAAGAGTTCTCTCTTTTACTTATTGAATGCAATCGTACTGCACTGCAGATTGATTTTGTTATGTAGCAAAATTACCCATGCATTAAGTGACCCTCCAAGGAGTGCTGAAAAAAGCAGGGAATTCTGTCATGGACTGTATAATTCCAGCTAGATTGATGGGCTTTTGCTGCCCTAAGCAATATAGCTGTTGAAAGCTATTTAAATATGCTACGTGCTGCTTCCTTTTCTAAAAATAGATATTCATCTGTATGTAGGTGACAAGTTGTAGTGGAAATGGAAATGAGTAATTTTCTTCCTTTCCTTCAGAATATCTAAGTGATGTGAAGGAAATAATCAGTTTGGCTTGATGGGTGCTTATGTGAGAAATGTCTTCACCTGCTGTTGCACTGGTACATGGAAGTAAACCTTTGTATTTTTTTAGGTTGCCTTTCTGCCTTTACATTAATTTGATTTCTAGCTAGGAAATACCTGCAGGGAGGTATACTGATTCAAATGCCTTGCACAACTGCTCATCTCAAAGGAGGAAGGCTGGTAGATGTTCTGCTCTGCTTGCACCTTTAATCACACTAAACAGGCCTGAAATCACATCCCAACCTTGTGTTTGGCCCACAGGCTCCCCTGTGGGCCAGGAGATGGGATGGGAAAGAGTAACTTAAATTGCTAACACATCCTGGTGGACTCAGATGCTTGATGAAAATGCTTATCTAAAAGTACATTTTTCCCAAGATCTGTCTCTAACAAAGGTCAAGAAAAATCTCATTGCCAATAGACATAATTCTTTCAGGTTTTAATGCTGACACTACAAAATGATCCCCCATCTTTGGAAACTGGTGTGCAAGATAAGGAGATGCTGAAGAAGTATGGGAAATCATTTAGGAAGATGATTTCATCGTGCCTACAAAAAGACCCTGAAAAAAGGTAAGAACGGGTGACACCAAAATAAATTTAAAAAAAAACCCCAACAAACTCACAAACCTCATTGTATTCCCTGTTTTTTTGAAGTCGATGCACTCTCTGCCCCTCCAGCCTTTCAGTCACAATGAACACAGCAGTCTTGCTGTGTGGCAACAAATTCTCTTGGCTGTCCTTATTTTTGTGGATAAATGTCTGGCATGGTGCCTGGCCAGGGCACACATCCCCCATTTGGGTTAATGAGAGTGCATCCCAGTCCACTGTGTGGGCAGGGCTGTTCTCCCCTTGCCACCTCCAGCAGGTGACTGCAGTTCATGTTTTGTTCCCAGTCAAAACTGCTCTGTATTTATAAACTAGAAATTGCAGGTTGGGCAATGTGTGTTTACTTACAAAACTGCGTAAATAAACTTTTTTAAAATCTGCCAGTGCAAAGAAGGCTTTCAGTGTAGTTTTGGCTTGTTTAATTACAAGTAATATTTGGTTTGGAGGAGAAATTAGGAAAAACACTGGCAAATTTTACCAGCATGTTTTCATCAATGCAGATTGTTTAAGTGACCTGATGACACTTTCAGCCTTCCTTGAACAATATCTTGACTACTCAGCGTTGTAGGAAATAGTACTGAGGGGAGTGTGTGTTGTGTTGTTTTTAATACCTCTTAGGGTTTCTTTTTACCCCCTCCTTTTCCTCCTCAGTAAGCAAACTTAATTCTGGAAAGGAAAAAGCGCTTTCATAAAATAATAATAATGAAGACATTTTTCAGTTCCCTCTTGTGTCAGATCCAGGAGCACAGGCTTCTCACACATCATGTGATGCGCTTCAAATGCTTAATGAATCCAGTGGAGTGCTTGATAAATGCTGATAGCTGGGGCTTTTTCACAGCATGATGTTTTTTCACCTTTCTAAAGCATATCCTATCCCTGCAGGTTAGGATGTGTGCTGATCAGATTATACATAATCACTCTGGATCATGGCACACCCCTTCTCTCTCCCCAAGCACCACTAACAGCCACTGGCATCATCCCCACTCTGGGAGCAGGAGGCATATTCCATGAGTTCTCAAAGAGGAGAATTTAGTGCAGTTGCTTTTTAATAATTTTAGGGACTCCCTTGCTATAAGGTGAATGTTTTTTGTTAGAGTAGTCTGAGATGAAATAAACCCTGAGATGAATGGCCTTTACAAGTTACTCATTAAACTCTGTTACTGTTTAAGCACCGTTTGCAGTGTGGGAAATGCTCTAAGCTGCTACTTTCTCATTTGGGCTTGAGTCTTTAGAAAACTCCTCCTAAACTGACCAAGGGGTGTCTCTTACTTTCCAGTATTTATTCCAAAGTTTGACTTAAAGGAGAAAATAGTTTGTAATTGCGCCTATTCCAATAGACAAAGATTGATCATCCTGCCTGTGTTCAATAGAACTAATTACACACATTTAATCAAGTATCTCTGAAATAGCTGTTACTCTCACACAGTGAGTGCTGCACTCCTGTGGCAGGTGATGATTCTGTGATCTCAATTTTGAGCAAATTGTTTCTGTGATCCTGTTCTTAACTAAGAGTCTCAAGCTCAGCATCAAAAAGGGGGCAACTTCTCCCCCCCCAGTCCCAAGTAACTAATTGCTTTGGAACAGAATAGGCTTTGGTCAGAATACACTGAGTGTTTAAAAGACTGCTGGTGTTATAAAATTCACTTGGAATGCATTGACTAATTTTTAGGGAATTGTGCAGGAGAAGCTGATGCCCTTAAGAGATGCCATGTTACAAGAAGCTACAGCAACCTGGAAGACCGTTGTGTTGAAAGGGAGCACTTATAATTGTCTTTTCTGCATCTGTTTTTATTGACAGACCCACAGCAGCAGAACTCTTAAGACACAAATTTTTCACGAAAGCAAAGGTAAGGACACACTTCCTAAACTGATCTGTGGAGAGGACTTTTCAGAAGCATGATAGGTGTGGTGACAGCTTTATTGGCAAGAGTGTGGCTATTTCACTCAGGGCCAGCATAGCTGAGTGAGTTGAATGGGTCATTGTGAAGGAACAGAATGAAACCCCCCTTCTGTACCTCCTGTGTGTGCTGTCATTAGAGAAATTATCTAGAAATTCTTCAGCATTTAAATGTCTTTCAGTGTGCCTTTTGGTTTTGTTCTTCTCTTGTAATGGTTCCATTCTGGCTGCCTGTCCAACCATAAAGGTCTCTGTGGCAGCGAGTGTAACTTATATTTTAATAAACTCTATAATTAGTCTGTATGCAAAGGGTGAATGAGGCCCACTGTGCCAGGGCTACCTAAATCTATTTCACCCTGTGTTACCATATGGAAAGTGAGGATCCTGTGATACAAAACAGTAGGAAACTCCCATTTCTAGCCTTGAAGTGAACTGCCAGCAAGCATTATGTAATTACTGCCTGGAGATTACTGCATATGCAATGTGCAGGGTCTTATTGAGGGAGACAGGAGTAATACAAGGGAGAACTTGTATTTTCATGGGCCTGAGGAAATATTTTCTGTTTCCTTATTTTTTCTGTGGCATGTTTGTGATCAAAATGCACAGGGTTTGTAGCAGAATACAGATTAAACTGTCAAAAAGAGATTCGATGCTTGGGATAGCACGGCTGCATCACCAATTAATCAAAGTAGTTTTCAACTCCCAGATTAAGATGCTTAAATGGAAGTGGCCAATCCAGATATCTGTTCAGGAGCTGGATGTTCTATTAAAGCTGACAGAAATCCAACAGGTACAACCAAGGGAAGGTTGCACTTCCTCCTATGAGAGGAAGTGGAGAGGTGGGCACCGATCTCTTTAGTGACCAGTGGCAGGACCTGAGGGAAGAGCATGGAGCTGCATCAGGGGAGGTTTAGGTTGGATATTAGAAAAAAGGTTCTTCACCCAGACTGTGGCTGGACATTGGAACAGGCTCCCTGTGCCAGTGGTCATGGCACCAAGCCTGGCAGAGGGCAAGAAGTGTTTGGACAACGCTCTCAGGCACGTGGAAGGATTCTTGGGGCTGTCCTATGCAGGGCCAGGAGCTGATGATCCCTGCCTGTCCCTTCAGTCTCAGGGTATTCTGTGATTTGATAATTCTGTGAACTAAGGAAGTCTAGAGATTGATCCAGTTTATGAAATGTAGCAGTTTGCTTTAGGGCATGTTTAATTGATGTCTGGGCTCTTGACAATATTAACTGGGTTTTCACTGTCTGTGGTGGGATTTTAGGCATCTGTATGCTGGATGCACACTTGGTGTCCAAAGTGACAAGATGGCTTACACATTGCTGACCTTTCTCTGTTTTGTTATGCGAGTTCTGGATCACTTTACACTTCATTGTGTGTTAAATCTCCTTTGTGCTTTCATTAAGCTGCCGTAGAGTAACATATTAGCATGTGTGGTGATAGAAAATTAACATTATTGTGAATGAGGCAATACTTAACCCAGCAACTGAAGTGAAAACGTGTTCCAGTTCACACTTAGGGTTCAATTACTGTCATACATCAGCCACTGCCAAGCTGACAGCTGGAACTTGAGGGCTGAAGAATCCAACTTCTACACATCTATATTGAGTCATATATTTAAATGCAGTTTATGTTATGTGAAAGTATGCTTTGATAATGCTGAGAGCCACTTATCAGGAATGACAGCATGTGTCTTGAGACTCCCCATCCTGCCTGCAAGCAACCATTGCAGGGGAGTTCTGGGAGCAGCACTGCATGGCCAGAGACAACAGGGCTTTCCATCCTCACTCGTGTGCTGTGGAATACCCAGGTAAATCCCAGTGCCAATGCCACTGTCCCTACCTGGCTTCTTCCACCTCCTCTCCAACCTGAAGTTTGGCCCTGCAGTCCAGCAGTCAGAAAATTATACTACCAGGAGCCCACACTCCAGTTTGGAGCATCTTGCTGAAGAGGAAATTTAATACAATAAAGCATCACAGCAGTTTCCCAATATTTATTCTGTCATGATCACTGCATTTACTTCCTCTCTAAACATAAATGTGATATGTTTTTTCATTCACTTTCAATGTTGCTGCCCTAATTCCTCGATCTTATTACTCCAGCATACAGGGATTCCTGCATCCCAGCCTGCCTGACATCTGAGGTTTGCCTTTGACAGTTGGACAGGCATAAATTTAGGAGTAAGATAAAGCAAAGGGGTTGGATCCAGGTGGTGTAGTATCTGCTGGTGGAAGAATGCCAAATGCCTCAGCAGGGTGTCAGATGCTGCAGTATAATAAGTGTGTTTCCCAGTAAATCATAATAATATCCAACTCCTCAGTTGTTAATTCCATATCACTTTGCAAAGGAAAAGTGTCACTGCTACCTGAAAAGGTATTTAGGATGAAACTTTATATACGGTAGTTGAGAGTAAGGATGTGGTTATATGGGGGTGAAACACGTGAACCACTTTCTGCTAGAAATAGCTTAACAGTTACTTTATCAGAGACACTGAAGGAATCAAAGGGCATTTTCAGCAAAGCAAATGTTTGGTATTTTTTTCTTTTGCAGAATAAAGAATTTTTGCAAGAGAAGATGTTGCAGAGAGCACCAACAATCACTGAAAGATCCAAAAAGGTACTGAAAACCTCCCGGGCTCTTGCTGTTGCTGTTGTACTAGTATTTTAGGTTTGCATTCACATTTTTAATGATAATTAGTGTAGTACAGCATTTTTTAGATAGAAAACTAGACATTTCAATAAAATACTCAGGTACCCTGGCTGGTGATGCAACCTGAAGATGCTCTGGTGCTGTACCTCCTAAAAAAAGACCAACTGTAGAAACTGTTTGTTTGATACAAGCTCTCTGTCTTTGTTCTGAGCAGGTCCGGAGGGTCCCAGGCTCCAGTGGGCGTCTTCATAAGACTGAAGATGGTGGCTGGGAATGGAGTGATGATGAACTAGATGAAGAAAGTGAGGAAGGCAGAGCAGCAATTTCACAGCTCAGGGTGAGTCCTCAAACTTCACTGTCTCTGTTTTGTTTTCCACTTGTAGTACGTCTGAATATATTTGGGAAGCACGTGGTCTGATGTGTGATACACAGCAAATTACAATCCCTGCCGTGGAGTTTGGAGCTGAAGCAGAGAAAGCAGACTGAAGGTTGAAGAAATTGTATTGATCTTTTCTGTCATCGTTGTGGGGCACAGCTGGTCTCATCCAGGGATGTTCAGTGTAATTGGAAATGTGCATTCTCACATTGCTCTGCTCCCAGCTCAGCATACTAATTCACTGGAACCAAGATATTCCCTTTAAGGGTGCTGACTATTTGAGATGCTTTCTTCTGGAAATATCAGGAGAGGTTTTGTCCTGCTGCCCTCTCCAGGATGGAGCTAAAATCAATAGGGCCTGTGCTTATGGCACACAAGGTTCCATCCCCTCAGTTACACTGAGATCGATTAGTCCTGGTAGAAAACCTTACAGCATCCCTGAAGTCACAGGAGTGATTGGTCCAGCACTTGAAAATACTCAAAAAATCACCACTTTCCCCTCTCCCAACACATGCACAAAGCCCCTCAAACCCAGACTAATCCCCAGGAGCACAGAGGAGTAATGCATAATGATCAGCTAAAAGATTGCAATGAATTTTCAGGCTGTCTTCCCCCAGCAGTCAGCAGTGTGGGTTTTGACTGTAAAGGTTTGCCTGGTCCCTTTTCACTACAGCAGGTGGCGTGAAGTAAACCCTGTGTTTTAATCATCCTGTAATTGAATTAGTGAGACAGTGAAGGATTTTTAGACGAAGCTTTTCAGTGTGAAAGGGAAAAAAGCCCCCAGTATTGGTTTGAAGCATTTATTCCTTTACAATTTTTTAATTTCTCTTTCGTTAGTCTTCCTTCTGCTAGTGTTTTGAATAGGCACTTAATTATTAAATGCAGGATTTTGCATCTTTTTAGCATCTTTTGAAATGCTTGGGTTTTTAAAAGCCACTACTAATATAGTAATTCCATTTTTTGAGAGAACAATTATCGTGACTTTTTAAAGAGCTTACTGTGTCCTGCTTCGTATTACACAGTCAAGGAAGATCTTGGTACCAGGTGGCTACTGCTTTGGTGCTTTATAAGCTGAATTCTTCTAAATTCCTTTTGTAGGTTTAAATATGATCAGATTTTAGGAGGCAATATTGTAAGAGACCCTAATTCTCTTTCAGAGATTACTTAGAACTTGTTGTATCTTGTCTCTAAGCTCAGGGTACTATGACTTAACCCTATTTACTGTGTTTTGAACAGTACTCGTTTCATTCCTCTTAGGCAGAAAGAAGCAGATTGGCACACATGTTTACAAGCTCCTTTACAAGCCAGTTTTTTTCTTGATGGTTTGGCATATTTCCTTGTGCTGCTGTCTGTTCTGGTTGCTCTAATTTGGGCTGTGCTTGGCCTTTTTACTTGTAGGTCTCCTGTTCAGCAATCCTTTAGGGGGTGTTGGTGTAGGAGGTCTTAATTGAGTTACCTGAATGTGGATTCTGAAGGCACCCCATGTATATATACCACAGAACTTTGGGAAACCCATATGTTCAAGGATATCAGGAAGGGCACTGTGGCATCTTCAACCTCACTGCATGTCTGCCTAGGTACTTGAATTTGATCCCTTTTCAAGCAGTTCTAAGACTTGTATACAAACTCCCGATTTTTGCCATGAATATGGTGGTGCTATTGAGGACTAGTGTTTATCCTGTGGTTTTGGCTGTATTTCAAACACAGGGTGTAAATTCCTCCTGTCTGTAAATCCCTCTGCAATTTTAACTAAGTTGTTGGATAGAATAACTTGTGTTAACTAGGTGTCACCTTTTATTCCTGCCCATTGCAATGGGGGGGGAGTAGATGCTCTTTAAAGGTCTTTTCCAACTCAAACGATTTTGTGATTCTGTGATTCCATCTGTACCTCTATTTTATTGCTGTCAGCCTTAAAGTGAGGCCTTGCAGACTGACTTAACTTGCCAAAATACTGAAGTATTAACGTTCATAAAAGCATCTACATAAATGAAAAGTGTTTGTATTTTTTACTTGTTTCCACTTTACAGAAAAAATAGGGTGAATTTATTGTGTACAAACATGGATTTTACAAGTCTCTTGCTAGGTCTGCACCTGAAAGCAGATAAATATTTATTATACTCAGACCCAGAAGTATCTCTTCAATTCGTTAAATATGGTGACTTGTTGGCTCAGCATTACCTTTTGGATATAAAGACTTACTGAACTTCCTCTCTGCATTTAAAAGCTTGAATTCAAATTAAAGCAAATTAAAGCAGTTGTGTTCTCCAGGCTCTGGATATAAAGACTTACTGAATTTCCTCTCTGCATTTAAAAGCTTGAATTCCAATTAAAGCAAATTAAAGCAGTTGTGTTCTCCAGGCTCTTAAATCGTTCGCATTCTTTTGCCCAATAAATCTGTGCACTGGTGAGTTGTGTGGTCACATATCACTGCTTACTCACATCATTGATTACACAAGCAAAAATTAGTTAGAACTAACCCTCCAAGTCATCCTATTCGTGCCTTTTAATGTTTGTCCTGTTTTCTTTCTGTCCACATTTTTCATAAAATCGTAGAGTTGTTAAGGTTGAAAAAGACCTCCAGGGTTGTCAAGTCCAACTGTTCACGCAGAACCACCATGTTCACCTCTAAACTCTGTCCCCAAGTGCCACATCTACATGTTTTCTGAAGGCTTCCAGGGATGGTGACTCTACCACTTCCCTTGGCAGCCTGTCCCGATGTCTGGCCACCTTATCAGTGAAAAAATGTTTCCTAACAGCCAATTTAAACATTCCTTGGTGTAATTTGAGGCCATTTCCTTTGTGTTATCTCTTGTTACCTGGGAGAAGAGACTGACCCCCACCTGGCTACAACCTCCTTTCAGGCAGTTGTAGAGAACAATAAAGTCTCTTCTGACCCTCCTTTTCTCCAGGCTAAACACTCCCAGCTCCCTCAGCTGCTTCTCATAGGACATGTGCTCCAGACCCTTCCCTAGCTCTGTTGCCCTTCTTTGGACCTGCTCCAGCACCCCACTGTCCTTCTTCTAGTGAGGGGCCCAAAACTGAACACAGGAGTCAAGGTGCAGACTCATCAGTGCCCAGCACAGGGGGACAACCACTGCCCTGAACCTGCTGGGCACACTGTTGGTGACACAGGCCACGTGCCATTGGCTTTCTTGGCCACCTGGGCACACGCTGGCTCATGTTCAACCAGCTCTCAACACTTCTGGTTGTCATTTATCTGGGTTAGCTGTTAGCTGAGGGACAGAGCCTGTGTTTCCTTACTTGTCTGTACAGTGTTTAGCACACTGTGATCTCTCAGACAAGTTCCTTTTACGTAATTCCTTGAGGCATCCAGGTACTCTTGGATATGAGCTTTGTGCCTGAAAGAAAAGCGCAGCAGCTGTGGCCTGCAGATGTGGAGCATGGCTGTTTCTCTGGGAGCAATGCCACGTTTTTCATCTTGCCTGGTAACTGTCAAGCGAAGGCTGAGCACATTGAGATGGATTTCAGGCTTTACCTTTCCAGCTGCATGACTTTTTTCCTGACACTGCCTGCACACGGTCATTGTGAGGGAAATGTTCCTTCTCCTCCTGTCCAGAGGGCTTTTCGCAATTTACTGTCCTGAGAATAAGACTTTTTAACCTTTTCTCATGACAAGCTTCCGAGTAATATGTTACAGATTGCTCTGATCTGCGCTTGGTGAGGTAGTGGCTTTGGTTACTGCATAGACTGGCTCAGGATAGTGGCATGATGAGGCTTAATGT